>NW_028274820.1:2877798-3180828 GCF_037043125.1 Eumetopias jubatus
CAAAGCAAGCATTACAACCAGACCCTGATATGGCAGACGGTGCGGTATCAGATTGGGAATTCAAAATAACTCTGATGTGCTAAGGACTGTAATGGGAAAAGTAGACAATATGCAAGAACAAATGGGTAATTTAGCAGAGAGATGGACATTGTAAGAAGAAAAATGCTAGAAATAAGAAGAAACACTGTCAGAGAGAAGAATGAGAATGAGAAGAACCAGAGAAGGAGGAGCGCCCCTCACGGGCTCATCGTTGCCCTGACAGAGCGGAGGGAGGGAGCAGTGAACTTGCAGACAGATTAATAAAAACTCTGGAAACTGAAATGCAAAGAGAAAGAAGGAAAATGTGGAACAGAGTATCAGGGAATTGTGATGGTTACAACACACGGCATGCATGCATAATGGTGGTACCAGAAGGAGTCCAAGAGAAGAAATATTTGAATAATGATGGCATTTTCTTCCCAAAATGTATAATGGATCACAAAGTACAGATTGAAGATGTTTACAGAACACCAAAGAAAAGGAATACCAAAAACCTACACTTAATCATATGATACTCAACCTGTAGAAAGTCAAAGACAGATTCTTGAAGGAAGTTGGCATGGGGACAGATACCTTACCTACAGAGCCACAGAGTTAAAAATGGCATTGAACATATTGGAAACCATGAAAGAAGGAAGACAGGGAGTGGAATATTAAAGCTTTCAGATAAAAATAACCACCCACTAGAATTCTGAATCCAGTGAAATTATCTTTCAAAAGTTGAAGGAGAAATAAAAACAGAAGGAATTTCTTGCCACAAACCTGTCTTGCAAGAAATGTTGAAAGTAGGAAAACAATAGAGGTCACGCAGTCAGATTTACATAAAGAATGGATGAACATTAGAGAAGGAATAATTCAAGATCTTTTATATTTCTCATTTTTAATCAGTCTTATAAGTAACAGTTTGTTTAAATTCATAACAGCAGCATTGTAGCCAGCCATTGTAGCTTATGGCTAAGTGACATGGATGAGGGTAATACTATGTGGGAAGGGAAGGAGAAATTGAGAACACTCTGTTATTAAGATATTTCCACTTTATTCTTATTTGAAAGTGGACTTGGAATGGCTGTGAATGTATATTATGAACTCTAGAACAACCAGCAAAAAAAGTTTTTAAAAGAAATATAATGGATATTCTACGAGAGGAGAGAAAATGAAATAGTATAGAATGCTCAACTAAAACCAGCTAAGGCAGAAAAGGAAAGGGAAACAAGGGATTGGATAGAAAATCGTTACAAACATGGCAGATAGGGGCCCTTGGGGGGCTCAGTCAGTTGAGCATCCGACTCTTGGTCTCGGCTCAGGTCATAATCTCAGGGTCCTGAGATCGAGCCCCGTGTCGGGCTCCACACTCAACGCAAAGTATGCTTGGGATTCTCTCCATCCCTCCGCCCCTCCCCCTACTCTTGCAATAAATAAATAAATAGATCAATAAATAAATAATAAAATCTTTTAAAAATCCAGTGGCTGATATAATTCATGTGTATCGAAACTCATGTTAAATGTACTGTTCTAAATATAATTGGTGGAACTGCGCCAATTGAAAGACAAACTACCAGAGTGGGTGAAGAAACAAGATCCAAATATGTAGGTTTTGTAAAAGAGTCCCACTTTGTTTTATTTATTTGTTTGTTTGTTTGTTTGTTTATTTATTTATTTATAACTAGGCTCCACACTGGGTGTGGAGCCCAACACAGGGCCTGAACCCACAACCCTGAGATCAAGCCCTGAGCTGAGATCAAGAGTCGGATGCTCAACCCACTGAGCCACCCAGGCGCCCCAGGACTCCCACTTGAAATGTAAAGACCTGGATAGATCAACTGTAATGGGAAAAAGAAAGACCCATTGTGTCGACATTCATTAAAAGAAAGTTCGAGTAGCCACGTTAATTTGAGGCATCAGGGGCCGTTACATCCTTGTAGAGGATTGGCTCCTTTATCATTATGTGATAATGTAATAATTATTATTATATTAATTATATAATTATAGGGGGGCCCTAATGTGTGTAAACCCAAGCGGGTCAGGATCTGGGAGGACAGAGTGGTGTTGCCGAAGGAGAAGAAGGTGCATCCAGTCCCCCTTTCAGTAACTGACAGAACCCACAGGCAGAAAATGGGTCAGCGTAGAGTTGAACCAAGCAGCACATTAATCAGCTGGACCTGATTGACATTTCTAGAATATTCTGTTCAAGAACAGCAGCATGCCCTTTCTTTTCAAGCTCACATGGAAGATTCATCAAGAGAGACCCCATTCTGGGCTGTAAAGTACACCTTAACATTTTTAAAGTAGAGAACATGCAAAATATTGCCCTCAGAGGACAATAGAATTAAGCTAGAAATAATAGAAAGACGGCTGGAAAATCCCCAAATATTTAGGGATTAAACAAGACACTTCTAATTCGTGTACGAATCAAAGGATAAGTTGGACTCCGTTAAAATAAAAACAAAGTCTGCTCTGTGAGGGACACTGAATGGACTGAACACACAAGCCACAGATTGGGAGAAAAAGTTTCAAAACATGTATCTGATAAAAGACTGGTCTCCAAAAGATACAAAGCACCCAAGAATAAGAAAATAAATTAGAATGTGGTCAGAAGGTCTTGAAGGGATACCTCACTAAAACAGATGTACAAATAGCACGTGAAAGGACGTGCAACATTGTACGTCATTAGGGAATTTCACATGTAAACAACGAATATACACACGCCTGTTAGAATGACTAAAATCCCAAATGCTGACAGTGCCAAACACTGGTGAGGATTAGGAGCAACACGAGCTCTTATTTACGGGAAACACACATAGTATGGCCACTACCAAGGACAGTTTGTGAGTTTCTTAAAAAACTAAACCTGGTCTTATGATATCATGCAGCAGTCTTCTCTGGGGTATTTATTCAGATGACCTGAGAACTTACATGCACACACACACTCACACACACACAAAACCCCCCTGTAGATTAATGTTTACAGCAGTGTTATTAGTAATTGTCAAAATTTGGAAGCAACAGAGATCCCTTCAGTAGGTGAATGAATAAACAAACTGGGGTGCATCTAAACAATGGAATATTATTCATCAGTAAGGAACGAGCCATCAGGCTGTGAGAGGACACAGAGGAACCTCAAATGCGTATCACTAATGAAAGAAGCCAGTCTGAAAAGGCTGTGTGCTGCGTGATTCCAGCTCTGTGACATTTTGAAAAGGCAAAGATACGCAGACAGTAAAAAGATCAGTGGTTACCAGGGAGGCGGAGAAAGGGATGAATTAGGGTCAGGGCACAGAGGATCTCTAAGGCGATGCAAGGTCCTCTGTGATGCTGTTGATACACGATGCTGTGAATTTGACAAAACACACAGAAATGTACAACACCAAAAGAGCTCTAATGTTAAGTATGGACCTAAGGGAATAATAAGGTCTCAGTATGGGTTCATGAATTGAAACAAAAGCACCAGCGCAATGCAGGATGGTAAGGATGGGGGTGGGGGGATTCTGGACGAGAGGCGAGGTAGGGTGTGGGAACCTCGCACACGTTCTGTTCAACTTTCCTGTAAACTGAAGCTACTCTAACAGTTGGAACTCTATTCATTACAAAAATGATTACCTCCCTCTTCCTTTTTTTAATCTTATTTTTCCCCTCTTCCTTTTTTTTTTAATCTTATTTTTTTTCCCCCTCTTCCTTCTTTATGTGGTTCTTTTCTCTTATGCCTTATGGTCACGGGATGAAAAAATGTGGTAGACTTCCAGGTGCAAGGCAGAGTTATTGGAACCGGTCCGTTCGTTAATTCGGGGACTACTGTAACCGTGGGCTTCTGTTTTATAAAACGGCAGTGGGGCTTTAAAAAAAAAAAAACGACTGTTGTGTGCATGTCTACCAATAAAGGAAATAGAATGAAGTACAGATTCATGCTATAACGTGGGTGAGCCTTGAAGACATGCCAAGTGACAGAACCCGCTTGCAGAACTCGTATCCTTTATTGTTCAGTTTCTGTAAACTACCCGGACTGGGCAAATCCACAGAGACAAAAGCTGATAAGTGGTTGCCAGAGACTGGGGGGACAGTGACCGATTTCTGGGAGTGGGGTTTCCTTTTGTGGGGTCAAAAGCGTCACAGACCTGGACAGCGGTGATGGGGGCCCAACATCATAAATGTCCTTCTTACTGCTGACCTCTATACCTTACGACTGCTAAAATGATAAATTTTATATGATGTGCATTTTACCACCACGGAAGATGTGCATTTTACCACCACGGAAAAGAAAAGATGGAACAGGGAAAGAAAAAACTAACGGAGTGAAATTTTTCCAGAGGCAGTGGTTCAAACCAAAGCCTGGCATTGTACAGGTGATCCTTCAACAACACGGGTTTGAAGGTTGTGGGTTCACATAGACAGAGATGCTTGCTTTTCAATAAATCCAGGACTGTAAACGTATTTTCTCTTCCTTTTGATTTTCTTAGTAGCTTTTTCTTTTCTCTAGTTTACTTTATTTTTTTAAATAAGATTTCGTTTATATATTTGAGAGACAGAGAGAGCACGAGCAGGGGGAGGAGCAGAGGGAGAGGGAGAAGCAGACTCCCCGCTGAGCAGGGAGCCTGATGCGGGGCTCGATCCCGGGACCCTGGGACCATGACCTGAGCCCAAGGCAGACGCTTAACCGACTGAGCCACCCAGGTGCCCCTAGTTCACTTCATTTTAAGGATACAACATATAACATACAAAATATGGGTTGATCAGCCGTTTGTTATCAGTAATGCTTTCTGCCAACATAGGCTGTCAGTAGTTAGGTTTTGAGGGAGTCAAAAGTTATACGTGGATTTTCTCCAGCCCGGGAGTCAGCGCCCCAACAGCCCGTGTTGTTCAAGGGTCAGATGCTTAACCAAGGCGCCCCTGTGTAAGGTTTTCTTTAACATAAAAAGCAACGGTGGCCTCAGAGCCAAGCGTAGACACGTGGGCTGCTACTCATTCACTGAACCCATTTATGCTCCGTTAATCAGTTGCATTAGACAGACTGCAGTGAACCTCTCATGGATGAGCCAGGTTGAAGGAATGGGTGTTTGTCTGGGGAGCCGAATTTTCTGGACTGTGCGGCTGCCTCTCTTTGCAGAGAAGTCGTGGATCTGTCTTTGGCGGGCGCGGCGGGTGTTCGCATTGGCTACTGTCCGCAGCAGGACGCCCTGGATGAGCTCCTGACCGGCTGGGAACACCTGCACTATTATTGCTGCCTCCGTGGGATTCCCAAGCCAAGCATCCCTCAGGTAAGACTCCCCGGAGTCTTTCAGAAAAGTGTCCTGCTAAGCAGTGCTTGGCCAACACCTCCGGTCCCAAGAGAGCTCTCTGACCCCTTGAGAAGGAATCACGGTGCCAGCTAAACGTACCTGAAAGATGTTTCCAATCTGATTACACGGAAGGAAACACAGTAAAGGTGTTAATGTTGCATTTAATTATGTATTTAAAATAGATCTGAGTGCAGAAGTCACTTGGGGTTAAAGCTAACAGTGTTTGCAACTTTGTCTCCTCTCCAAGTGCCTTTTGCATTTCCTGGACTGTTACTTTTATTCAGGAGCAAACATCATAGACCCTCCTGCTGGTTCGCAGAGAAGGGCTCAGGCTGCCTGCGGAGTGGGGTGGGTTGTTGGAAGGAGGACTTCCCGGTGAGGGGGCTGACACCTGCCCGCCTGGCTCCTTCCCTGGGTGGCCTCTGGAGGATGGAGAGGTGGCAGAGACCGCAGACCGCCTCCTTCCTCCATCTCTGTGGGAGGGTGGGGTGGGCACAGTCCTGAGAAAGCCAGAGAGCTGCCATTCTGCCTGTTACGAGCGGTGGTCAGCCAAGCAGAGCTGACAGCCTTGACTGACAGCTTAGAGAACGTGCCAGGTGGTAGCCACTGGAATGGCAGGTGCTGGGGGCACAGCTTTACCTTTTCTGCCCCTTGTAGAGATTCTGGAATGCTCCTTGCATTTCTGGATTCTGAACAAGGATTAGAAATAAGTGGCTTACGTGTTGCATTTTCAGTGCGATTCTGCAGGAGAGGGAACGTCCCAGAATTCACGGGAGACAAAACTAACAGCCTCTCTTTCACTGGCCCATGAAAATTCATTCCGTGGGCTGTTGTGTAATGCTTCTTCAGCCTCCATTTCTTATGGATGCACTGTAACTTAAGTTCAAGCAAAGCAGAAACCCTCCTCGTCCTCGGAGGGCCCCGCTCCTGTCCCCCACCTCCTATCTTCATCAAGCCAAGACAACTGTTCACCCCTGGAGGTCTGCTCATCGTGGTTAAGCAGCTAGTGAAACCCAAGACTAATCAGGAGCACTGTCTTCCAAAGGTGTTTATCTCTGTCAGCTCCCGTGGCTTGTTTCTGATGAAAGAGGCAGATGCTTGGCAAACGCCATACGCTGGCCCCTTCGCCGGCCCCCGGGGGAAATGCACACTCGGAGAAGTTCCTGTTAATAGAGTAAGGCTCGGCACGTCCTGTCATCTGGGGCGATTGCCTCCTGAGTCTCAGCGCTCTTATGGGCTCATTTTTCGGAGCTCCTCCACGGAGAAAAGTTATTTTCATGGTACCAGATTAGGAACTGGCTTCACTTCCTGCATGAAACTGCAACTGTTTGGCAGCCTGCCTTGCTACTTGCTCAGAGCCTTCTGAGATGGCAGAACGTGTGTTCCCAGGGGAGTTAGCTCCTTTTATGGCCAGGGTCCCTCTCCCATTCATTTTAGAAATATGGGAAATAGAGAGCAGGTGTATCCGTTCTAACGTGCTTATCACTGGGTGCCCAGAAGGGATTATGACAGAGCAACAGAAAACAATACTTTTAGCCAACATTTCAGTATCTCTTCTGGGCTAGGCACTATTCTAAGTATTTTACAGCAACCATAGGAGGCCGATAAGATGCTTATTCCTTACTTTGCAAATGGGGAAGCTGGGACGCAGTTGGGATAGGAAACCTGCCTAAGCCCCATGGCTAGAAGGTGGCGGGGTTTTCTTTTGAAATCCGGTAAACCAGCTCTGGAGCAAGTGTTCTTAATGAAGCTGCGATCCGGCTGCTGAGCTCCTCGTTGAGTACCGTGGAACTTCTTGTGTCCCCAACAGCTCAGTCTTACTTTCTGCACCCCTTTGGTGGCTAAGCGAGTGGAAACTCTGGGGGGTTATCTTGGGGTCCCTCAGCCCGGGGGTCCCTTTTCCACAACTTCCTCAGGGCTGGAGCTGTCCCGGGTGAGCCCTGCACCCGCACTCTGCCAGGACTTGGAACTGGGGTCTTTTCCTGCTGTATCTGCTGCTCCCCACCCCCAGTTCTCTCCTCCAGGCTGACTTCTGCCTTCACTCACCTGGGCAGCCCCAGTTGTGTCCTCTGTGGTTCTACAGGAAGGCCCCCTTGTGCCCGCGGGAAGTCCCTGCTGACCGCCCCCCGCACCCCTCCCTCCCTCCCTCCCCCTCCCTCCCTCTGCACCCCAGGGTCCCAGCTCACGCACGGCCCAGTCTGGTATTTTGTGTGTAGTTCTCTTCCTCTCCCCCCGAGCCCTCTGAAGGTTCATTTAGGTGGGAAAGAGAGGCTGCGTTTATTTGGCTTGAATTTAGGCTTGGCAGGTTGATGTAATGGTGTTCAATTTTTCCCCATTGTCCACACTGCATGGCTTTCTAGAGTCCATATTTGACCCTGAATTCAATGGACCTGAATTGTTTTTTTTTTTTGAACTTACATCAAGTTATAACAGAGTGATTCAGGAGACGGGTGGCATGGTCTGCAGTGTTGGAGAAACGGGTACAATAATTTAAAGGTCGGCGTCATCCCAGCCCCACCGAACAGCCTTGTTGCTGGGGACAAGGACTGGGTTTTCTGTAGTGTGGTCTTGCCTGCGATGGAAGAGGCAGAAGCCTCTGCCCGGCTGCTGTGCCCGCCTTTCAGGAAGAACCCCCCCCCCCCGCCGTGTCTCACTACCTCCTGTTTTCTCCACACACATGCCTCTTACCTTGAAAGTTTCTTCCGTTCACAGAGGGTTTTGCTAGAAGGAGTTAGAAGTGATGGTAAGAGGAATGGGGACCAGGAGGAAAGTCAGGGGGACGGGGCTGGAAGAAAGTCTTTCTGTCTTAAACCCTAATCTCCGGGGGACCTTTGACGTGGCCAGCAGCGTGATAGTGGACAGAATTTGGCTTTGTAAGCAAATTAATGTGCGTGGGGACGTCTGGGAGCAAGTGTTCCTGACGAAGACATGATCCGGATGCTGAGCTCCTCATTGAGTACCATGGAGCTTCTTGTGTCCCCAACAGCTCAGTCTTGCCCCTTTGGTGGCTAAGGGAGTGGAAACTCTGGGGAGTTATCTTGGGGTCCCTCGGCCCGGGGTCCCTTTCCCACAACTTCCTCAGGGCTGGAGCTGTCCCGGGTGAGCCGGGACAGCTGTGGTTCAGATCATGCTTACAAAAGTCCTACTGAGTGTGGATCATGATTATGCACCGGGGACATAAGGATGAGTGAATCCTAAACTCTTGTCTTAAGTGTCGAACAACAGAACTTTACGGGAGAAAAACACCTAATAGCAGAGAGAGATTCCTTAAGCAGAACACCTTTGGGGGTTGGTACAGCATTTTGCCGACCATTGCTAGGGCCTCACGTTTGCTGTAATGTTGACAGGAGTCCTGAGTGCAGGAAAACTGCAAGAACATACTTGTCAGGCTATTTTCTGTGATTTTCTGAAAATACGACCTTCAGGAGGCATGGGATCAAACCAATGCATTTGTTCCTATGTGTTCTGGATTCTTTCCTGTGGCCATCCAACCCAGGACGCGTAGGCTGCAACACTGACCTTTTTTTTTTTTTTTCTTTAAGATTTTATTTATTTATTAAGAGAGAGGGAGAGAGAGCACATGAGCAGGGGCAGGGACAGAGGCAGAGGGAGAAGCAGACGCTGCTGAGCAGGGAGCCCGATGCGGGGCTCGATCCCAGGACCCTGAGATCATGACCTGAGCCGGAGGCAGACACTTAACCGACTGAGCCACCCAGGCGTCCCAACATTGACCTTTTGTGGAACTGGGAAAAGGTGAACTATGTTTCCTGGTTCCATGAACATCAGTATTCATAGTTTGGCGAGTTTATTCCGAAGTTCTCTGTGTCCCTTTGACTTACAATCTCTGATAACTAGGCCAGTTCTCGAGATTCTTAATTCTTCCTGTGTTATTTTGAGGAGGCGCAAATAAAGCTTATAGAGCGCTTTCTGTCGGGGGTTTTTCTTGGGAGGCATAAATATCATGCCAGTATTTTCAGACGTTCTTGATATTTCATCATTTCCATATTATTAGGCTTATCCCAACTTGTATGCATTTATCCAAAAAAGCATGAACATTAGTCCATATATTTTATTTAAATATATATTTTATTTCGTTATTTTATTTTTAAATTTTCTTCCATTTATCTTACATTTTACTCGTCATTCAGGACAGAGGGTCTTCCCCACCTCTCCTAAATTTGAATTAAGATACGATTGCAGCCAGTTTGATTATATGATGAATAAACAAACCGACAAAACAAAACCGCGGCCGTGCCTCTGTGGTCACAAGAGTTACGTAGAACGCATTTGTCAAAGTTTTAAATTGTGTTTGTCCCTCGGTCTCAGCCCCAGAGGGAGCTGCACCGCGTTGGAACAGAGAGCAGACCATGCAGGGTGGTGGGAATTGTGGTGGGCGTCCGAGCAGGAGGGCTGTTTGACAGCCCATTTGACATTTGACACATGCCGCCCACTGGGGAGGGGAGAGGGCCAGAGACAAGGACGGGAGGGGGGTCCCCGGGGCGTATGAAGCAGGGCAGGTGAAGGTGGGGCAGGGCAGGGATGGGAAGGGAGGAGGCGGGACACGCCATGTGTGCTCGGGGTCGGAACCCCCTGTCCTGTGCGGTGGCGCTCCGTCACCGTCCTCCCGGCATCGTGCAGCGGTTCCCGGCAGTGGCCGGTGAGAAACACTCCCTCTTTGCTCCCCGTATCTCGAGGGGCCCGTCTCTGGCAGGCGCTCCTCGGTGGAAAGGGTCATTTCTTGTCCGTGTGAACACTGAGAACTCTCTTCTCCATTCTCTGCTCCCCGAAGTCCCGTCCTGCCCGGGCCCTCCCTGCTTTCTTCCCTCTCTCCTTCCTCGGTCTCGGTTAGGGCTCACCTGCGCCCGCTCGCCCCAGTGTGGCTGTGCATTGGGCCCTCGCTCGACGGGGTTTCTGGCGCTCTCTGCTCCCCTGAGCTCCAGTCCTGAGTGCTCCCACAGGTGCCCACCTGCTGTTCATCCTCTGCCGGCCTGGGGTCGGGAAGGGAGGGGTTCATGGGGGGCGGGCAGGGGCAGCGGGAGGAAGGAGGGCATGCAGGGCTGAGAGCCCGGCTCTGGGGGCCCTGGGTGCATGGGGATGCGTTCACGGATGGTGCCTATCTTGCAGGTTGCCGGGGACCTCGTGAGGCGTCTACACTTGGAGGGCCATGTGGACAAACTGGTGGCCACCTACAGTGGGGGTACCAAGCGGAAGCTCTCTACGGCCCTGGCCCTGCTGGGCAAACCTGACCTGCTCTTGTTGGTGAGTAGCCGAGAGATCAGTGGTCTCTGGGCATCTTCAAACAAGATGCCCCTCCGGGGAGGAAATTCAGATCTGTAGTGTGGGTTCTCTGAACTAATAAACATTTTGCCCTAAGACAACGTTTCCCAAACAGAATCCAAAAAAGCAGAATTTAACAGAAATAAAAAAAAGTGTCTTTTGATAGAGTCCCTGTTACCTATTTCATTGAGGACTCAATAACAATTTACCATTAACAGCAGTATTTTAGAGTAACACCGGGATCCACCTATAATCTGAAAACCAATATATATTTGACATCTAGCATATGGTTTTTGAGTCTTTTCTATGTACAGATAAGTGATTGTCACAGCTGCGGTGACATGAGTCCGTGGTGAGTCCTGACGGCGGGTGTCAGGTGCAGGATGGATAGGGCGGGGAGAGCAGGTCATTCAGCAGGAAGTGGGGCTTAGATGCAGTGGCTTTGAGACCAGGCTGTCTGTAATCTATCTGGGAACTGGGGTTAATCCAGTTTGACCGGATGAACGCATGAACTGGTGGTGGGGGATCAAGAAATAGAGCCAATTGTCTTGCATTTCTAAAGTAGCTCAAAGTCATATCCCTCAAATAATACGCAAAAGGCACGATTTGGATGCCATAAACGGGATACGAATCACTGGGGTGCATCCCTCAGCTTCCCACGTGTATGGAGTCAGAGGGGCAGCAAAACGTGTGGGAAACAAATTATTTTCTTCTTTCTGTTCTTGTTCATTAAATGGAAACAGTGTTTTAAAGGGGATTCAAGAGACCTGCGTTGGACGAGTGGCCCTTCATTATTTAACAGGGTGTCTTCTGGACTCGCAGTTGATTTTCCTTTATTTGCTCTAAGTGTGCTTCTTTGCACGGTCCCCAAGTCAAGGACGTTGCAGCATGCCATCTCCTGACATCCGGGAGTGACGACGAACATTTGCCCTGTTCTGCAGGTTGTAAACTAGGTTTTCTGTACAAGAGGAGGCCCACATCGAAGGGCTCACTAGGCATGATGTCTTTTACCTTCTGTAGAACTTTCCCCATGCTCATTCTCACCCGGCACGTGTCCTGCATCAGGACGGGGACACCGCCCTGGAGCGTGTCCCCTGTGGTCTTCATGCAGCCTTGCTCTCGGCTCCCTTGGTGGCCCTAGACTCTGGCTTAGTGGTCAGGCCCGAGTCAGCTGCCAGGGGCCAGATTCTGCTTCTAGAAGCACCTCCCTGCACGCACTCGACCTGGCACGTTGAACCCATGTCTCCTCCTCGTGTGCAAGTGGCCGTGATACAGTCCTGTGTATTGGGCCCCTTGAAAGCAGGCCACGGAATGATATAGGCCGATAAAGCACGTGGCACCCAATGGGCTTTAGTGACCGTGATGGTGGGGACGCATTCAGAGCATCTGGTTCAAGACATGCCTTGCAGGGCCTTCCAAGTTCTCCCCCAAGGAAAGACAAGTGGCTCCCACGTCTGACACCAGCGTGGGGTCAGGAAAATGTAGAGCTATACCCATCAGCTTTCTCGCTGAGCAATGCATGACCATTGCTGCTATTTACTTATGCTTCTAACTACACATATGTATCACCCGGTTTGCAGAAAAGCGCAGGTGTTTGTTTTCCTGCTCAGTGCCATTTTTTTGTCCACTTTCCGTCCGTTTTTCTTTTAGGGGAGTTGATGACCCTGAGCTCTTAAGAAAAATGTGTTTAGTACTCCCTGACTGCAAAAAGCCCAGAAATGCATCACGAAGTCCAGAACCATTTCTCTCAAAAGTGGTTCAGTAAGTGCTCTGTTGTTTATTGAAGGAGAAAGCTCCAGGTTCCAAAAATCCCACTTTACTTGACGGTGCTACATAAGGGAAGCTTTCTTCTGCTTTTGCCTGTCTGTCTGCGGTGGATCTTTCGGAAGTTCTGCGGAGGCGGACGGTGCGGCAAGGTGGGCCGTCCTCTTTGACCACTAGCTCTTGTGAAGACGTGCTGCCTGTAAAGCCAACGCGGCGTCCACCCGCCCCTGCCCCGCCCCCCCCTGGCCAGGCCTGGCCTCGTGCAGCCTGCGTGTCCCAGCGTGCACCCCCAACACCCATCATCATGTGCTCTCTCCTTCAGGACGAGCCCAGCTCCGGGATGGACCCCTGCTCCAAGCGGTACCTGTGGACCACGATAATGCAGGAGGCTCGGGGGGGCTGTGCAGTGGTGTTGACCTCCCACAGGTGAGCCACAGCCCTCGCGGCCGGTCCCCGCTGAGCAAAGGATCCCCGAGATCCCCAAGGTCATGGCCTGAGCCAAAGTCAGTCTCCCAACCGAGCGAGCCACCCAGGTGCACCCAAAAGCGTGGGCTTTTGTGTCTAAATTCTTTCCCTTGCTGTGTCCTTGAGGCTCTTCCGTGTTGTGGCGTGTCAGCCATGTGCTGGTTTTCAGTGCGGAATGGTGTTCCATCATGTAGCCAGATCATATTTTGTCCATTCTTCCCCGGTCGATACGGGATTGCTTCCCATATAATGTGCTGTGAACAGTCATATAAATGTCTTTGTGTGGACGTATGTTTTTATTTGTCTGGGGTGGTTTTTAGGAGCCAAATTGCTGGGTTGTGTGGTAAGTTTGTGTTTAATGCTTTAAGACACAGGAGAGCTTTTGCTTTCCGACGTGGCTTCATCATTTGATGTTCCCAGGACCAAAGATGAAGTTCCTGGTTTCTGCAGACTCTTGTCAACACTCTGTCTTTCTGATTGTCACCATCCTGGTTAAGTGTGATTTTAATTCACATTGCCCAGGTGAATGTGTCATCCCCGTCTTCTCTGCCACGTTCTCTTATAAGAAGCCGGCCAGTGCTAATTCTGCTGTTGCCCCGTACATCATGGGTCATTTCCGCCTTGCAGCTCGCAGGATTCCCCTTGGACTTTCACATTTCACAGTTAAACTTCGATGTGCCCAGAGGTGGATCTCTGTTTATCCTACCGTGGGTTCCTTGTGCTTCTTGAATGCATAGGTTAATGTTTTTTTCAGTAAACACGGGGACATTTTGGCAGTTACTTATTCCAGTGTTTTTTTTTCTGGATCTTTCTGTCTTTCCTCTCCTTTCCCGTGCACTGGTACTTTCTGTGTATGTATGATGGTGTCCCACAGATCTGTGGGTTTCTGTCCTTTCTTTTTAATATTTTTTTCTCTCTTCAGATTGAATAATCTTTATTGATCTATCTTCAAGTTCACTGATGCTTTCTTCTGCTACTCAAATTTTGCTGGTGGCTCCGTAGTGAAATTTTCATTTCATTTATTATACTTTCCAACTAAAAGAATTCCAGTTGGTCCTTTTTTTTTTTTTAAGGTTTATTTATTTTTTGAGAGACAGAAAGCATGAGTGGGAGGGGGCAGAGGGAGAGGGAGGGAAATCTCAAGCAGACCCCCCACTGAGCACGGAGCCCAGTGCAGGGCTTGATGTCATGACCCTGAGACCATGACCTGAGTGGAAACCAAGGGTCGGACGCCCAACTGCAGGCACCCCATTTGGTTCCTTTTTAAAAAAAATATAAATTCAAAAAAAAATAATTTCAATCTACTTCAGAATCTCTATTTAGGGATCATTATTGTCACTTTTAAAAAAATTCTTGAAACGTTGTTTCCTTTAGAGCTTTGAACATACACAGAGTAGCTTCACTGAAGATTCTTTTCTGCAAAATGTAATGTTTGGGGACACTTAGGAACAGCTTCTGCTGACCATTTTCCCCCGAGTATGGGTAACGGTTTCTGGTTTCTTTTGCAGGTTATAATTTTTTGTCAAAAGCTGGATATTTCACAATACTTAATAAATTGTGGCATCTCTGGTTTGATTTCTCCGCATCCCCAAAAGTTGCTGTTATCGCCAGTTTTTTCAGGTTTTTTGTTTTTGTTTTGTTTTGTTTTTGGTTTGTTCCTTTTGTGAGTCTGTGTGTTAGTGTTTCTTTGCCTGGGATGAATCTGTGAAATCTCTTTCCCCTGCAGCGAGTAACTGCTGATGCCTCCATACAGTTTGTGTTTTAAATCTTGTGCTTGTTTTTTAAAGCCCAGCTTTTCCTTGGAGGCACGCTGATCTTACATGGGCAGAGGCGGCCCTCAGCTACCTCAAGGCAGCAAAGATTCTGTCCTCTGCCGACGGATCTGTGTGTGCACAGGGGAGAATATTCCAAGTGCAGGCTTCATCTAGATGGCCCAGTTTTGCTTTCTCTTGGGTTCTGCTGGTCTCTTGGATGTGCACGTGGATGTCCCCTGGGTTCACGGGGAGCGTGTGGATGGCGTGGCCCCTCTCTGACCTCTGCGGTGTGTACATGCAGCCCCAGTAGGCTATATGCATGCCCCAGTCATGCAGTATCAGCCTAGTGGAGCCCACTGCGGGCCAGATACCGGAGCTATTGTTCCTTCTTGTTTGCTGGGCTCTACAAAATTCACTTATGCTGGCGATGTCCCTGGGTATGGGCATTTTCCAGGGGTCCACATTGAGTGCAGAGAACCTGCTAATCCTCACGGTCTGCCCTGCCTGCTAGTAGGTGCATGTTGGTAAAGCTATTCACGGATTACCCTTCCTCTTGCCCTCAACTCATCAGTTTGTCCCCTGTGTTGCTCAGATTGTTGCATGCCTTTGGTCAATTTCCAGAATTCTGAAATGGTGGTTTTGGTTCATTTGGTCCAGTTTTATAGTTTTTTTGGGGGGGGAGGGCTTGCCAATTTTCCCCCGTGGCCACAGCCAGAAGTTCTGCTCTTGCCTTTTTGTCTTTGTTCTGTTTCTCTTCAGAAAATACAACTTTACATCAAAGTAAATTTGGCACATCCTCTCCCTGTTAAGATATATACATTTTGGCCGAAAACGATCTTCTGGCCGTGTCAGTTCCAGGAGCTCCCTGCATTCCTGTGTTCACTGTGCTAGGATTTGTTAAGTCCTCACGTTCGTAGGCAGGTTCTAAGATCGGATAAACCGGTGTCACATTAAAAATGCCTCTTAAGTTCCACAGAGCAGATCATGATTGCAGACCGTTCTCAGAAAGACCACATGTCGCTGTAATTTCTGTTTTATGTGCTCTTCCCGTGGTTTCACATCAACGATGTGTCTTCACTTCTGTAAGTCTGTCCATATCCATGCAGTACGAGGGTCTAAATGACTCCCGATTAATGAAGAGTAGGGCAGCTGGTGATTGAGTCTGTGATTCTAAAACAACTGACTTCAGCTGAAAAGGCTCCAAATAGCAGTTTCCTCCTAATTTTGAGTTCCTGTCTCTGTTCCTCTTATTATTCCTTACCTAGAGGAGCATGGTAGAAACCTGAGGTGGGAAACTCTTTCCCACTGTACTCACTAAGAGGAATTAAAATGAGTCCACCCGGGGCGCCCTGGGTGGTTCAATTGGTTAAGCGTCTGACTCTTGATTTTGGCTCAGGTCATGCTCTCAGGGTCGTGAAATCAAGCCCCACATCGGCTCCATGCTCAGCACAGAGTCCGCTCTCCCTCTCCCTCTGCCCCTCCCCCTGCTCTCTCTCTCTGTCTCTCAAATAAATAAATAAAATCTTAAAAAAAAAAAAAAGTCCATCCAAGAATGACCAGGAGTGTTTTTGGCTTGCCCATCAAACCCTGACTTGTGCATTCCATTATCAGCCCTTAACTCTTTGTCCCACCGCCACCCCCACCCCCGGCCAGCGTTCTGTCCCAGTCAGCTCAGCCCACCCGGAGGAAATACGGTGTTCGTTTTCTGGGTAAATGGTCAGAGGTTACTTTCGTTGATGTTGAACCCCTGGCATGGTATATTCTTCTTGATGTCGAAAATCATCAAAATCTCACAGTCTGTTCCCCCCAGGCTGAGATGTTGTGGTATCCCACCGGCTGCTGGGACCTTGTCTGTTTGACAGCTAGGAACAGCTCACTTGAAACTAACAAGTCATTACTCTGAGGTCAGTGTCAATGGATCTCCACTCATCTGAACTCTTTAAGGATGTAATACAGAAATGGCTTCATGGTCTGCCCATGTAATTACAGCACCTACTACGAGCTCATAAAAATGGAATTAGATTGTTTTAAATTGAAATTAACTAAAGAAACAAAGACACGTTTGCACAGAAAGATACATGAAGCGTATTTGGAGCGTTGATAGCATATATTCCTTAGACTTCATGTTAAGCTACTATAACAAAGACCCCAAATTACAGTGGCTCAGACCAGACATGGGTTTCTCTTCCCCATTAACAGTTTATGCTGGTGGGCTCTGCTGGAGCCCAAGGTCATCCAAGGACTCAGGGTCTTGCCACCATGTCATTTAGTCACCTGTGATTTTGTCCTCATTTTCATGGTTGAAGTCGACTTTCTAGTCCACCTCATGGAAAGTGGAAAGAACCAATATGCAAGGCTGGTGGCTTGTCTTATTTTGATGTGACCCAGAAATTATACTTCACATTGATGTCCACCTCCAGCTGCATGGAAGGCTGACTGTATAACCTTGATCTGAGCATGCCGTGACCTAACAAGCAGACTGCTTTATGTCCATTTCCTAACAGTAAAAACAGTACATGTTTCCTATAGGTGATTTGGATGGTACAACGAGGTACAACGAAGGAAAGATATTCCTCCATTAACCTCACTTTTCAAGTATCAAAATCATACCTTTTTGTGTGTTTTTCCTTCCCACTTTCTTTTTCACATAATGTGCAGTATTCCTAACATGCATTGTCATTTTACCATTGCCATATCATTACTTTTTCCCTGTGCAATTAACTGAGTTTGGAAAACCTCATTCTAATGGCTGATTAACACATGGATGCACTCCCATTTATATGAGTATTGCATTATCCTATTGTGGAACCGATTTCTGGATTTTTACTATTATACATAACTTGTTATAGCATTCATATTTTCTGAGTTTCCGAAGGTAAATTTCTAGAAAAGAGATTATTGCCAAGTTGGGTTTTTGGAAAGTTATGCCAATTTTTCATTCCCACCGACAGTATATGAGGGGCCCCTTCTTAGGATGATGGAGAAGATGTTTTGGGTATTTTTTTGATCTGAGGAATCATCGTTTTTATTTGCCCTGGAGATGGGGGCGGGGAGTGTTTTCCTGTGCAACATACAAAAGCACCATGACAAATGGCTTTCTGGCTGGAAAATAATTTTAAGATCACTTACTTGATGGTTGAGTTTTTAATTTGTTGGCATGTGTATTACCTGTGAGCAGTTTTTTGAATAGTCTCTATATTTGCCCTTTTTCCTGGATTGCATTTTCATTGTTCTGTTTTTACGCTAACATGTATTGGTTCTTTATACGGAACGTATCAACCCTTACACATTGCATTTGTTGTCATTATTTTTAATGTTTGTTTGCTGTTTTGACACAAGTTTGTAGTTTTGCATTGCCAACCGCTAAACATTTCTGTCATGGTTTCTTCTGTTGCTGTTAAGCTTAGAAGGAATGTTCCCATCCTCCGATTGCTTACGTGTTTAGGGTGTGAATGTCTCCTTCCGCACTGTCTTATCTGGTTCCAATGATCTGCCTTCTGGTTCCTTAGCATATTGCCTTATTTAAATTATTTGAGCCTTATCCCTGCTCAGTGGGGAGTCTGCTTTTCCCTTTCCTTCTGCCCCTCACCCTGCTCGTATTTTTTCTCTCTCTCTCTCAAATAAATAAATAAAAATCTTAAAAAAAATTATTTGAGCCTTAAAACAATAGTTTCTGGGGCTTACTGCTCTTCCTACTTAACAGTTTTTCTGCCTCTCACTAAATAACTTTGAAGATATGCTTTATAACTTTGATTGGCATTATACTATATCTTTATTATATTTTGTTATTTTCTATGTAATTATAATAATACTGTTAAAAGTTACGAATCTTTATTACATATTTTATATCGAGATAATATTACATACTAAACTTACAGACTAAATTGTAGTTGCAAATTACACAATTTCATTTGTTTTATTTGATATTATGTATTATCGTAAAATAGAATAAATACTTGTATTTTATATAAAATTCACTTATTACATTTTATTTATACATATATTTTGTAAAATAATTTTCCTATAACAGTAATTTTCATATTCTAATTGCTTTTTCTGAAATATATATTCACTGTTTTCCTTTTCTTGACACATCTTGTTATTGATTCAGGATTTCATTTAGGTTCATTAGTAGCTCTTATTCCTTTTATTTTTCATAAAACTTCCACATTTTCCGTGAAGGTCACTTGTATCTAGTTTATGTTTTTGTACTGTCGCTAAAAGGTTCTGTCCTCATAACTGTTGTTCCTCGGATATTGAAATGCTGCTAAGTTTTTGGATAATTGTATCATGGGCCATCTAAATAAAACATCCATTTAAAAGGTGCTTTTGGGGGGGTTTATTGAGGTTTGTATATAGATATTCACAAATATAGAAAATTCACAAATTTGCAACAGCAGTGTTGGGGTCTACCTGTTGATTTGACTGTTTGGTCCAAGCCTGGCATCCGTAGGACACGGCTCGCTCATGTGCTTCTTGTCTTTCCCTGCAGCATGGAGGAGTGTGAGGCTCTTTGCACGAGACTTGCCATCATGGTCAATGGCAGCTTCAGGTGCCTTGGCTCTCCCCAGCACATTAAAGACAGGTATGTTACATGTATGTTACGTGCTCTATGTATACATATATGTTGTCTGTGTGTTGCATGTATATTTCTCTTTCGGTTGAACTGTTTACCCTAAGTCAGCAGCATGATGCACCTGTAGCTGGTGATGTTCTAGAGCCAGGGTGGTCCAGTCCCCTCGCGGCAGGGAAGGGAGATGGGGGCTGGGAAGGTGAGGGTGTGTGGGATGCACGTGGACCCAGCCGTTCCCCACCACGTTCACGGCTTCTTCCGGGAGGACAGGCACTCTCCTTGTGACAGTCAAGATGAGGAGAGGAGAAAAAAGTCCTCGCTGATACAGAACACCTTCTATGTTCAGAGGTTGTCCACCCCTGTACCCCTGGTCCAGGGTGGATCAAGGGCCTGTGTTACCGGCCGGCTGCCGTGCTGGGAAACAGGTCTGCACCGAGTCAGGAGGGAACACAGGACTGTTGTGGTTGATTTTCATTTGGACTAATGAGGACTGAAGATTTTTCCTGTGTGTCTTCAACCCTTAGATTTCTTCCCTGCTCCTGCTAATTGTCCTTTTATGTCTTCTCCGTTGACTTTTTGGGATCGTCATGATGTTGCTGTCAATTTCTATGAGCACGTTTTCTGTCCTACTGGTGCGTTTTTTGAAAATTCAGTGTCACCTAAGCAATTTTCAGTTTCTGATTTCCTTTTAACTTGTCATTTCATCTGTTGTTTCTGATACAGAATGATTTCTTAATACATGTTGATGAATTTTTCATTTTCATTTATTCAGTGTTTTTGATGTTGGAATTTGCAGGCAGAGATTTGTTAAACAGATGTATATATTAGGTTGAAGTGTGTTTATTTCATGGAGCAAATATTACGGAATGCTTCATGTGCCGTCCTGGGAGCGACTATCCATTTTCTGGTGGTCGGAGTCAGGTGCTACCAGGACAGCCAATCCCGCTCCTGCTTGCCACATCGGGTCGGTCACCTGTCATATCAACCTGCTGGAAACTGTTCTCAATATGTACTCCACTCACCTTTAATAAGTGTCATCAAAAGAAAAATAATATTCCACACTCCCTAACCCTTATGAATGCTTACATAAAGTTTTATAGCCCATGCCTGATTGTTAGGTGATTTATGTCTCAGCTTAGCTACCTGCCTCTCTCGAGGTTATTGCAGGTTGCTGGAGGAGCTAGCCGGAGGAAGCACAGAGGAAGAGTCCTCCTCCAGGTGGCTCCACAGTCTCTCCTACTCCCGGTTTCAGTTCCGATAACGCGTCCTGTGGCTGAGGGCGGATTGTTAGTAATGTGTGGACTCTACAACGACATGAAGCAGAACTGGCTTGTGGGCGATTCACCGCAACGCTGACCTTAATATGTTGCAAAACAATTGGTAAAGTTGGTATTTTCCTGCAGCAAATAAACTGATGACATCTGTTTCCGGAATAGGAGATGAAAAGTGAAGGAAGGGTTAATCCTGACATGGACCTGGGAGTCCCCCGCATCTGTGCCTGCTGAGGTCCCAGTGGCTGAGGGTCTGCATGGAGAGTGTGGGCTCCTTCCCCACTCCTCTCTGTGCACACCGTCCCGGAGTGTGCACAGCCCACGGCATGCTCGTCTGCGTGCTTTAAGCAGACGTAACACGCGCTGCTTGGCTTCCAGCCCTGTTGTCTCCCCCCCCGACGGCACACGGTTTTGTCCCAGTGTCTGATGGCATCTCCACGTGCTGTGACTGGGAGCGGGGACCCTAGAATTTCCGTCTGTGCCCATGATGTGCGAGGCGCCTCTGGGCACCTGCAGGGGGCCCTGGTCTGCCACCCCTGCAGCCGTCACACAGCCTGTCTGAGCGTTGCCAGCTGGGGACGGGTCACTGCGAGGCCAGGCGAGGGTGTGGCCGGTGGAGGAGGGCCGAGCTCAGGCCACGTGTGGTCTGCAGAGAGGCTGACGCTTTGGAGGCACAGAGGGAGCGAGGCGAGGTGCTTCTGCGGTGGTTGTCCGGAGGGAGCGCGAAAAGCCACGGCCAAGCGGCGGAAGTCAGTGTTGATGTGCAGTGAGTCTGGACAGGGTTGTGCTGAGAGCAGCAACGAAGCTGGCCCCCACGACGGTGCACGGGCCCGAATGGGAGGAGTCAAGGCCGCCTGGAGATTTGGGCCTGAGGACGTTTGAAAAGAGTGTGAAGACGATGCGGATAGAGCAGGGGTGAGGGCGGCGGGCTGAGGCGGCCCCGGGGGATGCAGCGTCCGGGAGAGAGAGTCCTGAGCTCTGCGGAGGGGTTTCCCTGTGGAGATGCAGGGGTGGGTGTGCAGGGCCCCGGCTTGGGCGGGGAGGCGTCTGCCTCACAGGGTAGCTGACGCCGGGAGCCGCCGGAGCCCCGTGGAGGAGACTCGCAGAGCCAAGTGGGGGGCGGGGCAGGGCAGGGCAGGGGCTCTCTGTACCCCGAGACACCTGCCCCAGCCCCCCACGTGCACTCCTTCCCGCGGTGCCCCCGCGCTGTCCACGGCCCCAGCGCCGCCGCCGCCGCCTCGCGGCTTCCTGCCCCCGCGCTCCGCTGGCCTGGCCGTGCTCAGCGCTCCTCTTCCCAGCCACCACGGGCTTCTCTTCTCCGGCGTCCAGGTGCATCCTCCCCGCCCCGGGGTCTGTCTGCGCTGCTCCCTTTCCCCAGACCTGCCTGCAGCTCGCCCCTGCGCCCTGGGAGAGCACAGCCTCTGCCTCCCGGCGGCCCCGCATCGCCCGCCGCCCCCGCGTCCGCACTAGTTCGGAGATGCCCTCTGAGGGCGGTGACAGCCGGTCCTGGACGCCTCGTCCCGGGAAACGCAGGAGGACCACCCCGCAGAGGACAGGCACGGTCCCGAGATGTTTAGGCTTTCACTCCCCAGGAGGACTGATGTTGCCAGACTCTAAATCATTCACTTACCAACTTGGTGTCCTCTTTTCTTCTCAAGTTCTAGACCTTGTTAGAACTTCTTAGAGCTTCCTGTGCGGTACTTCTACAGCAGTGCACACTGTGTCTAACCGTACAGTTCCAACATATTGCTAAAATGCTGCTTGTTCGTAAGAACCAAGTCCAAGGTTCGCGACTGTGGCCCTACTCTGGTATTTCTGTGAAGCAGCCAACCACAGCCTTCTCCTAGTTGGACGACCTGATGGGTTCCCCTGATTCTGGCCTGGGTTTTCCTGCTCCCGGCAGCTTTGCCAGCCAGCCACCCCCGTTGTCGCCTCGCCTCCAGGTGGGAGGATTTGTCGGACGTTGGGAGTTGCCTGGCCTGAGGGACAGACGGGGTCAGGAGTACAGGATGTCAGGGACTGGGCCTCGCTGGGGAAAGTGACATTCTCCCCATCCCCTGGCACACGCTGACCTCGTCCCTGGGCCTCCCTGCCTCCCTCCCACCGCCGTGACTTCTGGCCTCTCAGACTTGAGACGTTGCGTCCTTGGCCCGTGTCAGCTCCGTGCCTCTTGCCGGCCATGAGGTCTTCACGGACCACTCAGATGCAGCCTCAGCCTCCCTCCTTCCTAGTCGCTGTCACAACACCCCTCCGCCCCGGATGTCTTCACTCTTCCCGGGGGCCTCCCCTCCCCAGTTAACGGCCCCCGCCCCCCGAGTTTGTCCAAGCCGGCCCTGGCTGCGCCCCGGCTGCCGTCACCCACCTCAGTGGCTTGGAGCCTGGGCGATGCCCGTGGCTTTCCTCTGCCCTGCTTCAGTGCCCTGGATGGCCTCCCTTTGGGCTCAGGAAGCTGGGCAACGTGCCCTTCTCCCCTTTTGGCTTTGTCCCTTTGCTCTCTGACCAAGGAGAGTCCTAGTTCCTGACATTTGCATCCATAAGCTGCAGTCCTGGATCAGCTCTCCGTGAGGTCTGGCCCCTTCTCGGGAATCACCCGTGTTTTCCCGTCTCTGCTCCCCGGTGTCCGGATGACCCCCTCTCCTATGTCCCACTTCTTCCCTTCTGTCTGGGGGCCTTTTAGGACACGTGATCTCTTCTCTACTGGGCCGAGCTCTGGGCACAGATGGTCCAGCTTCCAGGGGATAACGTCAGGAGGTACGACTTGTGTGGTGCTTACTCCGTGCCAGTTCTCGGTGCTCTGTGCACCAGCTAGTTCGCTCCTCCTCACACCCCCACGAGCTGGCTGTTAGTATTCCTCCCCCTCTGCAAGTATAGAACATGAGTCAGAGAAACGTGGAGCGTCTTCCCGGCTGGTGCGCGGAGGAGCTAGGATTTGAGCTTGGGCTTCTGGTTCCGCTTTGTTCTGTGGCGTATGTTCTCAGGACAGCCCCCACTCAGTAACCGCAGAGGGGGGCTGCGGTGGAGCTGGGATCCCGATCTTTCCTGTGACCTTCCTCTGGGCAGTGCTTCCATGCCCCCATTCTTGTGGAGGCCCTGACACCCACTCACTTAACCCGTGGTCTCTAATATCCCGAGATGAGAGAAGCCACCTGTCCGTCCGCCCCTCAGGGTGGGCTCACAAACTGCCATTCATCCTTCTCTGCCTTTGTTTCTGTTTCTGAGAAGGAAATTTGCCTCTTTATCAACTGTCTTTCTTCCTGCGTCACAATCCCACGGATCTCCTTCCCTTCTGGGACCTTCCTCCAGGGGATTTTTTCCTTCTCTCCTATCTTTGATCTTCTGTTTCAGTCATGAGCTATGTCCATCTCTTAGTAACAGAACATCAAACACATTGATGTAAGCATATCCATTGACTGAACCATATTCACTTTTTATATGTAATAAAAGTCCAGAAGTACCTGGTTATTGGCACTGGTTCAGGGGCTCAAGTCTTTACAATCTTCTTGGTCCCAGAATGACTGCTGTAGCTCCACCCATCGCATCCTTGTTCTAGGCAACAAACAAGACGGAGCAGGGAAAGGCATGCTGTCTGTAAGCCCTACCCAGCCACTTGCACTTACGTTTTGTCAGTTGCCCTGGTTACTAGGAAGCCTGACAAATGTAGAATTTAGCTGGGCATTTTGCCACTTAAATAAAGTTAGGTTTCTGTTAATGAACAAGATAAGGAAGTGGATGTTGGGTGACTATCTGCAATCTCATGTGCTCCTGATTGGATTCTTTCCTCAGTTGAGGGTAGGTCATTAGGTTGAACAGTGTATCTCCTGTGCGAGCCCTCATTGTGTGTGTGCATGCATGGATGGATGTGTGTGTGTGTGTGTGTGTGCATGCATGGATGGATGTGTGTGTGTGTGTGTGTGTGCATGGATGGATTGTGTGTGTGTGTGTGTGTGCATGGATGGATGTGTGTGTGTGTGTGTGTGTGTGTGCATGCATGGATGGATGTGTGTGTGTGTGTGTGTGCATGGATGGATGTGTGTGTGTGTGTGTGTGCATGGATGGATGTGTGTGTGTGTGTGTGTGTGTGTGTGTGCATGGATGGATGTGTGTGTGTGTGTGTGTGTGCGTGCATGGATGGATGTGTGTGTGTGTGTGTGTGTGTGTGTGTGTGTATGCACAAAGCGGAGCTGGAGCACAGGGGAGGCCACCTGATGGCCAGGAATGGCTAGTACCACCCTCTGTGGCACTGATACTTCATCCCCAAGAACTGGAGTTATGTTCCCAGATTCTCTGCAGTGCGTAACCGGAGTGCATCCTGAGAGCCAGCAGGCTGTGCGCATGTTCACGACCCACCTGGGGGGAAGCGGCCACATCTGCGTGTTGCACCTATTTGCTTTCCCCTGCCTTGAGACCAGCTGAAGCAGAAAGTTTAAGTCCAAGGGTAAAAGTAGTCCTCCCAAGGTGGGGAAATAAATCATGCTTCTGAAGGCTAGATGTTTGAAGTTTGCCCGGTTGATTTCTTGGTGAGGAGGGAGGATAAGGCTGTTGATTTATTCGAAACAAAACGAAACCAAAGCTTTACAAATAAAGAAAATCCTTAAGGTGATGGGATCTTTTCTTTTTATTTTTTAAGACATTATTTGAGAAAGAGAGTGCACGAGAGAGAGAGCATGAGTGGGGTGAGGGTCAGAGGGAGAAGCAGACTCCCCGCCGAGCAGGGAGCCCGATGCGGGGCTCGATCCCAGGACCCCGAGATCATGACCTGAGCCCAAGGCAGACCCTTAACAACTGAGCCACCCAGGCGCCCGAGAGCTTTTATTTTCTTGAGTCGTCTAACTTGAAAACTTTAGGAATCAAAAATAATAATGGAATCAACTTCGAAGGAGGCTCTCATCGATAGGTTATATGGCCATTTTACTAAGAACATAGAGAGTACTCTGGAGGATTCGTTTGTCGGTTTTCCTCTAAGAAATAGAAGAAGGTGTAGTGATGGTGGAGGTCTCAAGCTACGACCATCTGGCTGTGGCTGAAAATTAACCCGTCACCTTCCGTGACACCTTATGCTCAGCGTGGCGTCTTTGATTTAATGCTTCTAGAAACCATTGCTATGAACATCAAAGCTTAGATTAAGATTACATCACCAAATAATAAACTGGCTTAAAAATATAACAATGAAACATTTAATTGGATATGCTTATGTCACTGTCACAAATGGGGAAGGAAGTTGGCACACCCTCACGTACGATTATTTTGGCAGCTGTGGGATGACTGAATTCTATCCTGCATTTTGCTTTGTGTTCAAGCATCATCAAATTCAGCTGCTTCTACCCGCCACTGAATTAACTGTCTTTACCAGGAAGGGCTCTTTTCAGAGAAAGGCGCTTGCGGGCTTCTACCTCCTCAGCCTGTGTTCCCACGCTGATACGTGGCATTTGTCATTTCGTTTGCTTTCACATCATCGTGTCATGTGAGTACAATCCACATTGCTCTGATGCCGTTCCCTGGGAAGGGCTTCTGAGCCACCTGTCGTTCTCATGCTGGACATTTCGGCTGGATGCCTCAGGTCTTGGAAATTCGGGTCATGAGCGATGTCACCTGGAGCAGTCACTTTCTAATACGTTCTGATAAGAACACTCAGGCAGAGAAGATGGGAAATGGAAGCATTTGAGACATTGTTTCACGGATTCAGGTTCACATTGTGATTCTGCTCATGGGTGCACATTGGCTGAGTGCCTGTCCTAGGAGAGACAACAGAGGCATGGTCTATTCCCCACTGGATTTTAAGACCCTGGCGCTCCAGAAAAACCCGTTAGTGTTAGATGACTTCCATTGAGCTGCGCCCCCAAGCATCTTGTTCCCCAGGCTTAGGACAATTTCCACACTGTGCTGCATTGACCTTTATGTGCGTGGTTGTCTGTCTGACCCAGATCGAGGGCACCAAGAGAGGGACCATGCCCATTCGTAGAAGCGTAAGATGCCCCAGATGTTACCTGGCCCCTGGGCCACTTGGAAGTAAGAATGCATCTCCCAGATGTGGGGACCTGCTGCAGGTGGCCAAAGAGATACAACAAGAGAGGGGTCTGCAGCTTCAAGGGTGTGGATTTGTAGGGAGGGACATCACTTTCCGTACCCCTTCCTCCCTTCCTTTTGCCCTGAATGCAGATGTGATGGTTAGAGACAAAGCAGCCGTCTTGGACCACGAGGCAGCCTCCACAATGGAGGCCGGTGAACAGAGCAGTAGGAACAGAAGGAGCCTGAAGAGTGCCTTACCCGCTCTGAGCTGTCTGACGTCAGACTTTCAGCCTAGTAATGTCCTTGCTCCTTGGGGTTTTCTGTCACTCATACATGAATCTGAACAGACTAATACACCTTTGCACGTATTACACACAACGTTAATTTGTTCACCGGATTGTTTTCAGCCTCTTCCCAGTGGAATGGGAGCTCTCTTAGGAGTGGGGCCTCTCTTCTTGTTTATTTCTGGGTGTCTGATATTTGGGACAGTGCTCAAGGTATTTGTTGAAGAATAAAGGAACGAGTGAATGAAGGTAAAGTTTCTGCACGTGGCGGGCTGGTGCTAAAGGAGGCTACAGCTGGATTTGAAAAAGGAATCTTGACTACGGCAGCCCTTGGATTCTGTCTAGCTTAATGAACAACTAGTACTAATAACAATAATCAGCCCTTTTGGTAAAGGCTTTCATTTAGATCCCACCCATCTCCAGACAGGGTGGAGCCTGCTTTTTCTCAAAACAGTCTGCATCACCCACGCTTGGCTTGCTGCTTTTAGAGACTGGGCTCTGCTGTGCTCAGTGTCTCTCCATTAGCGGGAACTACCAGGTGTGTGATTCGGGCCTAATTGCTGCCACGGCCCCGGCAATAGTTTCCATCACCTTCTCTGCTGGATGGCTAGCTTCAACATCGATGCCCACTGGTCTGCCGACAATTTGTGTGCAACCCAGAAAGCAAAAACCTGCCATTCGGAGACTCCGCCGTACACAACCGGACCGTGAGTTACGTTGCAAATAACAGCCTGAGCTTGAGAAAACACAGCCTCGCTGGGGAATGGATTTCTGTTAGGTCAGAACTATATTTCTCCAAAGAAGACTTGCAGATGCCTGACAGACACATGAAAAGATGCTCCTCATCACTCATCGCCAGGGAAATGCAAATCCAAACCTCAGTGCAATACCACCTCACACCTGTCAGAATGGATAAAATCAACAACACAGGGAAACAGCAGGTTTTGGTGAGGATGCAGAGAAAGGGGACCCCTTGTGCACGGTTGGTGGGAATGCAAACTGGGGCGACCACTGTGGACAACAGTATGGAGGGTCCTCAGAAAGTTATGACCCAGCAATCTCACTGCTGGGTATTTACCCAAAGGAAATGAAATCACTAACTCGAACATACCTGCACTCATGTTCACTGCAGCACTGTTTACAACAGCTGAGGCATGGAAACAACCCAAGTGTCCACTGGTGGACGAATGGAGGATGAAGAAGGCGTGGTTTGCATGCACCTGCACACACACACAATATTACTCAGCCACAAAAAAGAACGAAATCTTGTCATTTGTGACAACAGGGATGGACCACAGAGCATTATCTAAGTGAAGCCTGGGTGGCTCAGTCGGTGAAGTGTCTGCCTTTGGCTCAGGTCATGATCCCAGAGTCCTGGGATCGAGCCCCACATCGGACTCCCTGCTCAGTGGGGAGTCTGCTGCTCCCTCCCGCTCTGTGATCTCTCTTGCTTTTGCTCTCTCTCAAGTAAATAAATAAAATCTTAAAGAAAAAGAAATAAGTCAGAGAAAGATAGAAACTGTATGATCTCACTAATATGTGGAATCTTACAGGAAGGAAGGAAGGAAGGAATTAAGGAAGGAAAGAAAAAATTTATGGGTACAAAAAATAAACTGGTGGTGCCAGAGCTGGGCCAGGATTTGGGACGTTTATTTACTCTGGATTCAGTTAGCCTAAAATGTGTGTGTGTGTGTGTGTGTGTGTGTGTGTGCGCGCGCGCGCGTATACCTGTATGTGTGTTTACGTATGTGTGTTTATATGTGTGTAGTATACCTGTGTGCGTGTGTATTTGTGTGGTGCGTATGTGTGTGTACACGAGTGTGTGTGCATGTGTGTGTTTGTATTTGTGTGGTGTGTCTGTGTGTGTGTGGTGTCTGTGTCTGCATGTATGTGTGGGGTGTATGTGTGCGTGCATGTGTATTCAAAGAAAATTCATGAATCCTCAACGTTTCTTTCTTTCATAGTTCAGGGATATTTTACAAATTTGATGTCTGGCTCTATTTTATTAAAGCGTCAAAGAACCCTATACATCGGTTAGATGTTTTTATGAAAAGCAGCATAGCAGAGTTCCTCAAACACAGTAGCTTATACAATTATCATGCATCCTCCTGCATCTGCAGGTGTCTGGGGATAGGCCTCCAGGTGGCCCAGGTGGGATGGCTCTGCTCCACCTGTCTCTCATCCTCCTTCTGGGGTCAGCGTCTGAGGGGCAGGGCTACAGGAATGGAAAGGCTGAACTGCACAAGTGTGATCTGAACCTCAGGTCACATCACACCGGCCAGTGTCCCTTTAGCTAAACCAAGTCACTTGTTATAGGGAAAGGTAGGACGGTAGTCTTACCCACGGCCCGCTGGCGAAGGAACGTGGCAAGGCTACGTGGCGAAGGGTGTGCGTGTGGGAAGGGGCAGAGAATATTTACGATCTACCACAATCTCCAGGCATTTTGTAACTGAGGTTTTTTACCTTGGCCATCCTCTTTGCTCTTAACAGCTTTGTTAGGATATACCTCTCCTGTTCTACAACTCACCCATTTATGGCGTGTGATTCAGTGTTCGTCCGTGTGGTCCCACAATACATGCCACCGTCTCCAAGGGTAACTTTAGAACACTGTCATCATCTTAGGAAGGAGCCCTGTGCCTTTAACCTATCCCCCTTCTAGCCGCCAAGCCTGAAGCCCGTGCCAGTCTATTTTTTTGGTCTCTGTCAATTTGCCCAGTATTGACATATAAATGGAATTGTTTAACAGGCGTTCACTTAGTATATGCGACTTTAAGGTTCCTCCTTGTTATCAGAACTTCATTCCTTTGTGTGGCCAAATAAGACGTCTACTTCCTCCACTGTTGATGGGCTTGGGATTGGTTCCACCTTTTGGCTATTATGCATTATGTTGCTGTAAACAGTCATGTATGAGCTTTTGTGTGGACATATCTATTTATTTTGGGGGGTATATACCTTGGAGTGAAATTGCTAGGTCATATATTGATTGACTCTGTGCTTAACCATGTAGGGAACTATCAAACTGCTTTTACAAATTGGCTGCACCAGGGGCGCCTGGGTAGGACCATTGGATAAGAGTCCGACTCTTAGTTTCAGCCCAGGTCAAGACCTCAGGGTCATGAGAGATTGAACCCTGTGTGTTGGGCTCCGTGCTCAGCGCCGAGTCTGCTTGAGATTCTCTCTCCCTCTCTGCCCCCCCACTCATGCTCTCTCTCTCTCAAATAAATAAATAAATCTTAAAAACAGCAAATTGGCCACACCACTTTACATTTCTCTTGGCAGTGAACGAGGGTTCCAATTCCACCCCATCTTCGCCCCTGCATTTTATTTCCCTACCCAATGAGGGTAAGGTATGTAGCATCTCACTGTGATTTTGATCTGCATTGCCCTGATGATATTGGACATATTTCCATGTGTTTATTGGACATTTTTGTATCTTCTGTGAAGAAATTTCTGTTTATTTATTTACTTATTTTTAAGATTGTATTTATTTATTTGAGACACAGCATGAGAGAGAGAACACAAGTGGGGGAGCGGGTTAGGAGCAAAGGGAGAGGGAGAAGGAGAAGCAGACTCCTTGCTGAGCAGGGAGCATGGGGACTTGATCCCAGGACCCTGAGATCATGACCTGAGCTGAAGGCAGATGCTTAACTGACGGAGCCACCCAGGTGCCCCTGATACGTGTTTTTGAGTTAGCTTTTTTATAACTGTGTTTGAGGTAGAGGTTCATCTTCTTACCCCGTTGCTATCCAGTTCTGCCAGCACCATTTGTTGAAAGATTACTCTTACCATTGAATGGTCTTGGCCACACTGTCAAAAGTCAGTTGACCACAGACCTACAGGTTTATTTCTGGACTCTCAATTCTATTTCATTGATCTCTATGTTAATCCTGTTGCTAGTACCCTAGCGTTTTGAGTACTATTGCTTTGTAGTAAGCTTTGAAATCAGGAAGTATTAGTCCTCCAACTTTGTTCTTCTTTTTCAAAACTGTTTGGCTGGTCTAGGTCCATTGCAATTCCATATGGATGTTGGAATCAGGTTGTAATTTCTACAAAGAAGTCAGTAGATTGTGTTGAATCTGTAGATAAATTTGAGGAGAATTGCCATCTTAACAATGTTAAGTCTTCCTATCCATGAACATGATATATTTAAATCTCCTTTAATTTCTTTTAACAATGTTTTTTAGTCACAAATCATAGGTTTTACACTTATTTGGTTACGTTTAATCTGAAGTGTTTCTTTTGATGCTACTGTAAATGGAGTTGTTTCTTTAATTTCATTTTTTAGATTGTAGAAAGTTGTAGAAAGACAATTTTTTTTTGTGCATTGATCTTGTGTCTTGTAATCTTGCTGAAATTATTTATTATTTCTAAAAGTATTTAGTGAATTCCATAGGCATTCCTACATACAGAATCATACCATATATGAATATGTTTTTACTTCTTCCTTTCCAGTATGGATGCCTTTTCTTTCTTTTTCTTACTCTAGATAGAGCCTCCAGTACAATGGTGTATACACATTGTGAGAGTATACACACTCATCTTGTTCCTGTTTTTAGGAAGAAAGCCCAGTTTTTCATCATTAAGTATTGTTATTTATGGGTTTTCCTCAGTGCCCTTTATCAATTGAGAAACTATTCTTCTATTCCTATTCCTTGAGTGTTTTTTTCATTAAAGAGTATTGGATTTTATTGAATACTTTCACTGCATCAATTGAGATGATCATGTGTGTGTCACATTCGTTGATTTTTTTTTTTTAATTTTTTATTGTTATGTTAATCACCATATATTACATCATTAGTTTTTGGTGCAGTGTTCCATGATTCATTGTTTGTGCATAACACCCAGTGCTCCATGCAGAACGTGCCCTCCTCAATACCCATCACCAGGCTAACCCATCCCCCTACCCCCCTCCCCTCTAGAACCCTCAGTTTGTTTTTCAGAGTCCATCATCTCTCATGGTTCGTCTCCCCCTCTGACATACTCCCCTTTTCTTCCTCTCCTGTTATCTTCTTCTTTTTCTTTTTTCTTAAAATATGTTGCGTTATTTGTTTCAGAAGTACAGATCTGTGACTCAACAGTCTTGCACAAGTCACAGCGCTCACCATAGCACATACCCTCCCCAATGTCTATCACCCAGCCACCCCATCCCTCCCACCCCCAACCACTCCAGTAACACTCAGTTTCTTTCCTGAGATTAAGAATTCCTCATATCAGTGAGGTCATGTGATACATGTCTTTCTCTGATTGACTTATTTCACTCAGCATAACACCCTCCAGTTCCATCCACGTCGTTGCAAATGGCAAGATCTCATTCCTTTTGATGGCTGCATAATATTCCATTGTGTATATATACCACATCTTCTTTATCCATTCATCTGTCGATGGGCATCTTGGCTCTTTCCACAGTTTGGCTATGGTGGACATTGCTGCTATAAACATTGGGGTGCACGTACCCCTTCGGATCCCTACATTTGTATCTTTGGGGTAAATACCCAGTAGTGCAATTGCTAGATCGTATGGTAGCTCTATTTTCAACTGTTTGAGGAACCTCCCTACTGTTTTCCAGAGGGGTTGCACCAGCTTGCATTCCCACCAACAGTGTAGGAGGGTTCCCCTTTCTCCACATCCCCGCCAACCTCTGTCGTTCCCTGACTTGTTAATTTTAGCCATTCTGATGGGTGTGAGGTGGTATCTCATTGAGGTTTTGATTTGGATTTCCCTGATGCCAAGCGATGTTGAGCACTTTTTCATGTGCCTGTTGGCCATTTGGATGTCTTCTTTGGAGAAATGTCTGTTCATGTCTTCTGCCCATTTCTTGATTGGATTATTTGTTCTTTGGGTGTTGAGTTTGATAAGTTCTTTATAGATTTTGGATACTAGCCCTTTATCTGATATGTCATTTGCAAATATTTTCTCCCATTCTGTCGGTTGTCTTTTGGTTTTGTGGACTGTTTCTTTTGCTGTGCAGAAGCTTTTGATCTTGATGAAATCCCAATAGTTCATTTTTGCCCTGGCTTCCCGTGCCTTTGGCGATGTTTTTAGGAAGAAGTTGCTGTGGCTAAGGTCGAAAAGGTTGCTACCTGTGTTCTCCTTTAGGATTTGGATGGACTCCTGTCTCACGTTTAGGTCTTTCAACCATTTGGAGTCTATTTTTGTGTGTGGTGTAAGGAAATGGTCCAGTTTCATTCTTCTGCATGTGGCTGTCCAATTTTCCCAACACCATTTGTTGAAGAGACTGTCTTTTTGCCATTGGACATTCTTTCCTGCTTTGTCAAAAATAAGTTGACCATAGAGTTGAGGGTCCATTTCTGGGCTCTCAATTCTGTTCCATTGATCTATGTGTCTGTTTTTGTGCCAGTACCATACTGTCTTGATGATGACAGCTTTGTAATAGAGCTGGAAGTCCGGAATTGTGATGCTGCCAGCTTTGCTTTTCTTTTTCAGTATTCCTCTGGCTATTCTGGGTCTCTTCTGGTTCCATACAAATTTTAGGATTATTTGTTCCATTTCTTTGAAAAAAGTGGATGGTATTTTGATGGGGATTGCATTGAATGTGTAGATTGCTCTAGGTAGCATTGACATCTTCACAATGTTGATTCTCCCAATCCATGAGCATGGAACATTTTTCCATTTCTTTGTGTCTTCTTCAATTTCTTTCCTGAGTATTTTATAGTTTTCTGAGTACAGATCCTTTGCCTCTTTGGTTAGATTTATTCCTAGGTATCTAATGGTTTTGGGTGCAATTGTAAATGGGATCGACTCCTTGATTTGTCTCTCTTCTGTCTTGTTGTTGGTGTATAGGAATGCCACGGATTTCTGTGCATTGATTTTATATCCTGCTACTTTACTGAATTCCTGTATGAGTTCTAGCAGTTTTGGGGTGGAGTCTTTTGGGTTTTCCACATACAGTATCATATCATCTGCAAAGAGTGAGAGTTTGACTTCCTCTTTGCCGATTTGGATGCCTTTGATTTCTTTTTGTTGTCTGATTGCTGTGGCTAGGACTTCTAATACTATGTTGAATAGCAGTGGTGAGAGTGGACATCCCTGCCGCGTTCCTGACCTTAGGGGAAAAGCTCTCAGCCTTTCCCCATTGAGAATGATATTCGCTGTAGGTTTTTCATAGATGGCTTTTATGATATTGAGGTATGTACCCTCTATCCCTATACTCTGAAGAGTTTTGATCAAAAAAGGATGTTGTACTTTGTCAAATGCTTTTTCTGCATCTATTGAGAGGATCATATGATTCTTGTTCTTTCTTTTGTTAATGTATTGTATCACGTTGATTGATTTGCGGATGTTGAACCAGCCTTGCAGCCCAGGAATAAATCCCACTTGGTCGTGGTGAATAATCCTTTTAATGTACTGTTGGATCCTATTGGCTAGTATTTGGGTGAGAATTTTTGCATCCATGTTCATCAAGGATATTGGTCTGTAATTCTCTTTTTTGGTGGGGTCTTTGTCTGGTTTTGGGATCAAGGTAATGCTGGCCTCATAAAATGAGTTTGGAAGTTTCCCTTCCATTTCTATTTTTTGGAACAGTTTCAGGAGAATAGGTATTAATTCTTCTTGAAATGTCTGATAGAATTCCCCTGGGAAGCCATCTGGCCCTGGGCTTTTGTTTCTTGGGAGATTTTTGATGACTGTTTCAATTTCCTTAGTGGTTATAGGTCTGTTCAGGTTTTCTATTTCTTCCTGGTTCAATTTTGGTAGTTGATACATCTCTAGGAATGCACCCATTTCTTCTAGGTTATCTAATTTGCTGGCATAGAGTTGCTCATAATATGTTCTTATAATTGTTTGTATTTCTTTGGTGTTGCTTGTGATCTTTCCTCTTTCATTCATGATTTTGTTGATTTGGGTCATTTCTCTTTTCTTTTTGATCAGTCTGGCCAGGGGTTTATCAATCTTGTTAATTCTTTCAAAGAACCAGCTCCTAGTTTCGTTGATCTGTTCTACTGTTCTTTTGGTTTCTAGTTCATTGATTTCTGCTCTGATCTTTATGATTTCTCTTCTCCTGCTGGGTTTAGGCTTTCTTTGTTGTTCTTTCTCCAGCTCCTTTAGGTGTAGGGTTAGGTTGTGTATTTGAGACCTTTCTTGTTTCTTGAGAAAGGCTTGTATTGCTATATACTTTCCTCTCAGGACTGCCTTTGCTGTATCCCAAAGATTTTGAACAGTTGTGTTTTCATTTTCATTGGTTTCCATGAATTTTTTAAATTCTTCTTTAATTTCTTGGTTGACCCATTCATTCTTTAGTAGGATGCTCTTTAGCCTCCATGTATTTGAGTTCTTTCCGACTTTCCTCTTGTGGTTGAGTTCTAGTTTCAAAGCATTGTGGTCTGAAAATATGCAGGGAATGATCCCAATCTTTTGGTACCGATTGAGACCTGATTTGTGACCTAGGATGTGATCAATTCTGGAGAATGTTCCATGGGCACTAGAGAAGAATGTGTATTCCGTTGCTTTGGGATGGAATGTTCTGAATATGTCTGTGAGGTCCATTTGGTCCAGTGTGTCATTTAAAGTCTTTATTTCCTTGTTGATCTTTTGCTTAGATGATCTTTCCATTTCAGTCAGGGGGGTGTTAAAGTCCCCCACTATTATTGTATTGTTGTCAATGTGTTTCTTTGCTTTTGTTATTAATTGCCTTATATAATTGGCTGCTCCCATGTTTGGGGCATAGATATTTACAATTGTTAGATCTTCTTGTTGGATAGACCCTTTAAGTAGGATATAGTGTCCTTCTTCATCTCTTATTACAGTCTTTGTTTTAAAATCTAGTTTGTCTGATATAAGGATTGCCACCCCAGCTTTCTTTTGGTGTCCATTAGCATGGTAAATGGTTTTCCACCCCGTCACTTTCAATCTGGGGGTGTCTTTGGGTGTAAAATGAGTCTCTTGCAGACAGCATATTGATGGGTCTTGTTTTTTAATCCAATCTGATAGCCTGTGTCTTTTGATTGGGGCATTTAGCCCATTTACATTCAGGGTAACTATTGAAAGGTATGAATTTAGTGCCATTGTATTACCTGTAAGGTGACTGTTAACTGTCTGTTGTCTGTGTTTGTTTCTGCTCTTTGCTGCTTTTAGGTTCTCTCTTTGCTTAGAGGACCCCTCTCAATATTTCTTGGAGGGCTGGTTTCGTGTTTGCAAATTCCTTTAGTTTTTGTTTGTTCTGGAAGCTTTTTATCTCTCCTTCTATTTTCAATGATAGCCTAGCTGGATATAGTATTCTTGGCTGCATATTTTTCTCGTTTAGTGCTCTGAAGATATCTTGCCAGTCCTTTCTGGCCTACCACGTCTCTGTGGATAGGTCTGTTGCCAATCTAATGTTTCTCCCATTGTAGGTTACATATCTCTTCTCCCGAGCTGCTTTCAGGATTTTCTCTTTGTCTCTGAGACTCGTAAGTTTTACTATTAGATGTCGGGGTGTTGACCTATTTTTATTGATTTTGAGAGGGGTTCTCTGTGCCTCCTGGATTTTAATGCCTGTTTCCTTCCTCACATTAGGGAAGTTCTCTGCTATAATTTGCTCCAATATACCTTCTGCCCCTCTCTCTCTCTCTTCTTCTTCTGGGATCCCAATTATTCTAATGTTGTTTCGTCTTATCGTATCACTTATCTCTCGAATTCTGCCCTCGTGATCCTGTAGTTGTTTCTCTCTCTTTTTCTCAGCCTCTTTATTTTCCATCATTTGGTCTTCTATATCGCTGATTCTCTCTTCTGCCTCATTTATCCTAGCATTTAGTGCCCCCATTTTTGATTGCACCTCATCAATAGCCTTTTTGATTTCGATTTGGTTAGATTTTAGTTCTTTTATTTCTCCAGAAAGGGTTTCTCTAATAACTTCCATGCTTTTTTCAAGCCCAGCTAGTAGCTTTAAAGTCATGATTCTGACCTCTAGGTCCGACATCGAACTAATGTCAGTATTGAGTAGGTCCCTGGCTGACGGTACTACCTCTTGTTCTTTTTGCTGAGGTGATTTCTTTCGTCTTGTCATTTTGTCCAGAGGAGAATAGATGAATGAGAGAACAAAAGGCTAACAGGTTTACAACGTCCCCAGCAAATATACTGTATACAAATCAGAAAAGACCTGAAACCAGGGGAAAAGAAAGGGAAAGAAAGAAAAAAGAAAGAGAAAAAGAAAAAAGAAAGAAAAAAAAAAGATAAAAACAAGAACAAAACAATTCAAAAAAGGCAGAATATGATCAAATATGATCAGGCTAGTGCATAGATCAGTGCCACACACTAGATTTTGGGCGTATTTTGGTCTGTTAGAAAAAAGTGCCTCCTAAAATTTTAAAGGAAGAAAGACATATATGTACAAAATAAGAGTTGATACAATGAAGGGATGGAAGATGACTGTAAAGATGAAAATTATAAAAGATTTTATAAAAGGACTTGGTAAGATAAGTTGTTTGAAAAAAGAAAGAAGATTTAAGGAAAAAAAAAAAAGGAAAAGGGAGAGAATGTGATCAGGCAGGAGACTAGAACAAAGGCATACACTAGTGGTTTAGGGTATATTTTGATCTGTTAGAAGAAACTGTACCTCAAAATTTTAAAGAGAGAACAACTTATATATATATGCCAAAAACAAGGATAACTACTATGAAGGGATAAAATATGACTCTAAAAATGAAAAAAAAATAAAAAATGTTTTTTTTTTTTTAAAAAAAGGGATTTATAAATGTTGGTTGAAAAAGGGAAAAAGAAAAATAAAAAAAAGTCAACAAAAATTAACTTTGATGAAATAATGAATCATGGTAAAAAAAAAAAAAAAAAAGCCATGAATTCTATGTGCAGTATTCCCCTAGCGCTGGAGTTCTCCCGTTCTCCTTGATCGGTAAACTTGGTCTTGGCTTGCTGGCTGTTTGTGCTGATCTTCTGGGGGAGGGGCCTGTTGCCGTGGTTTCCAAATGTCTTTGCCGGAGGCGGAATTGCCCCGCCCTTGTCGGTCCGGGCTAAGCAAGCTGCTCGGGTTTGCTCTCAGGAGCTTTTGTTCCCTGCAAGCTCTCGGTACAGCTTTGGAGGACCAGGGTGAACATGGTGGCCTCCCAGTCTCCGCCCGGAGGAGCCGAGAACTCGGGGCCCCGCTCCTCAGTGCGCCCCCAGAGAAAAGCAGTCACTCCCGTGTCCCCGGTCTCTGGCCGCACTCCGTGCTCACCCGGCCTGTGACCGAGCGTTTCTATCTCCGGCACCCGACCCCGTGTGGAGTCTCCAAACCCAGCAGATCCCTGCGCTGCGCTCCCGCGCCGCTCCTCCCGGGGGAGGAAGGGGGGTCTCCCCGGCTCTGCCGCTTGTTGGGTCCCAGCTGGAGGAGCAGTGGCCCGACTGGGCCGCGGGTCACAGTTTATGGCCACCCCGAGCTGAGAGCCCGCGCCTCGGCTCCGTCTCTGCAGCCGGCTTCCCCGCTCCGATCCCTGGGAGCTCTGGCGCACTCAGGCACCCCCGGTCTTTCTGTGACCCCGAGGGTCCTGAGACCACAGTGTCCCGCGAGGGTTCCACCCCCCGCTTAGCCACTGGAGCGACGTCCCTCCGCGGAGCCGACTTCCAAAAGTTCCGATTTTGTGCTCCGCGGCTCTAGCACTTGCCAGAAGCGGCCGACGGAGGCCCCCTCCCCCGCCGTCTATCCTCCCGAATATCGCCTCGGATTCACTTCTCCGCACGTCCTACCTTCCAGAATGTGGTCGCTTTTCTGTTCAGAGTGTTCTTAATATCCTTATCTTCGATCTCCTGTTGAGTTCGTAGGTGTTGAGAATGGTTTGATCCCTATCCAGCTGAATTCCTGAGACCAGACAAAATCTAGGTCTCCTGCTCCTCCGCCATCTTGCTCCGCCCCCCCACATTCGTTGATTTTTAAATGTTAAACCAACCTTTCATCCTGGGACAAATCCCACTTGGTCATGATATATTTCTCTCTCGCTCTCTTTTTTTTTTTATGTGGCCATATTCAATTTGTTAGTGTTTTGTTGAGCATTTTTGTGTCCATGTTCATAATAGATATTGGCCTCTAGTTTTTGTTCCTCAGAAGTATGCTTGCTTTTCTATTTTTTGAAAGAAATTTTAAGGAATTGGTATTAGTTTTTTTTGAAATGTTTGATAGAGTTCACTAGTGAAGCCGTCTGGGTCTGGCGTTTTCTTTGCTAGTGGTTTTTAGATGACTAATTAGATCACTTTACTTACTATAGGTCTATTTACATAGTTTTTGTATTCTTGAGTCAATTTTAATAGGTTTGTCTTTCTAGCAATGTGTCCATTTCACCATTTCATATATATTTATATAATATATTGGATTACAATTGTTCATAATATTACTCTATAATCCTTTTTAATTTGGGAAGGTTGATAGTAATGCCTCATCTTTTATTTCTGATTCTAGTAATGTGAGGCTTTTTTGCTTGGTCAGTCTAACTGAAGGATTGTCAGTCTTGCTGATTATTTTAAAGAACTAGCTTTTTGGTTGTACTGATTTTATCCATTGCTTTTCTGTTCTCTATCTCATTAAATTCCACTCTCATATTAATTATTTCCTCCCTTCTTATTTTAAGTTTAATTTGCCCTTCTTTTACCAGTGTCTTCAATGATAGATTAGGTTATTGTTTTGTGATCTTTCTTATTTTTAAATATAGTTACTTCTTATTTTTAAATATAGTTATTTGAAACTTTAAGTTTCCCTCTTCCCTTTGCCACTTTACCTATACCTCAGACATTTGGTATTTTGAGTTTTCATTTCCATTTATCTCAAAGAAGTTTTTAATTTTCCATGTGACTTATTCTTTGACTTACTGATTACTTAGGGGATTTTGTTTAATTCATTTGTGAGTTTTCCAAAGTTTTTCTGAAATTTACTTATAATTTCATTCCCTCATTATCAAAGAATGTACTTGATATTATTTCGGTCCCTTTAAGTTTACTGAAGTGTGTTTTATGGCCTACCGTATGGTCTATCCTGAAGAATGTTCCATGTGCACTTGAAAATAATGTCTGTTCTTCTGTTGTTTGGTAGAGATCTCTGTAGATGCTTTTTAGGTATTGTTGGTTTATAATGGGTTGTTAAAGTGTGCTATTTCCTCGTTAATCTTTTTCCAGGTTGTTCTAGCCAATATTGTTATTAAGTTGTCCATGTCTGCCTTCAGTTCTGTCTGCTTTTTCTTCATGTGTTTTTGGTGCTCTGTTCTTAGGTACAGATATGAGTATAATTATTATATTTTCTTGATGGGTTAACTTTTTATCACTGTAAAATCTCCTTCTTCTCCTTCAGTAGCATTTTTTGTTTTAAAGTCTACTTTCCACCGTGTTAGCCTTAGCCGTTCAGCTTTGTTGCTGCTCTTCGTGTGATACATCTTTTTCTATCCTTTGACTTTCGGTCTATCTGTATCTTTGAATTCCAGGTGTGTCTCCTAGAGGTGGCTATTTTTGGATCTTTTCTGGTCTAATGATCTCAGCTTTTTATTTGGATCATTTAATCCATTCATATTTAACATTTTGATTGATTATTGATTATTGATAGAGTTGGATTATTATCAGTTACACTTGCCCTTTCACCTCTGTTTTCTACAAGTCTTGTGTTGCTTTTCTTTCATTGTTTCTCCTTTACTGCTTTTTTTTTTTTGAATTAAGTGAATATATTTTTTAAACATTTTATTTATTTATTTGAGAGAGAGACAGAGAAAGTGAGAGAGAGCACAAGTGGGGTGAGAGGCAGAGGGAGAAGCAGACTCCCTGCCGAGCGGGGAGCCCGATGTGGGGCTCGATCCCAGGACCCTGGGATCATGACCTGAGCTGAAGGCAGACGCTTAACTGACTGAGCCACCCAGGCGCCCCTAAGTGAATATTTTCTAACAGCATCTTAATTTCTTAGTGATTTTTCCACTATACCTATATTTTTTGTTAGATCCTTAGTGGATGCTCTTGGGGCCTACCATATACATCCTAACTCATCGGAATTAGCTTCAGATTTAAGCTCACCTAGTTCCAATGAGATACGGAAATGTTCTGGATCACTTTCCTGCCTCTTGGTGTTATTATGTTAGATACCTAACATTTATCAGTGTTACCAACCCAAGAACAGGTTGCTGTAATTATCACTGCATATAATTTTTAGGTCTTTTAAAGGAACTGTTACAAAAACGGAGAACAAGTACATATTTATAGCCTTTGTTATATTAACTCTCTTATGTAGCATTTCTGGTTCTTGTCCTTTTCCCCTGTGGATTGAAATTACCATCAGGGGCCCTTCTCTTTGTCAGACACAGCTTTGCTTTCTCTCGGCTCCTTTGGGCTGTTACCGGCAAGTTATTACATTCTGTATGTAATAGGCCCAATAATACAGCTGTGTATTGTTAATATAATTGCTTCTGCAATCACCTAAGAGAAGAAAGGAGAAAGGATGTGCATTTTTACTGTTATAATTGCATCGTTACCTTTACTTGTACTGTTTTTTTCATGTGGATTTGAATTACTCTGTGGAGGTCACCTACTTTCAGACTGAAATAAGTGCTTTGTTTAGTATTTCTTGGATGGTGGGTTTTCCAGTTAAATTCTCTCCATTTTTTTCAGGAAATGCTTTCATTTTGCCTTCTTTTTGAAAAATAACATTTCTGGACATAAGATTCTTCTTTGGCAATTTTTTGGTTTTTGTGGGTTTGTTTTTTTTTTTTTTTTTTTGAGCACCTTAAATGCTTAAATGTTATTAAATGGTAATGTTTAAATGGCTTCTGGTCTCCATTTTTTTTGATGAGAAGTCAACTGTTAATCTTGTTTATGGTGTCCTACACTTCTCTGAGGTTCTGTTCATTTTTCTTGTCTGTTTTGGGGTCACATAATCTCTATCAATCTATCTTCAAGCTTACTAATTCTTCCCTTTGCAAAGTCAAACTCTTGAGCCTCTTGAGTGAGTTTTTATTTCAGTTCTGTTATTCAACTCCAGAATTTCCATGTGGGTCTTTTTCATAATTTCTGTCTCTTTGCTGCTAGTCTCTAGCTGATGGGACACTATCATCATACCTTCTTTTGGCTTCTTTAATCATGGTTTCTTTTAGTTCTTTTGACATATTTATAATCACTACTTTGTAGTCTTTGTTAATCTAACATCTGGCTGCTTTCACAAGCAGTTTCTGTTTTACATTTTTTTTTTTTTTTCTGGCATATGGGTCATTCTTTCCTGTTTCCGTATATGTCTCATCATTTTTTATTGGAAACTGGGCATTTTGATGATGTATTGCAGCAATTTTGGGCACTGGCCTTCCACTGCTGGGGCTTGTTATGGTTTTCTGCTTGTTGCTGTGTTTAGTGACTATTTGGATAGTTTTAGCGAAGCCTGTTTCTGCCCCCACCACAGGGTGAATTGTCTGATGGTGCTCCTCAGGGGGCAGCCTGGGGTGTGCCCTCAGTCACCCTGGGTGATGGTGCTTTGGGCATGGCTTTCTGCCTCACCTCTTGACCATGCTCAGCTGTTAGCATCACTGATCACTGAATGACTATTCTATTCATTTCAATGATGTCCTGGGGCATAAATTGCTCCACAGCCTCATCCAGTCAAATTAGGGCTTTTTTTTTTTTTTTTTAGGATTTTATTTATTTATTTTAGAGAGAGAGAGAGTGGGAGAGGGGCAGAGGGAGAGAGGGAGAGCATCTCAAGCAAACTCTGTGCTGAGTGTGGAGCCTGATTTGGGGGCTCGATCTCATGACCCTGAGATTATGACCTCACCCAAAACCAAGAGTCCGATGCTGAACTGACTGAGCCACCCAGGCACCCCTAATTTGGGCTTGTTTTTTAAGGTTTTATTTATTTATTTATTTGACAGAGAGAGCAACAAGCAGGGGGGGGCAGCAGAGGGCTCACCGACGTTGAGCCCTGTCAGACCGATGACCGCGTATATAAACGAAGGACCTTCGGCTGCTTTGAGAGCTTTTAGACTGGAAAGCACACGAATCAAATAAATCCCTCATGGAACTTAGATCACTAACATAAATGCGTAGGTTATAGGCCGAAAGGAGAAAGTAAAGCTAAATTAAATTCTAGTAAAGTAAATTAGATTCTTGCATCGTAAATGAAATCGCTAATCTACAAAAATTCTCCTAGTAACTGAACATGACCTGCTTTCGTAAGTTTCTGTCCAGGAGTCTTGTTGACTACTCCAGAGAGATCCTGAGACACGTGCCAGCCTGTCCCAGGAACATTTTCTTGTGGGGTGTTTCTCTTTCCTTAAGGAGCTTCATAATTCAAATTGTCTAGAGTAAAACTAGAAGTGGCCTAGTTCCAATGAAACTTCATCTCGAAAGAATTTTAGATAGGAATATATGTTCATAGTGTGAATTTATTAGATAGTGATTGGAATTTAGCATGCGTTTTTCAAAACGCATTAGCAAAGTATGCCCACGGGGCTGCAGTTTGTGCTAAGGGTGCACGTGGTCCCTGACGTGCGTAGGAGAGTGAGGTCATCCGTGCATACCGTCCCCTCCCCCCTTTGTGCTCTATGTCGTTCTGATCCTCATTCTCATTGGCTCATCTGCTTTCATCTGTGTTTCCCGAAGAAATGTGAGCTTCACGCCAAAGCAAAGTGTTCTAACATTTGGATCGTATCCTGCGCAGAAACTAAATTGGACTGGGTATCTGTTTACTTACTTGCTCAGTGCCAGACGTGGTCCCTGGTGGTTTCCAAGGAAATCATTCAGTCGCCTAGCATCCTTATCAGACAGACGTGACTCCTGAGTCCCATATCTGGTACGTGGAGGGAGGGAACGCATTCCAACCCGGCCGGCCATCTGGGCCCACGGTCAGCAGCACACACGCTGTCAGACATGAGGACCACCAGACCAGCAACACACTCCGTGCTCCTCTGTGTCCCCAGGATGCAACTTCACCTGCAGACAGGACCCACGTGCCTGCACCCTTCCAACCTCAGTGTCTTCCCCACCTGAGACGTGGAAACACACCCCCACGTGGGAGGCCGTGGTGAAGATGGGGTTGGATGGGCTGGGTTAGTGGGCAGCACAGGGTGGGACCCCTGCTCCTGAGCAGAGGAGCGGCCGAGACGCACACCTCCTTCAGAAATCCTTCCAAGCAGCTCAGGAGAAGCAGCAGGATGCTTCTCTGCCTGTTTTCATCCATATTTTATCAACGGCCTTCACAGCCTCTCAGCCATGAGTGGATTTGAGACCATCAGCCCCGAATGACAGGAGAGGTTGGGGCCTCGCTCACATCTGGGGGAGATTTGAAATCGGAGCAGGAGCAGGAAGTCAGAACCCAGACTAGGATCTCGGGGTGCTTCGAGTCAATGAGCAAAGTCACATTATCTTGGGCCTCCTTTTGCACCAGATACATTTCCCCTGCAAAACGATTGGACCGTCGGTGTCTGAAGTGTTCAAGTAAACGAAGATGCTTATAAAGGTCTCGACATGCGATCTCTTCTTTCCATTTCATTCGTTCATTCAACTCACAGTTATTAGTTCTAGGTACTTAGGATAGATATATTAATGAGCCAAATCGACACAGACTGCTATCATCATGATGTGTTCATGTCTTTGTTTTTAGTCTCACGGATCTTTATTGAGATGCTATTATGTGCTCACATGTAATAGGCGGTAGAATAACACAGTTTTTGGAAGCCGCATAAATTCTTGCCGGTGACTCTTTGAGATAGCTCTGCAGTGTGGCTGTCGCCTCATGGGTCGTCTCCCGGTCACCGGGGGAGCTACTGTCCACAGCTCCACAGCGTGGAGGACGCACCTCCCCGACCAGCTTCCCCTGTGGTCACCGCACCTGCCGGGTCAGGGTACAGGTGGGAGAATTGCTTTATGTGATGAAGAAGTGAACGCCTGGCTCATTACTTCTGCACTCCCTGTCACCTCTCCCCTGCCACACTTAATCATCACAGACCTGGGGGCCGCCGTGCTTCTCAGGGTTGGTCCCCGGCCCAGCTCCTGCTTCTCGAACTCAGCACGTTGCTTTCGGTTCGCATTCAGCTTCCCTCTTTTACTGAATAGGGACTGATGCCAGGATTTGCTGATTTTGTGTTTAAAGATAACTCCGTGTCTGTGTCAGTGGATTACAGAAAACTGCACAACTGAGTTACAATCAACTTCTGAGTATTATATTTTTGGAAAATCCAGACTCTCCCATCGATTTAGAATAGTTACTTTCCTTTACTGTATCCCTACAGAAGTGGACTTAGAATTTATCTCTCTTAGGTCCAAGTGGTTGTAACCATATTTTAATTTCATTTGACTTCCAGGTTTGGTGATGGTTATTCAGTGAAGATTTGGCTCGGTCAGGAAACAAATCTGCACAGCGTGATTTCTGACTGCTTGAAGCTCCATTTTCCAGGGATCCAGTTTAAGGTAGTGCTAAAATTCTGCATTCCTTCTTTGTTTTCAGCTGAGGAAGTGGATAAGTGCGTTTGTCTTTTTCCCTGTTTTAGTTCTGCACTGTTAGGAGATACTGCCTGCTGTCTAGGCCTGATTGCAAAGCTCCCCGCCCATGGCCAGTGAATATCGCTGGGCCACCGTGCAGGACGACAAGCCTGTCTGACCACGTTGTCGGGTGTCCCAGAGTGGACCGTGGTTACTTACCCCCCATTACCCATGGGCACAGCCGCCTTGCGTGGCTTGTTTTGTTCAGGAAGGAAGATTGTGTTGGCTGTGGGGCTTCTAGACTTGCTGGTTGCGGCATTATTTTACAAGGAGTGCCCTGTGCTTGCGATGCTAATCCTCTGCTAACTTGAGGCAAAGTGTGATGCCTGGACTAGTAGGGTCTCCATCCCTGGGCAGCTGGTTCGACCTACAGGATCTCAAGTGCCAACCTACTGAATCCAAATCGGCATTTAAGGAGATGACCAGGCCACTCCTACGCACGTTAACATTTTAGAAGCACCATCTACAGGGTCTTGGATAACTACACGATTCTAGTTTATCATAAATAGGGTCTCATCTATAAAGTAGCTATCGCCCTAGAGCCACTGAGTAAAATCCCACTGCTAAGAAGCGTACTGGACAAGACCAGGCGTTCGTGCTCAGGTACCGCTCCAGATGTCCGATAACACGCTTGCTGTTATACCCCTCTGCACAAATGAAGACGAGGGGCAGAATGTTTCCCCTCTTACCAAGAGTTGCTCGCTAGCTCATGGTGAGGACAAGAGGGAGCTCTGCTCAAGATCCAGTGAAGTTCAGGTGCCTGCATGCATCTCCTTCTTCCACGATAAATTCCTCCTTCTCGGTAGGGTGAGGCACCTTCTCGCCCCCAGGGAGGGCTTCCCCATGCTGTGGCAGGGCGAGGGGGCGTATGAGGGGCAAAACAGCCCCTCAGCCTTGAGGAGGACCACGTACCAGCTATGCCATCCTCCGTAGGCACGCGCGGGAGTCTCTCAGAACTGACCCACCCTCCCGCTGCCATTTAGGTGTGTGCTTTGAAAGAAGATTATTTATCAGTTAAGTGCAGCATGATCAGTTTTAACGATTGCTCATCATGTGATCCAATTTACAATTTGTTTTTGGCTTTTAGGGGCAGCGCCTTAATTTATTGGAATATCATGTGCCAAAACGATGGGAATGCTTAGCCGACCTGTTCGGAGTCTTAGAGAGCAACAAGACCTTCCTGAATATCAAACATTACTCCATTAACCAAACCACTTTGGAACAGGTATGGTACCTTGCACGCTTCGGCCGGTTGCATTTTGGTGTGGGCTCGAGGCCTCCCCCAGCCGATTTTAAAACTAGTCGGATTACTTCCTGACTTCTTACTTCGTCCTTTCTTTAAATGAATTGCTGGTTTTACCAGATAGGATGGTGAGTGTTAGGAGGTTTGTTTCTTGTCAGCTCTCCACTAAAGATATGTGTTTGGTGGGACTCCCATTTGTCCAGAATTCCACTGGGCATTCACTGGGCAAGTCATGCCCCGTTAACCTTCCCTTCTTCGTTTTGCTCACCCCCCAAAATGTCTAAGGGGACTCCATCATGGCTGAGCTATAACTGACGTCGGGAAGCCAAGTGTACTGAGTGCCAGAATGTAGAATTAAGTCCCACCTTCATTCTAAAGCCATGCTCAAAGCACATCCCGAATTTCCCGGTGGTTTAGTAACTGTCCCATCGAGCTGTGTCCTCAAAGGATTTACCTGTTTATGGCGGTTTCCGAGGCGGTGGTATGGATGAAAGCTCTGTGGTTTTTTTCGGAAAAGTCGGGCAGCGCTTTGAAGAGATGGTCCCTTCTTATAATAGTTGAGAAGAGAAGGTCTGGTGTCCTCACAGGTTAACAATGGTTTTCATCGTTTCGTTCAGGTATTTATTAATTTCGCTACCGAGCAACAGAAATCCTCACCGTCTACTGTGTCTACACCTACTGGCTCTCACCAGCCACCTCACCTGCTTATCTAAGCACCGAAGGGGACGTTCCTAAGAGGAATAATACCTTGTCTTTTGTTACCGTTCATCCTTAAAGATCAAAGGAGCGGGCAGTCAGGCTCCTGGTGGCCAGATCCATCCGCTCTTCCTTTCCTCTTTGAAGCTGTTGGTTAACGCAAACCAGCAAACTGGAAGTTTGTTTTCTGTAGACTTTCGGGGAGTTCCTCCCATGTGGCTAATCCCTTTGTCAAGCCAAGGAGGGGCCAGCTTCTTCGTGACGAGTGAACCCAGAGTCCAAGCTGAGACATTTTGGAGCTGTCAGAGACTGGCCATTCCCGAACATTTCACTGTACTTTTAAGGAAACTGAGGCAGCCAAGGCTAGTAACTTTCCTGACTGGTTTGTTTAGGAAATAGTACCTCGGACTGTTTTCTGTTTCTGTCCCTTTTCATCCCTCGATAGGCTTACATGTGTCTACATAAAAGATCGAGGATTTATAACACACGTTTTTTTGTAATACTGGATATTATATGGGATGACATGTAAAAATTGCCACTTTTTCCCACAATAGATGTTTCTTAGAAAAATCAGAATTAAGGAGCTTTTTAGAGAGCGCTTTAGCAAAATTGAGTAAATTGAACTGGGTACTCTATGTCATTTATAAAAGTTTTGCCAGACTTCCACAGATTTTTGAATATATAGGCAGCGATGGAAAGAAATAGAATGTGGATGTATTTTATTTTTTCTTAATTTCTCAGTTTTCTTAATGCCTCCTGGTATTCCGAGGCACATTCTAGTTTTAAAGCCGATGGTGTAAGCTATCAAGTTACTTCAGATTTTACCAGCAAAATCAGGACCTACTTTTAAGTGCTTTAAAATTTTCTAACAATTCTGCCATTTTCAGAATTTCTGTGCTAGTATTTTCAGATATAAAGCGCCATGATGTGGCTCCAAAGGGCTGTAGACACTTGACATCCTGCGTCTGATAGCAAAATGTGTAAAGTCCTTTTGTCCACCACTGAAAATAGTTTCTAGCCAGACGTTTCTGAGCTTCAAGGTATTTCTTAATCTTCACTGAGTAACATTATTCTCAAATCTCCATGGAGGGCTGCGTTAATTTCATTGTAAAATTTGACCTTATCCAGTTAAATTTTTGAGTAATAGTAGCTTGTGGCCAAAGGGAACCGCTTTTCCGTCACATTTCTTTGCTAATGCAGGATTTCACTAAAATCTGTCTTTCCTGATGTCATTCGTATATACTGGAGATATTTTTAACTTGTCAGGATTCAGCCAGTCATGGAGAGTTTTGCTGACTGATTTTGATTCACATGAATCCCATGAATTACGCTTTCTTAAAGTTTAGGGTTTAGGATTTCTTACAGTTTAGGGTTTAGGATCCCCCCCCCCTCAGTTCTAACAGTCTCACTGTCAAAATGGAAGATGTAATCCTTTGTGATGATTGTTGTTGAATCAATCCAGAAAATCTGTGACACGGGAATGTGTTTATACTGCAGTGAATAAAAGAGATGTGCTTTGATTGAACCCGATTCTTGGAATGAGCTTGTGTATCTTCTTGCACCGTTAGGGACCCCGTTTAACCGAGCTAGGGAAGACATGTACCTACTCAAGATCTTTTAAAGCTTGAAAAGGTTACAGTTCGATTGAGCTTCAGTCTGTGATGTTTTGCTCGTAGGGATTCTTTTCCACCCTTTGAGCCGCCGTATTCTTGAAGGCTGCGCTTCCAGGTAAGCCTTTGAACAATAAACAGGAAGAAAAAAGAAACTCACTCTGTGAAAACGCCATACCCCAGAAGACTGGATAGGAAAGGTCAAATCTTATGTTAGTGTTGAAAATGTCATTGCATTTATAAGTCATGCAGATATTTTATGCCTTTGGAGTTAAGCATTTGTCTTAAGACCTTTGGGCTTATGGTCACACAACTGAGACTTTTAAACAAACTGACTTCTTTGGAAAGCATTCCGAGTGGAGTTCTTTGTAAGGCTGAGACCACCTTGATTATTCCTGTTCCGGCAACCCAGCTTTTATCGTACAGTTTATCTTTACCAGGATATTTAAACAGAGGACGTATGAAAGCCCTCATGCAAACTCGGGATTTGAGAAGGCAAACAAAAAGTGTATTTTTAGAACAGTGAACAGTGGGGGACTTAAGGTTATAGTTGGCTTGGGTTAGTTGATGTTGAATGTTGAACCGAGAAGAAGGGCAACATGATCGCTCTAAGACCTTTCACGAAATATACACCCTCCCCACCCTCCCCCGCTATTTGGTGTTTATGAGTATGACATGAATACTTTAGCTTAATCACAAATTTCCATACACCCCCCCCCAATGGGGGATAAAGACGTTTAAAATTTTCAGACCAGTTTGAGCATGTTTTCGTATTTGGCTTTGCTGTGGTGTGTGGGAGTATTTCAGGTCTGTGATGATTTGGGTGTGGTATGCTGATGGTCTTACAACGCAGTTTGGCATCCTCGAGTAGTTCAGAGCCCCTCACACACACACACACACACACACACACACACACACACACGTTCATCCTTTTGATCCATACTGTTGAGCCCATTCTATGTGCATAAATAGATGGTCAGTATGGTAAACATGAGGGTGGGAGACTAACAGGTGAAGGACCCCCAGTCTGTGTCCGTGAGAAGCATGCAGTTAGGCGGGGAAGGCAAGGTGGGATCTGCAGGCAATAAGCACTCCCTGCTCTGGGGCCGTGCAGTGGGTCCTTCTAACCCAGGGTGCAGGAACCAGGTTTTTTTTTTTTTTTTTTTTAAGATTTTATTTATTTATTTGAGAGAGAGAGAATGAGAGATAGCACGAGAGGGAAGAGGGTCAGAGGGAGAAGCAGACTCCCCGCTGAGCAAGGAGCCCGATGCGGGACTCGATCCTGGACCTCCAGGATCATGACCTGAGCCGAAGGCAGTCGCTTAACCAACTGAGCCACCCAGGCGCCCAGGAACCAGGTTCATGGAACAGTTACCACCTGGGTGGGCCGTCCCAGATGGAGAAGTGGGAACAAAGGGAATATCAGAGCAAATCAGCAATTTTCCATGGGCCAGGGATATTTGCCTGCTACTCCGGTAGAGGTTGATACAGCAGCTCCACAGACATCAAAAACCCAGCTCTGCCATTTTTAGACTCTCCCTCATATGCCAAAGTGGCTGCGGGAGCACCAGCTCTCACAATATTCGAAGTAGAAAACAAACTGGATTAAGGGGGGAAGAAAGCACACCATTTACAGAGGCCTCCTGGCAGTCTACCCCACATACTCAGGCATATAGGACGTTTCATGCAGTTTTGGCTGCGTCCCTAAAATGAAACAAGAATTCTGATTCTGTATAAGAACAAAATGGGTGCTGGATAGACAGCCAGCAAGCTCTACTGTAGGAACACAGGACAAGTTGTGTGCCATTTGCATGAGAATGGAATGAAATCACTTTGGGGCATGTTGAGTAAACCAACTAATAGCAAATGATGACTATCTTTGGGCATTCTGTGTTCTGAAGACTTCTATTTTCAGAGTTAAAGCAGCGTGTTAAGATCTACAGGTCAGATGCCGTCCGTATTTATAAAGATATTGTCAAGTGGAATGCAGTAGCTAAGGCGGAGAAAGAAGTTTATGGATATTTTCCATTTGGACTTAATAAATAGCCCTGTCACTTACTCACAGTGGGAATTCCTGTAAGAGTTTTAATAGATAATTTTTTTCCCCCACTGGAAAGGGTTTCAAATTGCCAGAAGTCAGAAGCATTTTTTCTTACTTACTTGCTTTTGCTTGTCATTGCAAAAGAAACACTTCACCATCTTATCAGTGAATCCATCACATTTTTCTTTACATGTGAGTGTTTTAAGGAAAAATGGGGTCTACTGACTGAAATGTACATCTCAAACCTAGCAAAATTCGTCGCTTAAAAGATACATCTAGAAATGTCGGGAGCACATCTTTCTTTTAAATAGAAGGGAATGTTGTGAACACCGTGTTTGTGGTGGCATTTGCATCTCATGCATGTGGTTTGTCTTGCTGAATTTCACCCATTACCAAATCGTGGTGGTATATTACCTGGTTCGTGGTTTTGTCCTTGAGAAACTGGGAACGAGGTTTCAGCTCAACCTTCGTGGGGCGTCATGGTGGTGATGAGTCCTTGGGTACCGTACTTGTCCCCACTTGCACACTGGGGCATGCGCTGCCCAAATGTAGTCATGGGAAGGCTTCTTTTGCCCCAGCATGAATTTAATTGAATTAGGATTACAGACAAGGGCAAAACAGCAGTCCAGGAGAAGTCCACTGGCTGGGCATCAGGAGACCTGGCTTGACTTCCGGCTCGAATGGGATCTTTTCCACTGAAACCTTGAGCTTCTGTTTTCTTCATAATGATCAGGATGAGATCTCTACATAGCCTAGTGAAATAAGCAAACCTCCACAGGGAGTGCATGAATATACAACATTAGCAAAGAGAACGGAGCAGATCTACATCAGAAATGGGGTGTAGGAGAATAATATGAAAAACCTTATGCAGATTATTCCAAGACAGATGAAATAGACGAGATTTTTCAGAAACCATTAATGATCAAGATTATGTCAAGAAAACACTAGCCACGCGAGAAAATGAGTTGGTAGCCGTGGTCATCACCCTGTCTTTTAACTTACCCCAAGACAGGGGACCCAGATGGCTTTATGAGTCATACCAAAGGCGATAAACTATGTTATACAACTACTTTAGGAAATAAGGGAAGAATTCCTATCAATCTCTTTTTATGATGCTAATATTGCTTTGGCACAAAAAGTTCTCCAGGAACAGAGGTAACGCAAGTATAGGGCAACTTCACGTACAAACACAGATACACAAATATTGGTAAATGGACCTCAGTAGTGTGTAGAATATGGCTTATAATCAGTATGATTTATCTAAGGATTGCAATGGTGGTTCAAAATGAGAAACTTGGGCGCCTGGGTGGCTCAGTCGGTTAAGTGTCTACCTTTGGCTCAGGTCATGATCCCAGGGTCCTGGGATCGAGCCCCGCATCGGGCTCCCAGCTCAGTGGGGAGTCTGCCGCTCCCCCTGCTTGTGCTCTCTCTCTCTCAATAAAGAAAAATCTTTCTAAAAAATGAGAAACTTAATGCAACCCCCTGTGTTCAAAGGTAAGAATGTGAATTGTCTGAGATGCGGACAAAATATTTCCTGAAATATATAAAATATATTAGAAAACTAACATGTTAAAAAATTTTTTTTAAGGTTTTATTTATTTGAGAGAGAGAATGAGAGAGAGAGAGCACATGAGAGGGGGGAGGGTCAGAGGGAGAAGCAGACTCCCCGCTGAGCAGGGAGCCCGATGCGGGACTCGATCCCAGGACTCCAGGATCGTGACCTGAGCCGAAGGCAGTCGCTTAACCAACTGAGCCACCCAGGTGCCCAAAAAAACTAACATGTTAAAATGAACATTGCAAGTGAATTTCCACAATCTGGTCAAATATATCTAATCCTATGTATGAAATGTTACAAGCTGACCTGTGTTGTTCTGTGTAAATACACGATTCCTCTCTCCGGGACTTTTACCTATGAGCTTTTCTCTCTTCTTTCTCTCTCTTGGCACTGGGTCCTCTTCAACGTTGAAGAGGCGCTGTCTGTCTCATTTTATGATTTAGCCTGTCAGTGGCTCCAGTCCCCCAGGTGCCCCTCTTCCTGGCCCGCAAGCCAGACTCTCCACAGCCTTTGCAGCCCCGTGGACCCGCACGGCCCCCACCTACCGCACTCGGGACACGGCTCGTTCGTGCCACCAGAACAGCCCTGGCCGAGAAGGCAAGGGCCTCCACATAGTTAGGGACGGACTGACATCTGTTGCTGGCTTCCCCACCTGGTCGTTCACCGTCCTGTGAAAGGCTCCGTGACGTCCCACTGGACCGCGGTCCTGCTATGGCGCTCCCGCCGGACCACGTGCCCCCATCGAGTCCTGCCAGCCAGCCACCTGCTTTCTGCATTTATTGGTGGCTGATAGGATGAAAACTCACTGCTGTCAGAATACAACAGAGCATCAGCAGTGATGCCTGGACGCCCCGACTCGCTGCCCTGCACACACTTCTCCCCGCAGCTACTCGGACTGCGTTAGCCTTTGCATGCTTGAAATGAATCCCCTGCTGCCGCGGGTGTGTACGCGGGAGTCCCTCTGCGGGGCTGACTGGTCCGCTCCACGGCTCAGCCAGAGTGCAGTCCCCTTTGGAGGCTTCTCTGCACACTGCCCAGGTCCCTCCCTCCACGATCACTGTCATTGCAACAGGGTACATCATCTTCCCAACAAGCGCCGTGGGGACAGTGTCACTTGTGGGCAATTATTTGACCAAGCTCATCTCCCCCACTAAATTGTGATTGCCACAGGGCCAGTGACGTGGCGTGTGGATGTGTGCACGTGTGTTTCCTTTCACCATTGGATTCCCGAGGCCTGGCACCAGACAGTGATCACTGGATAGTTGTTGAGTTGAGGGTTCCATGAGTGAGTGAACGGCCATCGATTTGCCCTCAGAATAACCAGGCTGCTCCAGTCCTCCGAGGCCACGTCTGGAGGGGACGCGAAGCCAGCAGAGAAAAACGCACAGAGAAAAGCAAGGAATGCTGCTGAGCTGACGTGGAAGCTGCTTATGACAAACAGCCACATCCCGAGCAGGGGGTTCCGTGCTGCCAAGAAAGCCACGGAGTTCTGACGGCACCCAGCCTGCACGAGAGGAAGCAGGTGCAATAGGAGCGGAATGCGGGTGAGATGGGGGCTGGGCAGCCACTCTGCAGGCAGGGACCTGGCGCGGCCCCACGCTTCTTGGCAGACACAGCGGCTGGAAGCAGGGGTGTGTCCTGCGACGTCTGTCGTTCGGGGCGAGAGCCTGCCCTGCCACCTTCCCAGACTTCATCTCCTACTTGGTTCATGGAAGTGGCCTTGATCAGGCTCCTGGACAGCAATCCCGCCACCACCACCCTACGGCGGCCGCTTTCCAGAATCACGCTGGCCCATGAAAGCCTCTCTTCCTCTGCTAACCCCGGTGCTTTCCGCCTCCTCTTCTCCGTCCAGGAGGCGATCAGCCCCATCCCCCGGCCCTCCAACCGCAAGCCTAAGGGCCGCTCTTGCGCACCTGTGCTTACTCTCCCACCTTCCAGAACTTAATTCCAAAACACACTAATTACTGTTTGCTCTCTTAATTGTTTGAACCTCCCCTGGCCAGGTCAGAGTCAACTGTGCACACCTCTGAGTGTCTGGATTCCTATACCCGCCTTTACTGTTAAAAAACATCTTTATATCATTTTTTTCAAAAATCATTTCAAAATCAGGGGTGCCGGGGGGCTCAGTCGGTTAAGCATCTGCCTTTGGCTCAGGTCACGATCCCGGGGTCCTGGGTCCCTGCTCAGTGGGAAACCTGCTTTTCCTTCTCCCTCTGCCCCTCCCCCTGCTCATGCATGCAAATAAATAAATAAATAAATAAATAATAAAATCTTTAGAAAAATCATTTCAGACTCAGACACATTGTAGTAGTCCTGGTGTTGGAGCCTGGCATTGGATCCAGAATGAGTGTTCTTGCACATATGAGGACATAGGCAGGACCCACGTTACCCTTAAAACCTCATCTTCACTGTTAGTGGGCACCACGGAAATTCAGCTGTGAGCGGGAAGCGGCCCGTGCTGGTTGTAAATATCTGCGCACAAGCCCACAGCCGTCCACGACGCCAGAGTCCCTGTCCCCTGGAAAGTCTGGTCCTCTAGAGTGAGCAAGGCCACCCCCCCCAACACTCCTGTGTTGTCCTGGGAAACCCTCACTCGCTCAGAGCCTTCTTTAGAGGCGTGAGATGTGGATATGTTTTCCTTCAAGTTATTCAAAGTGAAAAATGTAGAATTACCTCCCCCGCTCCCCATGTAACTATAATGTCCGCAAGGAAAAGAGAATGGCCAGGTTCTAGGTCCCAGGTGTGCAGCTTGATAATGGGATCACCAGGACATATTAACCACACACCAACTAAATTTAGTCTCCTTCAAGCAAGTTGGTAAAAAAAAAACTTTTTTTTTTTTTTTTTTTTTTTTTTTTAGAGAAAGAGTGAGAGAGAGAGCTATCAGGGGAGGCAGAGGGAGGGGAGAGAGAGACTCTTAAGCAGACTCCATGCCCAGTGCAGAGCCCAACTCAGGGCTCAATCCCAGGATTCCTAGATCATGACCTGAGCAGAAATCAAGAGATGGACGCTTAACTGACTGAGCCCCCCAGGTGCCCGGTAACAAAGATCTTAATAGGAATTTGGCATCTCTGGGGAAGGGAGTGAATTGTCCAACAGCTACAAGCAGAAGATGCCATTATTACTGATGACAACAATATGTCCCGTGCTTGTGGAAAAGAGTGCGGACATTTTAAGGCTGATTATCATACAGGCACCCAAGACGCAGCCGGACCTGGGACCGGGCACAGTGCGTCCTGGGAGAGGTGTCCTCCAGGCTCGGAGGGTGGCTGCTGGGGCCGGGCAGTCTCTGTCTGCAGGGCCAGAGGTCTGCATGGGAACAATGAGAGAAATGACGGTGCCCTGGCAGTCCCCGGGGGGCCCAGCGGTGTGCAAGAGCCACTCCACCTGAAACATCTCTCACCCTGGAATCACCTGGCTGGTGCCTGCGTCGGCTCTGGTGTGGACGGAACCAGGACCTGGATGTCAGGAGAACCTACAAGAGCATGGAATTTATAACAATGGAAGAATAGAGACACGGGTGCTGGGTGCCCAGCGGACCCCTCTAAGACAAGTTTTGTTTCTGGATCTTTCTTCTTAGGTCTCAATTTTTCTCTTGTCTCCATCTTGCTATTGCCCTCCAGATTCTTACAGGTCTCCTGTCCAGTTTTCCAGATCACCCCTTATCTTCCCTCCAGTCTTCAACAGAGAACACACAAATAGCAACTCCCCATGCGGTTCTCATCTTATGCTGTGGGCGAACATCGAAGCACCATGACCCGAAATAATGAGTGATTCTCAGTGTGGTGTGAGCAGCCCTCCATTTCCCAACAGGGGCCAGAGGCTGCCTCTGGGCAACTTGCCTGTTGTCCTTGGGCATTGGAAAGACCTTTAATGAGGGAAGAATGCCTTTATGGGGGTAGCCATCCAAACCAATGTACACAAAAATACCACCAGAATACCTTGCTCAGAAGTGGAAAGACATAGTAGAAAAATTGGGTTTTCAGACAGACATGCAAAGGAATGAAACCGAACCACTTTCTTTTACTATACACAAAAATAAACTCAAAATGGATTAAGGACCTAAATATGAGACCTGAAACCACAAAAGTCCCAGAAGAGAGCATAGGCAGTGATTTCTCTGACATTGGCGTAGAAACTTCTTTCTAGATACGTCTCCTGAGGCAAGGGAGACAACAGCAAAAGTAAACTATTGCTACTTCACCAAAATAAAAACTTTTGCACAGGGGCGCCTGGGTGGCTCATTTGGTTAAGCATCTGGCTCTTGATTTTGGCTGAGGTCATGATCTTAGGGTTGTGAGATCAAGCCCCGAGTCAGGCTCTGTGCTCAGCATGGAGTCTGCTTGAGGACACTCTCCTTCTCCCTCTCCCCCCTCCCCACTCTCTCTCTCTAAAATAAATAAAACTTTTTTTTAAAAAAAAACCTTCTGCATAGTGAAGGAAAAAATCAACGAAGCTAAAAGGCAACCTACGGAATGGGAGAAGATCTTTTCAAATGACATACCTGATAAAAGGTTAGTATCCAAAATCTATAAAGAACGTATAGAAGTCAACACTTCAAAACCAAACAATCCAATTTAAAAATGGGCAGAAGACCTTTCTCCAAAGAAGACATGCAGACGGCCAACAGACACATGGAAAGATGCTCCACATCACTCATCATCAGGGAAATGCAAATCAAAACTACAATGAGATATCACATTTGTCAGAGTGGCTAAAATCAACAACACAAGAAACAACAGGTGTTGGCGAGGATGCGGAGAAAGGGGACCCCTTGTGCCCTGTTGGTGGGAATGCAAACTGGGCCAGTCACTCTGGAAACCAGTATGGAAGTTACTCAAAAAGTTAAAAATAGAATTATAATATGATCTAGTAATTCTACTACTGGGTATTCACCCAAAGAATACAGAAACACTAACTCAAAGGGATCCATGTACCCCTATGTTTATAGCATTATTTACAGTAGCCAAGATATGGAAGCAGCCCAGGTGTTCATTGACTGATAAATGAATAAAGAGGTGACACACACACACACACACACACACACACACACACACTGGAATATTATTCAACCATGAAAAGAATGAAATCTTGCCATTTGCAATGACATGGATGGAGCTAGAGGGTATTACGCTAAGTGAAATAAGTCAGTCAGAGAAGGGCAAATACCATATGATTTCACTCATACGTGGAATTTAAGAAAAAAACAAGTAAGTATAAAGGGGGAAAAAAAGAAGGGGAGAGAGAGACAAACCAAGAAACAGACTCTTCACTCTAGAGAACACACTGCTGGTCCCTGGAAGGGGGCTGGGTGGGGGATGGGGGAACAGGTGATGGGGATTAACGAGTACATTTATCATGATTAAATAAAATAAAATAACTTAAAAATTAATCATAGTCAGTGAAAGCCTCCCCAAGGACTGACATGTAAGTCTCACCCCAAAGCAGGGGGGAAAAAAAAGAAAAATTGGGTTTTAGAGCTGGTCAGGGCCATATGTCTTGGTCTTAAGGTTTCTGTAACAAAAGCACTACAAATCAAATGGTTTAAAAGAATAGAAATTTTCTATGGACCTCGAGGGCATTATGCTCAGTGAAGTAAGTCAGACAAGGACAGATACCATATGATCTCACTCACATGTGGAATCTAGCAAAACAGGCAAAAAGCAGAAACAGACTCATAAACACAGAGAATAAACTGATGGGTGCCAGAGGAGATGGGGGAGAGGGATGAACAAAATGGGTGAAGGGGAGGCACCCCTGGGTGGCGCAGTTGGTAAAGCGTGCGACTCTTGGTTTTGGCTCAGGTCATGATCTCAGGGTCGTGGGATCAAGCCCCGCATCAGGCTCTGCGCTCAGCGGGGAGTCTGCTTGAGATTCTTTCTCCTTCTCCGTCTGCCCCTCCCACTCCCCCATGCTCGCTCTCTCAAAATAAATAAATAAATAAATCTTAAAAAAAAAACAAAACGGTAAAGGGGAGGGGGAGGCACAGGCTTCCAGTTAGGGAAGAACTGAATCTCCGAGATGAAAGGTCAGGAATAGAGTCAAGGGTACTGTAAGTGTAGTCACAGCTCACTGCTGCACTTGGCCTGAGCACAGCATGAGATGCAGAGCAGTTCACTCCCTACCTCACACCCCTGACACCACTGGAACATCGTGTGTCAAAACAACACAAGGAACAACACCAGAAACCTACGCTCTCACAGGTCTAGAGGCCAGGAGCCCCCAAATCAGGGTGTTGGCAGAGCACGTGCCCTCCGAGGCTGGTGGAAGCCCCGCATTGTCCCTCCGTGCATCTGGCGGTGGCTGCTGATCCTTCGCATTCCTCGACCTGCAGAGGTACTCCTCCGGTCTCTGTCCCCGAGGCCAGCCGGTGTCTCTGCGTGCGCCTGTCTCCACTGGGCACCCCCTCTTCTATAAGGACGTCAGTTGTCCTCCCTAACGACCTCTTCTTAACTGGTCACGTCTGCTCTATCAGCGTCTGCCCCCTCCCCCGCCACGACCACAAAGAGTACATCAGCGCCAGCTCAGCCCCTCCTTCCTGCTGCCCAGGGATCACAGGAGACAGCTGAATAACCCACAGCTCAGGCCTACCTTGTGAACAAATTCCTTTTGAGTCTTAGATTCGTCAGTGCACATACCCACATGTGACCCCCCCCCCTTGGAATGGCCCCAAGGTCTTCAGTCTCGATATATAATTAATCAACTGGTTTGCCAAACCTTGTTCAAGATGTTGGCAGGGCTCTGCTCCCTGGGGATGCTCCAGGGGAGAACCCATTTCCTTCTCCCTCCCGGCTTCTGGACGTGACCAGCATCCCCTGGCTCATGACCCTGTCTTCCAGCTTTCAAGCCCGTCGCTCCCACTGCCACTGCTGTCCACACACCTGCTCTCTGCACCGGGCACTTCTCTCTTTCCCTTATCCACACCCATGCAATTGCCTTGAGGCCACCTGCATAAGCCAGGACGATCTTGCCATCGCAAAGTCCTTAATTTATCCAGCCCACAAAGTCTGTGTAAGGGAACACATTCCCAGGTGCCAGAGAGTAGGGCACCGACACTGTATTCTGCCTGCCATAGGCGTCCAGGTAGAAAGGTGAGGGCGCACAGCCAGGTGAGACGTGAGCCAGGTGAGACCACAATGTTGGCAGTGGAGACAGACTTAGGAGGTTGTGAGAGAGATTTCCAAGCTCCTCGAGTTGGAAGGGTAGAGACCTCTTACCTAGTGATCACCACCTCTGCGGCCAAGGCATTTTGAGCAGGTGAAGTCGTTGATGATTCAAGTCAGGAAGCAGGAATGTTAGTGTTTCGTTATGTTTTTATCTGGAGCCGTACATTCTCGAAGCCGTGTTCCAAACCTTTGTCACTCAGGAAAAGCAAAATTAATATGGGCAAATAAAGCCAGAAAGAATCAAAGAGAGTAGAATGAGTTCTAATCAGATGTAAATAACAGCATAAAGGAATCTTTAATTCTCTCCCGCCGTGTTGAGTTAGAAGACAAAGGGGATATCAACAACCGGGGAAGATGAAAAAGAAGGTGCAAAGCGAGTTTTCGTCTCAAAAACGGGAGCTTGTTTAAAATGCTCATGGATCTTAGGATTCCTCAGAAGTTCCCGTCCTTGTGTGCGTCACAGACACGTGGGGCATGGCTTTCCCACATGAGAATTATCCTGCTGCAGGGCCTCCTGTGGATGGCTCTCCCTCTGAGAACCTGAGCCCACAAGGCCCCTTAGCCCTGACCCAGGAAGGAGGGCAGCCAGGAGGCTGAGGCTCTGCTCTGGGCGTGCCTTCCAGAAGTTGGGCTCCCCAGGAGGAAAGTTCTATTGGGCCCCGGGCGTGTCAGGGGTGCTGGTTAGGGTAGGGAGGGTGCCCATATAGGGTTAGAGCCAAGCTTTCAGGCTAAGGGGCTCCAGAAAGAGCAGTCACCGCGATGGAGATGGAGGGCTTCCTGGAGGAAGGGCTGTCGTGGAGCCAGCCCATGCTGTGAGGGAAGGTGGGAGGCACGTGGTCTGGAACGCTTTGCCAAGTCACGTCGTCAACTTTATGCAGAGGACAACCAGCCTGAGGGGACCCACTGCAGGGGGCCTTGGACCCCCGTATTTTTTGACAGTAGCAGAAAAGGGTTAGTTGGGCAGGACTGACCCATGGAACGAAGGATGGTGCCCAGGTTTGGGCACAGAGGCAGGAGTGAGGTTGCTCCGCAGTTATCTCTGGGATCACAGCAACCTGGATGCTTCTGGGCTTGGCATGGGTGGTGGAGGTGCCTCGACTCTGGGGGTGGAAATGGGTGTTAGCCTCTCTGTAACATCGGTGTATACGGAGACAGCTTCCTGCCCTGGGGAGGGGTTTGGGGCTCGCAGGAATCAAGCCAGTCACTGGTTTTTGGGCGCACTCCTTCGAGACCAACAGACTGGGGGAGACAGCCTGCTGGGGCTTTGCCCTGGAGCGGGGGGAATTCACACCAGCCTGGAAGCACCGTGCGTTGTTGACCCGGTGGTGGTTCTGCCCCTTTTCCCTCTGTAACCAAAGCCAGTTTGTATAAGGCGCAGGTTCTAGTGGAAACAGTTCGTTACTGAAGCTAAACTGCAAATTGTCCTGAGTAAGCGGGGTGACAGCTCATTATCACCAAGTGATTGTGTCACACGTGCAAAGAGGCCCCACTCAGAGGGCATCTCTGCGGTCAAGAAGCAGGAGGCTGCACTTCCCCGTGCTTCTGGGGAGAAATCATAAATTGTTAAAACTGTCCAAAGCGGTTGACTTCAGAAGTTGAAAACATCGCTTATTCTTGCATGTGGCCAATTTATGTCAAGGAGCAAATTAAATTAATTAATCAAAAATTAATAACGCATGATAAAATTTAGTTGCACACACATGTATCTTCAGACGTCTATAGCAGAACGTTAAAAATGACCTCGGTATCCAGCAGTAGGGGGTTAGCTGCTTAAATTAATCTCATGGTGGCTTAATAATAAAAAGGTGTATCCAAACCATAAAGTATAAAGTATCGTACAGAAGTTAAACACTGGTGGTGTGGTCATGCCCACAAATCGAATAAAATGGGGCACAAAATGATATTCACAACGCAATTTATTGGTAAATGTAGGAGGCAAAATTATAATAAGGACAATTAATATTTGTTTGGCACTTGCTATATATATCTATCTCAGGCACAGTTCTAAAGGCCTGGGTGTGTGTGTGTGTGTGCGCGCACGTATGTTTACCCACACATGTAGGTGGTCCACGGCTGCCCTGTGGGAGCGGAGCTGTGATCATTTCCGTTTGGCAGTGTCAGGGTTTGCACCTGCACACACACAAATGTACATACATGTGTATATATATCATATTTGTATCATTAAAAGTATTACCGCGATTAAGATCCTTATGTTTGTACCTTTGTGTGTGTTTCAAGTTATTTTCTTTGAGTAAGTTCTTTTTTTTAATATTTGATTTATTTATTTATTTGAGAGAGAGAGAGAGAGAGAGAGAGAGAGAGCACAAGCTGGGGGAGCGGCAGGAAGAAGGAGAGGGAGAAGCAGGCTTCCCGCGGAGCAGGGAGCCCGAAGCGGAGCTCGATCCCAGGACCCTGGGATCATGACCTGAACTGAAGGAAGTCTGAGTAAGTTCCCTCTTTGAGTATGTTCTATGTGGATTTTTAGGTGAAAAAGCACGAGTATTCTTGAGTGTCTTTGTACATCCTGGCAAATTGCCCCGGGGACGGCCTGAACTTCTCCTCCTCACTGCCCACCGCGGGGCTGCAGAGGGGCCTCCCTGTGGAGGCGCTTGGACCGGGGTCACATCACGCAGCAGGATTCGCGCTGCAATCTGCCGAATGGGGAGTGTTCCTGGTTTTCTCACATTTGTGAGCGACCAGGAAAGCAGACTCTCCCCTGGGATCCTGAGCTCCCCTGCCTGGAGGGTTGCTCTGAGCTGTAGTGTGGCCACGCGCGGGGCAGGTGGGACTGGGCGTGGCTCCTCCTCAGCCTTCCACAGCCTGAGGCCACGGAGCACAGGGACGGCGGCTTGGGGAGTGGAGGGAGGTGAGGATGACTATCTCTGTGGGTGTTTGAGCTTTGGCCCAGCCTTCCCCGAGCTGCTGAGAGCCGTAATTCCCCCAGCAATTTTTTTTTAAAAAAGTGCTGTTAACTTTGTTCTAGACAGTGACTGCTAGCCTATAATGAGTTACAAGTTAAGTGGAGTATGAACTATAAACTGTTACCTAAACGTGAACGATCATTTCCTGGTTGTTTCTATTATTTGAACCAAAACTTGTATCTGCTCTTCATTCATTTATTCATCTGCAAATTTTGCTATCAATCATGTGTTGGGGGGGCACCTGCGTGGCTCAGTCGGTTAAGCGTCTGACTCTTGATTTCAGCTCAGGTCATGATCTCAGGGTCGTGAGATCGAGCCCTGCATCTGGCTCTGCATTGGACTGAGCGAGGAACATGCTTAGGGTTCTCTCTCTCCTCTCCCTCTGCCCCTCCTCACTGCTCATGCAAACTCTTTCTCTCTCAATTAAAAAAGAAAAAAAAATCATGTGCTAGGTACCGGGATTTGTAAATGTAAAGACCCCCCCCCCAACCCAAGAGCTCGCTCTCCGAGAGTGCGCGGACAATCTAAGGATTCCCGCCCATAGGAGCTACAGCTGTGACAGGAAGGCCACTCGTGAAGGAGCACGTGGCTCTTGCATAGGAAGTCAGGGTGCATGTCACAGAAGAGAATCCTTTTTCCTAGTGTCGGGGAGATTGGCGTTTGCTGGATGGACCAGCGTGGCTACCCAGGGCGCAGGAAGGGTGTGGGAAGGTGGAGGGGTGCACCTGCCTGAGGTGCACCATTCTGAGGATGGCAGAAATGTGCAGTTGTTGCCAGAGCACAGGTGGGGACAGGCGTGGGGAGGTCTGGGGCTGGGCAGAGCCATGAAGGACCAGACTTCGGAGTCTGAACTTGACTCCAACAGTGAATCACACAGAGACCGTCTCTCGGGAGGTTCCCTTCGTGGTCCCTGAGCAAGTGCATTTTGCACAATGTCTCTGGGACATTCTGGGACCCCCTGTTGTTGCAGAGTCACCGCTGGACATGGGGACTCACCAAGGAGGGTTAAGGGAGGAGGATAAAAGCAGCATGTGGGAAAGACAGCTCTGGTGTCCACCAGGGTCCGTTTGGAAATCGGGATGAGCCCGGAGCTCCTTGGCCGTTGCCTGAGCCTGAGCGGTAACACTGGGAGAGCGTGGTCAGCAGGGGCCAGCTGGGAGAGAGTTCTGAAACAGCTCTGAACCAGTCCCGGCCGTCAGTTGCTTCTGCGCATCGGTCCTTAGCAGAGGGGTAATCATGACAGCCAAGCCACCGAGCAGTCGACACTGATGCGGAGCAAGTGTGGGAGGGGAGAGAACACAGACAAACCCAGAGGAGCCAAAGTTTGCAAAAGGAACAAAGGACAAGGAGCCCCTGTTGACAACTGAGGGCTAAGGAGAGGGGTCGGGGGAGCAGACAACAGTAAGAACCCAAAACGAAGGAAGGAAACGTGTTGGTGGCAGGTGCCCTGTGAGTAGCCGGAGGGGGCGAGCCAGCCCCCCACCATCCAAGCCATGCCCTCCCCCGCCCCCTACAAGTTCTCAGGGTGGGGGGGCTTGGTTCTCGCCATGGATTTCTTCCACTGGATATCCTGCCTCTGGCCTTTGTCACCTCAGTCGTTCCCGGTGGGATTGGCAATGCCTGCTCCTCTCAGCTCTTGTTCCGGGTGAGCATCTTTATTTCAGCTCCTAGGGGCAGCCGGATTCTGCCTCTATCCTCGTACTTTGTGGCCGAGAGCTGGCATGGATAAAACCCAGGGTTTTCGGAATGCTTACTATTCACTCAGTGGGTCTGCTCTCAGCCATCTACTCTCTGCGTTTAAAACGCGCATCGCCAGGAAGGAAATACAGCCAATTTCCACCGAGGAGGTGGCGGTGCTAACTGCCCAGTGGGCCGCTCAGGGCGGGGGCCCCTGCTGCTCACAGGGCGGGTCTCGGGCAGGTGGGAGATCTAGTTCTGTCGTGCAATGAGACAAGGGGAGTGTCTTCCCAGCTAGCTCCAAATATCTATGACATCCGTGGGGTGCGTGGGACAAAACCAGCCTTGGAGTTCAAGTAAGGCTTGTGGTTAATAAGATGTCACAACCCTCAGCAGGAAGAGGAGAGTGGAATTTGTGGTCTTAGGTTTGCAAACTTCTTAATGGCTGGCAGGATCTGTTGAAGGGCAGTGGGGTTTTATCCTAATTATGACCTAGCCAGTTTAGCCCTTTGTGGCTTTGTGGATGGGGACTTTATTTTCAAGGACAAACCTGCAGCCAGAACTTCATGTAGTTTGCTTTGGTTTCTCATTCGTGCTACATCCCATGGGGCCAACATGGGCAGGACCAGATGGTGCCTGTCCACACCGTGGGTCATATGCCAGGGGTGAGACGCTGAGCCTGGGAATGGATTGCTTTTATGGAATCTATGTCGTGTATTTCCTTTATAGCAGATCTTCCCTTTTCTGGGAGGTAGGGGGCAATTGTGGCTTCATCTTGCCTTACTACTCAGTATAAACACAAGCCTGAGGAAAGGGTCAAGATTCTTGGCACCCCCAGCAAGGACAGGCAGGGCCACTCAGGGCCCATAGTAGACTGCCTCTCCAAAAATGGCTCTGTGGAAAGGATACTGACAGAACGATTTCCGAAGAGGTCATGCTCTTTGCTCAATTACATATTTAGGCTCCGTAAAGATGTCACAGGCTTGGGGGCACCTGGGTGGCTCAGTCGGTTAAGCGTCTGCCTTCGGCTCAGGTCATGATCCCAGGGTCCCGGGATCGAGCCCCGCATCATCAGGCTCCCTGCTCAGCGGGAAGCCCGCTTCTCCCTCTCCCTCTGCCTGCCCCTCTGCCTACCTGTGCTCTCTGTCTCTCTGTCAAATAAATAAATAAAAAATATCTTAAAAAAAAAGAAAGATGTCACAGGCTTAGGTTAGGGGAGTAAACCAAGAAGGATCTATCTCCTAGTTAAGATTTATAACAAATTTGTGTCTGTGACTTGAATTTCTGTTGATTATAGAGGAGCTTATGTTCTTTCCTAGAGTTCCAGTGCTTCTGCCAAATCTTCAGTGTGGGATCTGGAAGATTTCCACTGGCCCGAGATGGGGCATGTCGTTCTCTGATACACTGTTCTTGTAACACATGTTCTTAGTCCATGGGTAGACTAATCCCCCATTTTCACTGTTCGGGTGTCCATGAAATCTGGCTGCGGACTCCGTCATCACAGACCTGCTCTTTTTCCCTGGACACAGCATCACCTGGATGATGAATATATGTTCACAAAGATGGTACCTTTCTTCCCTGGCTCTCAACCATAATCAATAGTGTGGATATTTTCTAGGTGTGCAGGTGTACGAAACTGTTCCTAACTAGATGTACTTGCCACTGTATACCCAACATCTTCAGGGGAGTGGGTTTCCCAAGAGGATCTGTAATATATCTTTAGCCACATTAATATGCTGAGCAAGCTTCTGATGACTAGTGCTTGGCACCAGTAAAGGCCAGAACAACTCCAGTGGCTGATGCTATAGTAGCAATGATGGGCTGCCTCAGTCCCTTTGGGTTGTTTTAACAAAATACCTGAGTCTGGGTGGCTTATCAGCAACAAGCATTTATTTCTCACAGTTCGGGAGGCTGGAAGTCCAAGGTCAGGTGCCAGCATGGTTGGGTGAGGGCCTTCCTCTGGGTCAAAGTCTCCTCATTGTGTCCCCACATGGTGGGAAAGGGAAAGGGGGCTCTCTGGGGTCTCTTTTATAAGGGTATTCATTTATTCATGTGGGTTCTCCCAAAGATCCCATGTCCTAATACTGTCATCACACTGGGCACTAGGATTTCAATGTATGAATTTGGGAGAGGGCAAAAACATTCAGACCACAGCATGGGCCAATGAAAACAGACTCAGGAGAATCTGTGCCCCTCCTCGCCCACCATGAGAATTCTCCAGAATTCCTCCAGGCCTTCCTGGAGGAAGGTCCCCTTCCTGGAAAAACTTTCAGGAAGTCCCCATGGGGGACTCTTTTGGGTTCTGGTGTCCTTTCTGATGGCAGCCCTTCCATCTGGCAGGTCATACGGCACTTGGCCCAGAGTGCTGTGAAGCAAACCACAACGGAACCAAAGGAGATGTCAAGGTGATTGTTTCAGACCTCCCCTCTGCCTCTCCCACTCTCAGTGCTGTTCACTGGCTTGGCCCCAGACCCTGGACTCTAGACCACGGGCTCCCTTGCCAGTGTTTCTGTCACCACGCCTTTAGGATTCACCACCCTCTGGGCTCCATGTGTGATTGTTGGCTCAGGGCTGTTAGTTTTGCTCTCGTGCCTGGTGGGCTACCTGGTCTTCTATATTCAGGTGTGTGTGTGTGTGTGTGTGTGTGTGTGTGTGTAGGTTTTGTTTTGCTTTGTTTTTTTAAACGAAAGAAGTAGAGTTGGTATCCTCTGAGAGCCAGGAAGTAGGATACATTATTTCCAGGTCAAGGAAGTGCTTGTGGAGAAAGTACCACTTGCCCTGGTGATGGCTTGCGTTATGGAATGGGAAGATGTTGGAATGGGCTAATGGGCTGTGGCAGCAGGCATGGGAGGTCCAGAAGTAGTTTGCTGGGGAGCATCATGAGAGAGGGTGTGAAGTTTGGTTTAGGAACAAAACACACATAGGCACTGTTGAGTGCTGAATTAGCAAATTATACTTTTCTAAAAAGTGTGCATCTAATTTCTGCTCTGCCTTTTTCTTTTTGGAATTGCTTCTCTGTTCCTTAAACTGCATTATAAGTTTGTGCTTTGAAAGCTCAGCACTATGTGGAGAAACACTTGCCTGACACCATCCCACCCCTTGATTCTTCCTTAACAAACCCACTTTGTGGTTTCTCCAGTCACTTGGTCTGGACAGCGGCTGTTATATTCTGTTTCTCCTGGATCACTGAAATAGTCTCCAGGTGACTTCTTCAAAGTTCAGGAGTCCCTTCCTCTTGCTATTTGCACGTATCTTGGAAGCAGCAGACAAGTAATGATTTTGTGATCTCTGGGCCATAGAAACTCACCCCTTCCATATTTGTTTTCATTATACCTTGTTTCGTAGGAAGATTGCCAGTAAATAAATCAAAAAAAATCAGAGCATTCTCTGGAGTCTCACTGCCATTCAGTACTCCTTAAAGAGTATGTCCTGCTATTTATTTGTCTAAGTGTCCTTGATGATTCTCAGAGAATTCCTTGCTCATCATCATGTTAGAGCACTGCACCATTCAAAATCTACCGCTTAGGGACATCAACTCATCTGGGAGAGTTTCTTTGTCTGCTTTTCTCATTAGTTTTGAACTTTCCAGAAACTGCCCCAGAGAAGGCTTTAAGTGCTCTTTGTTTAATCTATAAGTATATACCAGTTATTCCATTTTGTCAAAGAATTCCCAATGGTTGCTGAAAGGATTGCCTGTGCCATAAAAGGAAGGGCGGAGGAGGTCGATCAGAAAACATGAGACTGCAGAATTCAATGTATGTATTTGAACAAAATGGATGGAATTAAAAGGGATTGGGTCATAAAACTGACAAGTTTTATGCTGTTTGGAAGCACTTTCTTTCTTGAATGATTTGGTCTTGCAACTAATTTTTCATTGCATGATTTTTTGATAAATATTTAATACATGTTAACTGAGTGTCTACACAGTGCTAAGTACCCATGACACAAACACGAGTAAAACAAAATCTCTGGCTTTGAGGGTTTGCAAGTGATTGTGGAAGAGTAGAATTTAGGCAAACGGTCTTGATAATGTGCCAGATCAAGATAAGTGCATGCGTGTTTCCATTAGCTGGGAGTTGTCCATGCCTACTTGCTTAGGATCAGTGTGCTTATCACAGAAGAATCAATTACTGGAAGCAGCACCCAGATGGCTGGAAATAGGCAGCCAAAGGCGGTCAAGGCCAATGAAATGAGGGTGCGAGGTGTGTGCCAAGCAAGCTGGGGATAGTATGAGCTGACAGCGAAGTGTTGCTGGTGTCGGTGACTATGCAAGTGGAGAAGTTCAGCTACTCACAGCATCTTCTCCTGTTGCTTCTATTTATATGTTCTGGGAGCAGTTAGAAAAACAATTGCAAATGCAGTTGGTTAATATGTGAGGAATCCCAAGGGAAGAATGAAGGATTTGTCTACCTCTGTCTGGAAGCAGTGAAAGTACCATATGATAAGTTGAATCCTGAAGATGAGTCATCGATCGATGTTGTGTTGGTTGAGATGGGGATGTCACCAAAAAAATGTACTAGAGACTTTTCTTCTTCTCTTTCTTTGGAAAAATACAAGCACAGGCTACATTGACATGATTTTGGTGTTCAGATGGTGAAAATATTTACCATGAAGTATATGGTGGGTTGGAGAAAATTTTGCTCTGGTTTGTACAATCAGATGAGAATAATGTTCTGTTTCTGGATGTATCATTTGGTTCCCTATAGAAAAGAGAACTTATCCCATGGGGCGCCAGGTAGGTCAGTCAGTTGAATGTCCAACTCTTGATTTCAGTTTAGGTCATGATCTCAGGGGTTTCACGCTCAGCAGGGAGTCTGCGTGGGATTCTCTCCCTCTGCCCCTCCCCCCACCCATACTCTCTCTCAATAAACAAACAAACAAATAAAATCTTAACAAGGAAAGAAAAAGAGAACTCATCCCATAGGGCTCAAATAGAAAGACTTCAACAAGAACACTTAATAGAGGTGAGGTTGTGGTTAGTGGTGAGGCTGTGGTGAGTCAGGATCCCTAGAGTGTAAGAAACAGGGATAGCAGTGGTCAGGGAGCGAGTGGAGACATAGAGACTTACAGAGGTGTGATGCTACACCAGACAAAAACAAGGAAGTGCCCTGACCTCTCTCTCGTCCCGTTGTCCACTTTATGTTGGGGTTTCCCATTAGCTGAACCCAACCAGAAGCCAGCGGCAGGTGTGTTTAGATGATGCAGTTTGCAAGCACCAACCTCCAGGGCAAAGACCAGGACGGGGTGTGGGGGGGGGAGTGGAGAATGGATGGGGGGGAATGCAGATGGACACTGGTTTACCAAATATTAACAGCCTGGTTCAGCAGGAGAAAGTGGTTGAACCAGTAACGATTAGGTGCACATACAATGGTGGGGGGCAGTGGTCATCCATGTAATTTCTCTTTTTTAAAGATATATTTATTTATTTGAGGGGTGGGGGAGGGGCAGAGGGAGACAGAGAGAGAGAACCCCAAGCAGGCTCCACGCCCAGCATGGAGCCCGACGTAGGGCTCAATCTCACGGCCCTGAGATCATGACCTGAGCTGAAATCAAGAGTCGAATCCATGCTTCGAGAGAAGAGCTGGTCAGGAGAACTTCCTACCCTGGGCCAAGAGGTTGAAGCCAGAGACAAGACAGAAGCACAACTGCAGTGTGCCCACCACCTCCATTTGCTGCACTCTCTCCATCCACAGCCCATTTTTAGTGCCTGAGTTTAGAGAGGGATTAATTTTGCAGAAATTTTGGAGAAATATCCAAATATACATCCTGTCAGTATATGTTTGAAAAAGGCGATCCCTAATTTGTTAGCCTACACAAATTCTGCAACAGTAGAAAAAGGCATTCGGTTCAGGGTGAAGTGTGTCGGAAGGCGAAGAGAGAAGGAAGCGCACTGTGTGCCAGAAGTGTGCTCGTGTGGAGACGCATGGAGCCAAGACAGCTAGTCTGCAGAGAAGGAGCTGGGAAGACTTAAGACCATGGCACCAAGCCTGGGTGATCTGTTTGCTTTCTGCCAGCAGTGGGAGCCCAGAAGGGCTTTAGTGGGGTGTGGCACCAGCCAACTATAATTTGCATTTTGATGTGTGCTTTATTTCTTTCCAAGATTCTATGTCAAATGCAAAAATGTCTAAAAAACAAAAGAGCCAGAAAGTCCTTACAATTACTCAGGAAGTGCTCCTCTCGCAACGTTCTGTGATTTCCTCAGACCAGGTGAAGCAACAGAGCGCTGAGGTTAATAACAGGGGCTTCGGTATCAGCTGGGTCTTGGCTTGGACCATTCGTTAAGTATTAACCTGTGTTGTGACCCTCCTCAGGTGAGGTATTTAACTTTTTCCGAACAACATGCCCTCAATAGGGAGAAATGGTCTCAGTCCACGCTCCAGAAGTCTTTGCAAGGCAATTAGATATCATAATGTACTTGAAGACAGTGCCCAGATTATAAAAAGTGACCCCTCGATGCTAATACCAACGGATCCTTATACTATAGATAAGCACATAGTTATGTAACTGCACCTGTGTAGGGGTCTTCCTCTGCACATCCCTAGCTGATGATGGGCAAACACCTCCTTGTAGCCGTGTGCATGGGACCCGCAGGGAGCACCAGCCTTCACTCACGCACACCTCAGGGGAGTCTCCAAGTTGGATGCAAGACTCTATCAAAGCCAAGTTAATGGAGCCTCTCATTCTCTTTTCAGGAAATGGAAATTGAATCTACAACTTCGTGAGTGACTTTTATATCACCATCTCCATGGCCTGTTTTGAGGATCATTTGAAGAATTCAGTATTTCTTGAATCCTGCTGTATGTTAGGCAATGTGATATATGATATAAAATCTGGTTTCACCCTCAACAGTTGGCATGAGATAGATACACAGGCAAGAGATTTGAAACAGAATAGTGGGAAACACAGATAGAGCCCCTACCCTCAGGGGACTATTGTCCAGGAAAAAAAAAAAAAAAAACAGTGATAATTTTCGAGGTATTTATGAGCACATGATTTCTTTTTATAGTTTATTATATGAAACCAATAGAAATTATTCTGATATTAAGAAGTATCTTATGATAATCTTTTTTTCCCCTGATTTACCCAAAGCAGTAATTTATTAAAAAGATGTATTTTGGATATAAGTAATAAGTAGGCTATTTTTTCTTTCAGTTTTATTGAGCTGTAATTGACATATAAGGTTGTATCCATTTAAGGAGGAGGCACAGGACTGTTTTGAAGGATAAGTGGCAGGTGCCATGAGGAGTGGGACTGAAGTAGGTTACGTAGGTAAAGAGGTCGGCTGCCTGGAGGAAAGAGGGAGATGCTGATACTCCACGACTGAGGCTTTATCAGCAGCGCCATCAGCCAAGAGTGGACTGCTCCGTGCAGGATCAGATCTTGCATGTGTTCCCAGGCACACTGAAGCTGGGGATGGTTCCTTGCAATGCCAAGGTGGTTGGCGTAAGTCCAGACCCACATTCTACCCTCAGTGTTATAAGAGGCATAGAGCAGTTAGCAGCTGCATGAAGACATTGTCATTTTGTTGAAGCTGTTATTTCTGGCATATCTCTCCTGGCCACTGACATGAAAAGGTGATGCATTCAAAGTTAATGAATATCACTAGCACTTGGATCTGAAACTGCTGGTGGAACTTGAGCAGAAGGTGTAAGTCCAGCTAAGCCCAACACACCACTGAGGGCAGTGCTGCGTCAGCCCGATTCAGGTGACCGGGCTGAAACTCATCTAGGCGTCTTTCATTGTCAACAGGTATTAATTGGGTGCTTGCCACGTTCCAGGTTCATGCTCAGAACCAGGTTGACTAAGTCAGAGATCCCAAGGTGCTTATAGTCTACTGGGGAAGCAGAGAGAGACTATGTGGGTGATAACACCACGTGACGATGCCTGACCCAGGAAAGTACAGTACCTTAAGGAAGAGGAGGCTCACCTTTCAGATGAGGAACCTGAGAAAGTCCATTCAAGCCAGTGTTAAAAAATAAATAGTATAAAAGTGAAGGGCAATGACTGAAATTTCAACTTGCCTGGCAACTCGAGTTAGAGTCAAAGACAATACTTAATGTCACTACCATGACCACCAACACCACTGTCACTGCTACCAACATCACCAACACCACCACCACGACCACCACCACCAACAATGTGATAGAACATCTTCTAAAAATTTACTGGAATCTTTTGTTTCTAAAATTATGTTTATAGTAGGATATAAGAATACTGATAAAATACAAACATATCATTGATGGCTTAGATGAGAGGCTTCAAGACTTCAAGAAGGAAGAGTTAGGATAGTTATAGAAATATTGGAGGAACCATGTCAAGCTCATCATTGCTGACTGTATTCATGCTAGAGAGGTGAGCAGGGGGGGTTACCCAGTGTTTCTTTTCTTTCTTTTTTTTTTTTTGGTGTACTGGAATCTCGCTAGGTCCTCCATCAAAGAGAAGACTAAACGCACCAGGAGCAATTGTTAGCATTTTTGCATTCTTAATAGTTTGGTAGATTCAGATATTTTTCCAGAAAGATATATTGGTCCAGTCAGAGACTCTGCTGGAGAAGCCATTAGCCAGTGAGATTCTGCTCTTTTTCAGCTGCATGAACAAGTGCTACTAAGGATTAGGAGAGCATTGAATTCTAGATTTTCTGGTAGTTGCTAAGAAGCACAGAAGCAAACTCTCCCATCATAAATACATTAAAAGATAATCCAAAGTGTCTACTGCCAACCCCCAAACAATCCCTCTGTGTGCAGAGACCAAGAGGGATGGCCTTGATGTGATAAATGATGGTGAGCTCTCTGAGCAGGTGCTAATCTCTAGCTGGGATACAATAGGAGACCCATTCAGAAGTGCACTTTGACTTCAGCTAGCCATGAAAACTTGTCCTTCCTCCAGTCTGTGATACTGCCAGTTTCATGTTATCATGCAGTGGCTGATTCCCTGGAGGAGGTAAAACAACAGCAGTGAGTGTACACTCGGCATTTAGCTCCGTATGTACTCGAGATAACAACAAACCATGTTAGAGCCCTTCCTCTTCCCGTCTTCCATCTTTTCCTAAACAATTCAGACCTAAAGTCAGAAGGTGGGCCTGAGTAAGATTAGATGCTGCACAGTGATAGATGAGAAGCGGAGATCTGGCTAGGATGTCAGAGACATAGAGGGGTCAGGTGAGGAAGGGGGAGACAACACCATCAAATAGGCCGAGCAATACATCTGCGGGGGGAGAGGGGAGGAAGTGGTGATGGCAAGGAGTCGCTTACATACAGGGGGATGCATCAAGTAGACAATCACGTGAGGATATGGACAGCCAGTCTTCTCAAGGAGGGTTGGGTATTTTGGAAGGGGAAAAATTGGAATAAACCTTATTGCATTAGGTCGGGATTAGAGATATCTGTATGAAGTGATTTTTAAAATATCTGTAATAGATATAAAATAAATATAGATTAAATGCCTACATATAAATGTGTGTATATGCATATATATTCCCTAGTGTGGCTCAGTGAGGAAACCTGTGGATCAGTGACACAGGTGTTGTATTCAGATATCATTTAATATCTCTGAAAGCGACCAGAGCTCCTCAAAGAGATAGCTGATCCCAGAGCAGGAACAGAGAAATTACAAGATGAGCCTGACAAATCTTTTTTTCACCAAAAAGGAGAAAAAGCACAAAGAAACATGATAAGCAGTCCAAGGGCCTCCTTCTGGCCAAACATGAGACAATTAATGAAAGCATCATAATAATGATAGGGGATTACAATCCACTGAATACAACACGAGTCTATATTGACAGAAGTTTAAGAAAAGAATGACCAAATTAGGGGCACCTGGGTGGCGCAGCTGGTTAAGGATCTGACTCTTGGTTTCAGCTCAGGTCATGATCTCAGCGTCCTGGGATTGAGCCCCACATCAGGCTCCACGATCAGCGTGGAGTCTGCTTGAGATTCTCTCTCTCCCTCCCCTTCTGCCCTTCTTGCTCTCTCTCTCAAATAAATAAATAAAATCTTAAAAAAAAAAGAATGACTAAATTAAAAGTTAAATGAGGATGGAGATATTCAGGTAGCTTTGGAGTACTTCCCAATAAAATACTTATCAATTACAAAGGGGACAACGGTAACTTTTTAGTGGACAGGCTTGACTGACACCATCTTAGTCAAGCTATCAAAGTGAATGTCTGTCATCAGTGAAAGGACAAATTGACACCGTATGTCCCCTGGAAAGAAGCAATGAGAAGAACCTGAATCTAATCCTTAGGAAATGTCAGGAAAACACAAATGGAAGGACATTCCATGAAATAACTGTCCTTTATCTTTCAAAAGGGTTAGCAGTATAAAAGACCAGGCAAGTCTGAGGAACTGTGACTACCTGAAGCCATGTGTGGTTCTTCTCTGGATTCTTCACTAGCCGTATTTCGGGACAATCAGTGGAATGTGACAGGGATCTGGAGTTCAGGTGGTACTGATACATTAATGTAAGTCCCCGATGGTGATAGCTGTCCTGTAGTTGTGTATGAACATATTTAAGGGTTATTCCAAAGTGGCTCGGGAAAATATTGTTTGTGCTGTTCTTGGAATTTTTATGGAATTTCGCAATTATCGCAAGATAAAAATTTTAAAAATGAAATCAATGTAGACCTCTGTATGAATTCCTGAATATTCTCAAATTTTCATATGCTCAAAGAGAAGGAAATAACGTTCATTGAACTTTCCTGTAACTCAAAAGATTGGAAATGCAATGATCGCATTATAGAATAAAATCAATACGATTGTGGTACCATGAGACAAAGATAATTTTAATCATTGTTGGCTTCCCAAAGTTCAGAGGAAAGGCGGGTGCTGTGTGTCTGAGCTGGGAAGGTGGCCTGCGTGCAGATGGGTGGACGCAAGGCTCCAAGGGTCCTCAGTGCTCTCCGCAGGGTGGACTGGCTGCGAGGGGGTGGAGCTCTGAGGGTCAGACAGGCGGCCTAGAAGGCGCTCGTGTTTTAACTTTGGGAGGGGTGAAAAGGAGGACAAACCATCTTCGGGCTAGAAGAGATTAACTCAGACATGAGCAGGAAGAAGTAGGTGTGTTAGGAGACACAATGAGTATTTGTACAAACAAGATGTGAATATGGGCTCTCAAAACTGGCCCAGTGGGTTGTTCCCCGGGCACGGTAGGTCCTGAGAACCTGGTGTGGGTAAGACTCATCTCACTGGGAAGCCTCAGGAAATGCTGCAGTGGGGCAGAGGACGGGTTCCCAGACTGGAGGAGGCTGTGCCTCTTGTCAGAGAGCTGGGAAATTCTTCATTGGATCACTGAAGAGGCCAGGTGGTCTGCCAGGATGTACCACAATTCAGGAAGAATGGGAATCTATGAGACAGAGAACCAGTCACATCAAACAGGTCCTTTCCTTCTATGATACACATGAGGACTAATGGGCTGTGGGTGGCACTTTGTTCTGTAAGTTCCTGGATTCAAGAAAGCCTGCCTTGCAGTATTATAGATAATCCCTACCACTGGTTTGCGGATGAGCTGGAGAAATAGACAAATGTGAATGGCTCAACACTAAACACTTGCAGGCTTACGATTTATAACAGAGATGATGATGCAGTGAAATACTGACTGTATTATATGCAGATGATTCAGAAACAAAGTCTGTGGAGGAGGAATGGGGCTTTTGTACTTGGCCTGGTTCTATTCCGGATGCTTTCAAAATATCCAAACAGCCTCTGCATCGCATGAAAGATCTCATGGTGTCCACGGAGGCTGTGCAAATGACTTGGCCTGGCATTGAGGGCCACCTGTGGTTTAGGGCCTGCCCACCCTAGAGATGGCTTTGCGCACACTCACTGAGTGTGCTCAGGTGATCACTCCTATGGTGGGCTTTGACCTTTCGTAGATCTGAGGATTTTCTTAGTGTTTCTTCCATTTGAAAAGCTTCCTTATCTCTCTCAGTCTGGGTGGCTCATCTCCATGATGCAGTGTCTTTAGTCCAGAGGGTGCGTTGAGGATCAAATTAGACAATTAAGGTAAAGCTCTTATCACAAAGGTCCAGCAGGGAGTGGACGTTTGGTGAATATGAGCTGCTGTATCCTCATGGCTGTTATCTGGAGCCTCAATTGGGCTCATAGTTTGGGCTTTGCTCTATGTACATAGCAGCAGTGACCTCGAAGAGTTTACTGAAATTCTGTGATTCAGTGTTTACCTAGAATGTCAGGATGGTAAGGGTTCTTATGGAGTCAGATGAGATAAGGCATAAAAAAGTGGCATGTGGGGAACACTTCATAAATATTAACCGTTACAATTATTATTTGTATTAGTTAAATTGGGTGGCTGTAACAAAATCCCAAACCTGAGCTGCTTGAACAACAGACAGTTGTTCCTCCCAGTTCTGGAGGCAGGAGGTCTGCGGTCCAGGTGCTGGCGATCCTGGGACCTCCTCTCCCACCTGGAAGGGGCTGCCATCTTGTTGTGTGCTCCCATGGCCCTTTCTTCATGGGTATTCTCTGAGAGACGGGGAGAGAACAGGGCTCACTGGTGTCTCTTTTTATAAAGGTATGGATCTCTTCAGACCAGGGACCTACTCTATGGCCTCATGCAACTTTATTTACTTCTGTAATGGCCCTGTCTCCAAATACAGTCATGCTGGGGGTTAGGCTTCAATGCATGAATTTTGACACACCCATTTACTTTACTTTTACAGTACTTTACTTTGACACAAACATTCAGTCCAAAGCACTATGATTATTGCTTCATTATTATGTCCCACATGGATATCAATCTCATTTTTCAACCTTTCCTCTCTTCCCAGAAATGCTTTCCCCTCCGTATGTGACGATCAGTATGTTATATATGCATATATGTGTTTTCCCCACTAGAAAGATTAAGTTATTTGCATCTTGATACCCCCGATGTCAGTCGTGTTACTGGAAAGACCTAGGCTCTGCAGATAGCCCGTGTCTGCTTATTGGCGCCCTGCTGCTTTCAATCTGTTTGGGCTTGGCTTTGGATATTCGCATTGCTGCATCTTCATGTTCACTAATTTGTTCCTCTCTGTGTCACATCTGCTGTCACTCCCCTCCAGTTATTTTTCATCTTAGATGTTGGAGTTTTCAATTCTAGAGATTCAATTTGAGGCTTTTTTTTTTTTTTAATCTTCTGTGTCTTGGACTCAGGCTGTGCTCTACCTCCTTGAATACATCAAATACAGTTGTAATAAACATATGAAGGTCCCTTACACTATGATTCTGTCATTGGCACCATGTTCTGATCAGTGCTGAGTGATTTTCCTCTTTGTGCTTCTTTTCCTATCTGGAATTTTTTTTTAATATTTTATTTATTTATTTGAGAGAGAGAGAGAGAGAGAGTGCATGAGCTGGGGTGGGGGGCAGAGGCAGAGGGAGAAAGAGACTCTGAGGCAGATTCTGCACTGAGCACAGAGCCTGAGGCAGGGCTCGATCTCATGACCTGAGCCAAAATCAAGAATTGGATGCTTAACCAATTGAGCCACCCAGGCCTCCCCTGTCTGGCAATTTTTAATTAGATCCCTGAGGATGTTGTGATTAAAATGCCTTTTTGGGTTTTGTACCTCCTCTTACTTTGGACAATTCTTTATTTTCGTTCAGTTAAATTACTTGGCAATAGTGCAGTAATATTTTTGAGACTTGTTTTTAAGCTTTATTAAACTGAACCAGAACAGCATTTAGTGTGGGACGAACTTTCCCCACTATTGAAGCAAAACCATCCCATGCATTTACCCTTCCCAATTCTCTGTGTATTATCATTGTGCTCCACTTTGTTCAGCGGAAACACAAACCATCCCAGACTTGTGTGAGCTTTGACAATGCTTCCACCTGCTCTTTCCGGGTGGTTCTCTCCCAAGCTCCAGGTATTTTCCTTACATGTGCACACTGGCCTGTACTCTGCTGCTGCTTGAGGGGTCCCTGTGCGGACTGTGGGGGTCATGCACCATGCCACTCTCCTCCCCACGGAACTCTCCCTAAAATCTCTAACTCTTGTTCTCTTGGAGCTCCCAATCCCTGTCCTGATGGCAGGGTGGTCATTGAGCTCCACCTGCATCCCTCCTCCAGGTGCCATGACCCAGAATCCCCTTCCAAGCAGGATGCAGGGGCTGCAACCACATACTTTGCCTCTCTCGGGGATCTCTAATGTCTAGAAACCATTGTTTCATATGTTCTCCCCCCAACCAATTTTCTTTAGTTGTTTAAGGTGTGAAGGCTAATCTGGTTCCTGGTTACTCACTCTTATCAGAACCAAAAATCTTTCTGTAAATATCATGCTGATTGAGGACAATGAAAACCAGATAGTAGGAACACCGGTAGGAACACAAAAAGGTGCAGTAAATCCCATTTTGTAGTTCCAATGGGCTATCTCAGAGTAAATAAGACTATCTGAAGAAAGTAACAAATATAGGAATTGCCTCTTTTTTTTTAAAGATTTTATTTATTTATTTGAGAGAGAGAGAATGAGAGATAGAGAGCACGAGAGGGAAGAGGGTCAGAGGGAGAAGCAGACTCCCTGCCGAGCAGGGAGCCCGATGCAGGACTCGATCCCGGGACTCCAGGATCATGACCTGAGCCGAAGGCAGTCGCTTAACCAACTGAGCCACCCAGGTGCCCAGGAATCGCCTCTTAATTGAGTAGCAACACTTATGTCCAAGTGTCCAGCCCAGGGTTTGCCCTGGGGGGTGGACTCTGATACTGTGGTAGGGGGCAGTGGTGATGTTTTACAGTTCTGTCCATTTCCTTCCGTTGAATTCCATTTGTCTTTCCGAACCAGCAATTGTTCTAGAATTGCTAATCATGCAGTCACAGAGGCTTTAATGAGACTTAATTTGAGCACTGAGTTGTCTTTTTCTTTGTCTAGGGAAAACAGTCTTAAGATGAGAATTTTGTTATGAAACAGAATGTGGATATACCTAGCTCTAGTACAATTTTTATGAATCTGAAATCAATATCAAAACACAGGTTCTTCCCAGTGTATAGGTATTTCCAAAATGTATTTCCAAGATCTAAAGAGTTAAGCTTCATTTTGCAGGAAGGTTCTCAGAAGAACATTCCTCAAGTCGATTCCCACCACCACCTCATCTTTTACTGCTTTTAAATAATGAAGCAATGCAAATTGTTTTTCATGCATATGGATTAGAACATTCAATTAGCTTTCAATTATGTACCTGGCTGCTTTTAAGAAACTCCCAATTTGTACCGTGCTAACACCAACTCTTTCTTTTTCTTTTTAAACCTTAACCAATTTTAAGAAATTGTCTAGCAATATTACAGCATCTCATGAAGGGAGAGTTCATGAGGCCTTGAAATAAGTCTAGCAGAGCTCGGACTTCCTGTCTTGTCTACTGGATTAAATTCATTTATTGGCACTATTAACAGTGGAGTATAAAGAACATATCAAGGTGTTCACAATCTGGTGCATAAGAGAAACAACCAGTCAGAGAGGTGAGTAGAAGTTCCTAGGAGAGCACAGAGAAAGGACATCCTAATCAGACTAGAGACTAAGAGATACCAGATGTGGTGGTTGGTGAGCACATCGATCAAGGCTGTAACTATCACCCTCGGAAGAAAGAGATTTGTCCCCAGATCTGTTCATTCATTCATTTGTTCACTGGCTCACTCACTCCTTCCTTCAACATATTCACTGACGTTTGTACTGTGATGATGTGTGCCAGGTGAAGAGCTGAGGGCTGAAAGGAGGGAAGCACGAAGGTGAATCACACACAAATTCCACCCGCAGGATGTCTACCTAGGGAGCCACCACTGATCATAATGAATGATCATGATGGAAGTTCTCGTCATGTGCTTCCTCTAGGGCTGCCCTTTTCGGTGGCTTCCCCGGTCTGGTCTTCCCCACAACACTGTCCGGGAGGTGTCATTGTGGCCATTTTACCGAGGACATAATGGAAAAGAAAATGATACTCAGTATATTACCACAGAAATAGCGGAGCTGCTGCTCAAATCAAGATCATTTTGACATTAACAGGGTCACTTTTCCCCTTTTCTCAAGATTTCTTTCCTAAATTAGTACCTTAAAACTACATGAAGAAGAAAGCAAAGTGCACAAATGAAAAGGGGTAAAATTGGCCATATCTGCTGTCCTTGGCTTCTCCTTGCATAGGGCGCCCCATGCTCACCTGCTTACTGCTTACCTGCTCACTGCTCTCTGCTTACCTATGCACTGCTTCCCTGCTCACTGCTCACCTGCTACCTGCTCACCTGCTTACTGCTCACCACTCGCCTGCTCACTACTCACCTACTCATCACTCACCTGCACACTGCTCACCTGCTCCCTGCTCACCTGCTACCTGCTCACCACTCACCTACTCATGGCTCACCTGCTACCTGCTCACCACTCGCCTGCTCACTGCTCACCTGCTCACTTCTCATCTGCTACCTGATCACACAGACTTCCTTCACTATTCCAGGCAGTCTTACCTTAGGCACTTGGCTTCATTGCCTTCTCTGCCTGGAAGTTCTTTTCACAGACATCTGCATGTCTACCATTCCTACCTGCCATGAGGTATTGTTGAAACAAATTACCCCAAACTGGCTGGCTTAAAACCACAGGTATTTCGTCTGAAGTCCGAGTGAAGGTTTGGGCAATGCCATGCTCTCTCTGAAAGCTCTAGGGTAGGGTTCTTCCTTGTGTCTTCTAGCTTCTCGTGGGTTCTAGAAATCCCCGGTGTTCCTTGGCCTGTAGCTACATCAGTCCGGACTCTGCCTTCATGGGGGCATGGCATTTCCCCCTGTGTATCTGTGCCTTTGTGTCCTCTCCCATTCCTATAGGGACATCAGTCATTTGATGTATGACCCGCACTAATCCAGTATAGCCTCATCGTAACTACTTACATCTCTGAAACGTGAAGACTTACTTCCAAACAAGTACATTTGTGGTCCCCGGTTAACATAAATTTGAGGGGGACATTTATTCAAACGACTGCAGGTTAACAAACACGTACTAATTGCCTGTTGAGTGAGAGATTGAGTGAATGCTCTGGGGTGTGTATCCTGAGCTCTTCATCCAGGGTATCATGGCCCGTGAAGCTCCGACCATGACCACTTGAATGAAAAATAAATGAGCCCAATTTGTTCTGACCTTACTGTGTCCACGCCTTTAATTCTGGGTGTGGCTATGGAGCTCGTCTTAGCCAGGGACACATTTGCAAACGGGGTGCACAGTCTTGGAAGTGCTTGTGCTTTAAGGCTTGTTTGTTGTCTTCATGTGAGCCCTCCCTATGAACGTCTTCTGGAAGATGAGCATCCATGTGAATCTTGAAGGGTTATCATACTTTTTAAAGAATATATGTCCATGTCTCTATACACAGCTGTATCTGTATCTACATCCTACTGATTCAGTAATTAACCTTTTATTTTTACTGAAGTCTGCCTCTAGGTAGAGACATCTAATTTAAGGTATATGACCCATCTAAAGTTTAATTACCCTGATTCTTAAAATTACTGCACACCATTTCTAAGGTGGAAGATTTTAATAGCGTTACCATTTTGAGATTCCTTCGCTTTGACTGATTTTGAGATACATTTGCTTTCTTGCCAAAGGGATTGTCACACACAAAAGAGGAAATTTACATTGGTGTCATCAGATAGCCGGTAATTCTGTGTATATGCGCATTCATTTGGTTCTGGGAGGGAGGGCTCTGTGATTGCTCTCCTAATAATCTCAGGGATAATTACTTGCTATAAAAATTACATTGCATATGAATGCAAGAGCTAATTCAAATTTCATCATATAGAACTTTCAACATTGCCTTTAGGTAGGAAAATTTCCCTGAAAGACAATAATGTCCTAGCAGACAAAAATTTTATAATTTTGAATTATTATAAGATAATTATTTTAATAATCGATAATGTTAGAAAAATGCACAAAGTTAACAAGGTGCTACCATTCTTGGTGAAATGCGTTCCAAAGGCTTAGTCTTTTTCCTGGGATTTTTTTTTTTTTTTAAGAGACAAAAGCCAAAATGCCTCATTGAAACTTGAATACCATTTAGTTCCCGATTGGTAACCATAAATCAGCTCTCTCCACTTGCTGGAATGGGAAATGTGTCAGAAAAGATGCATGTTCATTCCCATGAAATTTTTCTCAGGGAGAAAAGTCTCATGGAGTCAGAGGGGACCAGACTTTCTGAAGGGATTGGGATTTGAGCAGTCTCGTGCCCATCTCTGGGAAGGCCCGGCTGTGGACGTGCTGCTTCTGGAGGGGTCTGAACCTGGCAAGAACACTGCCAAGGATCAGCTTACCTGGAACCCTTCCTCTCAGCCTGCTTTGGGATACAGGGCTGTGAAGATCAGCTCTTAATGAATAAGAAATATTTGGCACAGACATTTAATACATTTACCTCTGTTGTAACTAATGGGCGGTCAACAGGTATATATGTAGGAGTTTGTTTAAGAAAGGGTTTTCTTTTTTTTGCATAGTTTCACCAGAAAACTGATGATTCCTGCATAATAAGATCATTGAAAGTTATTTTTCTATCAATCTTGTCACCATTTTATGTGAAGGCAGCAGGAAAGCACATGGTAGGTTTTGTTTGTTTCTCTGGGCTGTGTTTTGATCAGCTGAGTTCTGCCTGGGATGTTTGATGTGGTGTCTGTGGCATATGTACCAGGTACTCTTGTCAGGCTGGGATGCATCCTTTCCAATTTAAAGAATCTCATCTGTTCATAAAGATAAATCGTTTTCTTTTTCTGCTGCCGTTTGGCTGGAGACCGGGTTGGGGCGAAACCTCAGAAAATGCTGACATCGTAACCTCTTCTTGAATTCTAAACTCACACTCCCTGGTGTGGGGGCCTTTGCACACCTTCTTCCTGCTCCCAAGCCTGAGCGGTCCAGACGCTGACTGGACTCAGTTACGCGATGAGGCAGGGGGACCCCGCTGGTGGGCAGTTCACGGGTCTGACACGATACCACCAGTAACAGATGCACAAACGTTCCCACAGCAAGTGCAGTACAGCATGGCAGGCAGAGGGAGTGTCCTAAACTTCGGAGGGATGCGGCTCCTTCCTCTAGTGTATGATAAAAAGAAAAAATAAATACCTGTATAAAACTTAGTGTGCAGAAGTTGAGATGTGGATGTCTGCATTAGAAAGAGATGCCTTTCTCTGGGAGCAAGAATGATTCCAAAATATTGCAAACCAATGTTTTATCATAATTATAAGCACTTTGTGAACACTTCTCGGAACCACGTGTGTGCTGTGCTGTTAATATGTTATTCTTTCCAGTTTGTAACATGCCTGCTGGTTGGAGAAGAACGAGCCCGTTTAAGCGATGAGAAAACCGAGGATCAGAAAGGAAGCATTTCAAGGGTCACGAAGCTGGGAGCTTGCAGGGTCAATGTGCACATGGCAGTGGGTTTCCTAATTTCATTCCCTTAACTTCTATGCTATTTTGCTTTACTTTTAGGCAGATGGCATATTTCAGGCGAGGAGGACAGAAGGAGTCAGAGCAGTGAAGTGCTGACACTTTGGACGGTAACTTCCTTCACTTCGGATCTTCAGCAAATTAATTAAGCTGTCTGGTCTCATGGTCTCCCCTCCTGCCCCACTTTCTTTCAGAACAAGAGCAGCATATCAGCTGCCCATTGCTGGATGACTTCGAAGGAATCCTAACATCCTCTGATAATACATTTTGCTTGAGGAAAGTTGAACTGAGAGATGACAAAAATCAAATGAAATGATTATCATTGATCAATCTGAAATCTGATAAAATAGAAAAATGGCAAAAAAATTCTTAGATAAAAAGTCATTTTTATGATAAAGGAAGTCCACCACATTCATATGTAATGTACGGTCATCAGCCTGGTTGTTTTGCTTGTTGCTTGCTTGTATTTCTTTTTTGCTAATTTAAAACAAGAACTTTAAGCATCACATGTTCATACACTTGTAGATCAAGGGGAAAAACTCAGAACAACTCCAAAAACATTAAAAAAAGGGGGCAGAGCAACATGGCGGAGGAGTAGGGGACCTGGATTTCGGCCGGTCTCAGGAATTCAGCTGAATAGGGATCAAACCATTCTGAACACCTGCGAACTCAACAGGAGATCGAAGAGAAGAATAGCAGCAGCTCTCTGAACTGAGAAGCGACCCCTTACTGGAAGGTAGGACGTGCGGAGAAGTGAATCCGAGGCGATATTCGGGAGGATAGATGGCGGGGGAGGGGCCTCCGTCGGCTGCTTCTGGCAAGTGCTAGAGCCGCGGAGCACAAAATCGGACCTTTTAGAAGTTGGCTCCGCGGAGGGACGTTGCTCCAGTGGCTAAGCGGGGGGTGGAACCCTCGCGGGACAGTGTGGTCTCAGGACCCTCGGGGTCACAGAAAGACCGGGGGTGCCTGAGTGCGGCAGAGCTCCCAGGGATCGGAGCAGGGAAGCCGGCTGCAGAGACGGAGCCGAGGCGCGGGCTCTCAGCTCGGGGTGGCCATAAACTGTGATCCGCGGCCCAGTCGGGCCACTGCGCCTCCAGCAGGGACCCAACAGGCGGCAGAGCCGGGGAGACTCCCCTTCCTCCCCGGGGAGGAGCGGCGCGGGAGCGCACCGCAAGGATCTGCTGGGTTTGGAGACTCCACACGGGGTCGGGTGGCAGAGATAGAAACGCTCGGTCACAGGCCGGGTGAGCACGGAGTGCGGCCGGAGACCGGGGACACGGGAGTGACTGCTTTTCTCTGGGGGCGCACTGAGGAGCCGGGCCCCGAGTTCTCAGCTCCTCCGAGTGGAGATTGGGAGGCCACCATTTTTCACCCTGGTCCTCCAAAGCTGTACCGAGAGCTTGCAGGGAACAAAAGCTCCTGAGAGCAAACCCGAGCAGCTTGCTTAGCCCGGACCGACAAGGGCGGGGCAGTTCCGCCTCCGGCAAAGACATTTGGGAACCACGGCAACAGGCCCCTCCCCCAGAAGATCAGCACGAACAGCCAGCAAGCCAAGACCAAGTTTACCGATCAAGGAGAACGGGAGAACTCCAGCGCTAGGGGAATATGGCATATAGAATTCATGGCTTTTTTTTACCATGATTCATTAGTTTTTCAAAGTTAATTTTTTTAACTGTTTTTTTTTTTGAATTTTTCTTTTTCCCTTCTTCAAACATCTTATCAAACCCTTTAAAAAATTTTTTTTTTATTTTTCGTTTTCAGAGTCATATTTTTATCCCTTCATAGTAGTTACCCTTATTTTGGCATATATATATATAAGTTGTTCTCTCCTTAAAATTTTGAGATACAGTTTCTTCTAACAGATCAAAATATACCCTAAATCACTAGTGTATGGCTTTGTTCTAGTCTCCTGCCTGATCACATTCTCTCCCTTTTTTTTTTCAAATCCTCTTTCTTTTTGAAAACAACTTCTTATCTTATCAATACCTTTTATAAAATCTTTTATAATTTTCATCTTTACAGACATCTTCCATCCCTTCATTGTATCAAGCCTTATTTTGTACATATATAAGTCATTCTTCCTTTAAAATTTTAGCAGGCACGTTCTTCTAACAGACCAAAATATGCCCAAAAGCTAGTGTGTGACACTGATCTATGCACTAGCCTGATCATATTTGATCATATTCTGTTTTTTTGTTTTGTTTTGTTCTGTTTTTCTTTGTTCTTATCTTTTTCTTTTTCCTTTTTTTCCCCCTCTTCTTTCTTTCCCTTTCTTGTCCCCTGGTTTCAGGTCTTTTCTGATTTGTATAGAGTATATTTGCTGGAGACGTTGTTAACCTGTTAGCATTCTGTTCTCTCATTCATCTGTTCTCCTCTGGACAAAATGACAAGACGAAAGAAATCACCTCAGCAAAAAGAACAAGAGGTAGTACCGTCAGCCAGGGACCTACTCAATACAGACATTAGTACGTTGTCGGACCTAGAGTTCAGAATCATGACTTTAAAGATACTAGCTGGGCTTGAAAAAAGGGTGGAAGTTATTAGAGAAACCCTTTTTGGGGAAATAAAAGAACTAAAATCTAACCAAGTCGAAATCAAAAAGGCTATTAATGAGGTGCAATCAAAAATGGGGGCACTAACTGCTAGGATGAATGAGGCAGAAGAGAGAATCAGCGATATAGAAGACCAAAATGATGGAAAATAAAGAGGCTGAGAAAAAGAGAAACAACTACAGGACCACGAGGGCAGAATTTGAGAGATAAGCGATACGATAAGACGAAACAACATTAGAATAATTGGGATCCCAGAAGAAGAAGAAAGAGAGAGAGGGGCAGAAGGTATATTGGAGCAAATAATAGCAAGAGCTTCCCTAATGTGGGGAAGGAAACAGGCATCAAAATCCAGGAGGCACAGAGAACCCCTCTCAAAATCAATAAAAATTGGTCAACACCCCGACATCTAATAGTAAAACTTACGAGTCTCAGAGACAAAGAGAAAATCCTGAAAGCAGCTCGGGAGAAGAGATGTATAACCTACAATGGTAGAAACATTAGATTGGCAACAGACCTATCCACAGAGACCTGGCAGGCCAGAAAGGACTGGCATGATATCTTCAGAACACTAAACGAGAAAAATATGCAGCCAAGAATACTATATCCAGCTAGGCTGTCATTGAAAATAGAAGGAGAAATAAAAAGCTTCTGGGACAAACAAAAACTAAAGGAATTTGCAAACACAAAACCAGCCCTACAAGAAATATTGAAAGGGGTCAAGCAAAAAGAGAGCCTAAAAGCAGCACAGATCAGAAAGGAACACAGAGAATATGCAGTAACAGTCACTTTACAGGCAATACAATGGCACTAAATTCATACCTTTCCATAGTTACCCTGAACGTAAATGGGCTCAATGCCCCAATCAAAAGACACAGGCTATCAGATTGGATTAAAAAACAAGACCCATCAATATGCTGTCTGCAAGAGACTCATTTTAGACCCAAAGACACCCCCAGATTGAAAGTGAGGGGGTGGAAAACCATTTACGATGCTAATGGACACCAAAAGAAAGCTGGGGTAGCAATCCTTCTATCAGACAAATTAGATTTTAAAACAAAGATTGTAAGAAGAGATGAAGAAGGACACTATATCCTACTTAAAGGATCTATCCAACAAGAAGATCTAACAATTGTAAATATCGATGCCCCTAACATGGGAGCAGCCAATTATATAAGGCAATTAATAACAAAAGCAAAGAAACACATTGACAACAATACAATAATAGTGGGGCAGTTTAACACCCCCCTGACTGAAAGGGACAGATCATCTAAGCAAAAGATCAATAAGGAAATAAAGACTTTAAATGAAACGGGGGACCAAATGGACTTTACAGACATATTCAGAACATTCCATCCCAAAGCAACAGAATACATATTCTTCTCTAGTGCCCATGGAACATTCTCCAGGATTGATCAAATCCTAGGTCACAAATCAGGTCTCAACCGGTGCCAAAAGATTGCGATTATTCTCTGCATGTTTTCAGACCACAGTGCTTTGAAACTAGAACTCAATCACAAGAGGAAAGTTGGAAAGAACTCAAAGACATGGAAGCTAAAGAGCATCCTAATAAAGAATGAATGGGTCAACCAGGAAATGAAAGAATAGTTGAAAAAATTCATGGAAACCAATGAAAATGAAAACACAACTGTTCAAAATCTTTGGGATACAGCAAAGGCAGTCCTGAGAGGAAAGTATATAGAAATACAAGCCTTTCTCAAGAAACAAGAAAGGTCTCAAATACACAACCTAACCCTACACCTAAAGGAGCTAGAGAAAAAACAGCAAATAAAGCCTAAACCCAGCAGGAGAAGAGAAATACTAAAGACCAGAGCAGAAATCAATGAAATAGAAATGAAAAGAACAGTAGAACAGATCAACGAAACTAGGAGCTGGTTCTTTGAAAGAATGAACAAGATTGATAAACCCCTGGCCAGACTTATCAAAAAGAAAAGAGAAATGACCCAAATCCACAAAATCATGAATGAAAGAGGTGAGATCACAACCAACACCAAAGAAATACAAACAATTATAAGAACATATGATGAGCAACTCTATGCCAGCAGATTAGATAACCTGGAAGAAATGGGTGCATTCCTAGAGATGTATCAACTACCAAAATTGAACCAGGAAGAAATAGAAAACCTGAACAGACCTATAACCACTAAGCAAACTGAAACAGTCATCAAAAGTCTCCCAACACACAAAAGCCCAGGGCCAGATGGCTTCCCAGGGGAATTCTATCAGACATTTCAAGAAGAATTAATACCTATTCTCCTGAAACTGTTCCAAAAAATAGAAATGGAAGGAAAACTTCCAAACTAATTTTATGAGGCCACTATTACCTTGATCCCCAAACCAGACAAAGACCCCATCAAAAAGAATTACAGACCAATATCCTTGATGAACATGGATGCAAAAATTCTCACCAAAATACTGGCCAATAGGATCCAACAGTCCATTAAAAGGATTATTCACCATGACCAAGTGGAATTTATCCCTGGCCTGCATGGCTGGTTCAGCATCTGCAGATCAATCAACGTGATACAATACATTAACAAAAGAAAAACGAAGAATCATACGATCCTCTCAATAGATGCAGAAAAAGCATTTGACAAAGTACAGCATCCTTTCTTGATCAAAACTCTTCAGAGTATAGGGATAGAAGGTACCTACCTCAATATCATAAAAGCCATCTATGAAAAACCTACAGCGAATATCATTCTCAATGGTGAAAAGCTGAGAGCTTTTCCCCTAAGGTCGGGAATGCGGCAGGGATGTCCACTCTCAACGTAGTATCGGAAGTCCTAGCCACAGCAATCAGACAACAAAAAGAAATCAAAGGCATCCAAATCGGCAAAGAGGAAGTCAAACTCTCACTCTTGCAGATGATATGATACTGTATGTGGAAAACCCAAAACACTCCACCCCAAAACTGCTAGAACTCATACAGGAATTCAGTCAAGTAGCAGGCTATAAAATCAATGCACAGAAATCAGTGGCATTCCTATACACCAACAACAAGACAGAAGAGAGGCAAATCAAGGAGTCGATCCCATTTACAATTGCACCCAAAACCATAAGATACCTAGGAATAAATTTAACCAAAGAGGCAAAGGATCTGTACCCAGAAAACTATAAAATACTCGTGAAGGAAATTGAAGAAGACACAAAGAAATGGAACAACGTTCCATGCTCATGGATTGGAAGAACACACATTGTGAAGATGTCAGTGCTACCTAGAGCAATCTACACATTCAATGCAATCCCCATCAATACCATCCACCTTTTTCAAAGATATGGAACAAATAATCCTAAAATTTGTTAGGAACCAGAAGAGACCCCGAATAGCCAGAGGAATCTTGAAAAAGAAAAGCAAAGCTGGCGGCATCACAATTCCGGACTTCCAGCTCTATTACAAAGCTGTCATCATCAAGACAGTATGGTACTGGCACAAAAACAGACACATAGGTCAATGGAACAGAATATAGAGCCCAGAAATGGACCCTCAACTCTATGGTCAACTAATCTTCGACAAAGCAGGAAGGAATGTCCAATGGAAAAAAGACAGTCTCTTCAACAAATGGTGTTGGGAAAATTGGACAGCCACATGCAGAAGAATGAAACTGGACCATTTCCTTACACCACACACAAAAACAGACTCCAAATGGTTGAAAGACCTAAACGTGAGACAGGAGTCTATCAACATCCTAAAGGAGAACACAGGTAACAACCTCTTCGACCTCAGCCGCAGCAACTTCTTCCTAGAAACATCGCCAAAGGCAAGGGAAGCAAGGGCAAGGATGAACTATTGGGATTTCATCAAGATCAAAAGCTTCTGCACAGCAAAAGAAACAGTCCACAAAACCAAAAGACAACCAACAGAATGGGAGAAAATATTTGCAAATGACATATCAGATAAAGGGCTCGTATCCAAAATCTATAAAGAACTTATCAAACTCAACACCCAAAAAAGAAATAATCGAATCAAGAAATGGGCAGAAGCCATGAACAGAATTTTTCCAAAGAAGATATCCAGATGGCCAACAGATACATGAAAAAGTGCTCAACATCGCTCGGCATCAGGGAAATCCAAATCAAAACCTCCATGAGATACCACCTCACAACAGTCAGAATGGCTAAAATTAACAAGTCAGGGAACGACAGATGTCGGCGGGGATGTGGAGAAAGGGGAACCTCCTACACTGTTGGTGGGAATGCAAGCTGGTGCAGCCCCTCTGGAAAACAGTATGGAGGTTCCTCAAAGAGTTGAAAATAGAGCTACCATACGATCCAACAATTGCACTACTGGGTATTTACCCCAAAGATACAAATGTAGGCATCCGAAGGGGTACGTGCACCCTGATGTTTATAGCAGCAATGTCCTCGATAGCCAAAGTGTGGAAAGAGCCAAGATGTCCGTCGACAGATGAATGGATAAAGAAGAGGTGGTATATATACACAATAGAATATTATGCAGCCATCAAAAGGACTGAGATCTTGCCATTTGCAAGGACGTGGATGGACCTGGAGGGTGTTATGCTGAGTGAAATAAGTCAATCAGAGGAAGACATGTATCATATGACCTCACTGATATGAGGCATTCTTCATCTCAGGAAACAAACTGAGGGTTGCTGGAGTGCTGGGGGGTGGGAGGGATGGGGTGGCTGGGTGATAGACATTGGGTGGGTATGTGCTTGGTGAGCGCTGTGAATTGTACAAGACTGATGAATCACAGATCTGTACCTCTGGAGGAAATAATGCAATATATGTTAAGAATAAAAGAAGAAGACGATAGCAGGAGGGGAAGAATGAAGGGGAGTAAGTCAGAGGGAAAGACCTACCATTAGAGACGATGGACTCTGAAAAACAAACTGAGGGTTCTAGAGGGGAGGGGGCTGGGGGATGGGTTAACCTGGTGATGGGTATTAAAGAGGGCACATTCTGCCTGGAGCACTGGGTGTTATGCACAAACAATGAATCATGGAACACTACATCAAAAACTAATGATGGAATGTGTGATGATTAACATAAGAAGAAAAAATTATTAAAAAAACATTAAAAAAGAACAGGTCACCACATTTTATTGAAAAAAGCATGATGCATTATTTCACATTCTAGAAATATAATAGCCTTTGATGAATGTCAACATCTGCCCGCAGAAACAATGATGCTGGCACTGTGAATTGAGTCCTTTATTCTTTGTGCTGTCTTGGAGGTCACAAGAGAAGGTGCACGTTTGGCAGAAAACATCACTGGCAGTTCCTATCTCTGTGTCCTCATGCATTCGAGGTGCCACACAGCCCCACAATGATACCCGCCCAACTTCGAATTTTGAAAGGTTCCCAATTACACTTAATAGGGAAGGTGTTGTACTATGAGGATATTGTGCTCTGGGCCACAAACCATCCTTCCACACATGTTATAACAATGACACTTGAATCACTTGCCCAGATGCCACCCCAATATATTCAGCTCATAAAAAAAGAATACGGATCTGTCCAACGTCTCTATAAATTGCACTGGACCAAAAAGCTCTCCAAAGCACCTAATTTTGAGCTTTTTAAAGAAAATTTATACTCAGGGATGACGATGTGGTAAAAATGGTTGCATTTAACACACTTCTGGTTGGTTTTTAACCAGTCTGGATCGATCGTGCTCCATTGAGCACCTTTCTTTAGTTAGACTCAAAATGTTTCCTAGGTTTTGGGACGCTTGGGTGGCTCAGCCGGTTAAGCATCTCCCTTTGGCTCAGGTCATGATCCCAGGGTCCTGGGATTGAGTCCCGCATCGGGCTCCCTGCTCTGCAGGGAGCCTGCTTCTCCCTCTGCCTCTGCCTCTCTCTCTGTGTCTCATGAATAAATAAATAAAATCTTTAAAAAAAATGTTTCCTAGGTTTCAAGTGTGAGCAAGAACGGCATCCATTCCTTCCACAGCTGGTACGCTGGGCTCCACCTCGGTCCTGGCCAGTGCACTGAGTCAGGAAGGTGGGAGCCTGATTCAGGACCGCAAAAAGTCACCAATCATGGTCACGGCTCCATGTCCACTTGGCCACAGCGCGAACACGTTGCATTTTAACGGTGTCTTTATACCTTTGTTGTGAGTGACCAGAAAAGTAGCGTTTTCTTCATCTGGTTTCTAGCGGAAGGTCTGACATATGGTGCATGGTCCATATAATTTCCTGAACTGAAGTTAACTGCAGATCGTATAGCAGGTTTGAATATCCAGCGTCCCATGAGCTAGTGGGACAGCTGACAGAATCAGTCTGGTCCAAATCGTCTTTTCTTTTCCCCAGACTAGTTTTGAATCTCAAGAGCAGCATTTTCTTCAGTTATGGGGAAGAAGCTATGACTTAATGCAAGTTCCAGAGATTAGAAATTCCCTCCCCAGATAAACAAAACAAGAAATCGGTTGTGGGGGACTGCATTAAACTTGCCTGGGTAACTATTTTGGACATATCTGGACAAGTAGCAATGGTGAACATTGTTTATAAAATTGCTGTAGAGTTGTTTATTTTTCAGCAAATCCTAAGGAGAAAAGTCATAAAAATTCACATAGCGTGGGTCTGTAAACTTACTTAAAGAAACGTAGGAATCTGGTCAACCACATGCTGATGGGAGATGCTGCTTGGAGGCGAGGTGATGCAGGAGAGGGAGGTGCTCTAGGAAGCACCTTGGCCAGGTCAGGGGCTCCACCAGTCATCTTGATTCGGGCTCTCCCCAAGGCAGAGGCGAGATGAGCAATCCTGAGACAAGTATTTGGGTGAAAGTAGCTCCTTTGGCCAGAGATCCTGGGAGGCTGTGTGAGGAGAGGAGGGAGGCCAGGGAGGGAGGCAGCCAGCAGGATGGGGAGCATAGCAGGGAGCATGTTGTGCATGTGGCTCAGTCCCGTGGGGCTGCTGGGCCACTAGGAAGACGCCCCAGACCGACAGCAGCAGCTGCTTCTGCTTCCTCTCAGTCGATCTGATAATGATCTTGCAAGGAAGGTCATTTTGCTCCATTATTATAACTGAGAAGAAGTCGGAAAGGCTAACCAACTTGTTCAAGTCCATCGATATAGTGACTGAGAGAGCAAAGCTTCAAACCCAACTGTGAAGAAATCAGTGCTTCTGTCTCCTTGCTGTGCTGTATCTACTGTACAAGGATGAAATAGGGAATCCTAGAACCCTTCCTCAAAGTTCAACCACATAAAAAAAATGCTTCACTCAGAGCCTGAAACAGAAGGAACATGGTATTCCATTATCCCATGACTGGTATCTTTCTAAGGTAACTTAATAATTTCATTCATAAGATTTATAAGATACTAACAGATCTCTTGCAAAGAAAACACATGAGGGGACATTAATTAGAAGAATTGGAATTTATACAAGAAGAAATTTTTAAAAAAGCATGTGTTGATTCATCATAGGGTTTGAAAGTATCTTCATCATTTTTCATAGCTAATTTTTTGTAAGTACCCTCCACACCCAGCACAGGGCTTGAACTCACAACCCTGAGATCAAGACCTGAGACCAAGAGTCGGACGCTCTACCAACTGAGCCACACCGATGCCCAGAGAACTTGTCATGCAGGCATGATGGAGGGGAAGGTTTTACCTTAGTAAATGGCCAGTTTGCCTTTTCCTAGCCCTTATCATAAAACACACCTTAGAAGAGTAATATCTCTTCTCGCCAGGACTTTTTATAGCTTGTCATTGAAACCCCTGGTAGTTGAGATGCTGAACAGGGAGTTGGTGACAGAAAGGTGGGAGTGTGAGGAAGTCCTGAGCCCAGATGTTAATGGTGCCTGACCACAGCTTGAGAAGCTAGGATATCCTGTTATTTGTGGTAGGAAGTGACCCGTCCTTCTTGCAGACCAGCCTAGGAGCCCGGGATGCTGCAGGGGCAGGCCTGGATACATTACGTGAGGGCACTGGGGCCATATTTGTTGAGGACATTGTTGCGGTCTTTGGTAACCACAGGACCTATGCACCTGCTTTATCTTGGCAGTGAGACTAGGAATTTTACTTGATGAGACAACTCCCCTCTCTGTGGCTCCTGAGAAGCTCCCACGTGTGTCTGTGCCCCAGATTTAGCACAGGTGGAAGATCCCATGGGATACATTTTACAACTAATCTTTCCCTTGAATGAAACTTAATTACTTACCATTCTTACCTTCCTTCATCTTTTTAAAATTAATCAGCTTATTTATGGATGGTGTACATACTTGTCTAAAATTCTTCATAGATTTGTGCAGGATGTCAATGGATCTGTTGATATATTTTAATGAAAATAGTGGGTTGATAAAGCAAATGAGACTGAACCATATCATCAAAGTAGTGTTATCTTCAATTCTGTTTATTGATCAGGATAAGATATCAGGAATAAGGGCTTTTTATTCTCTGAATATTCATTTTTATTTAGTAATCCCTTTGCTCTGTTTATGCATAAATAAGAGGTTACATTCAATTTGGAAAATATTTGGTTTCAGGCAAACAACTATTTTTTTCCCCATAAGCAGCCAGATAGGGCTTTCATAAATATTTACCTTAGAATTATTGATTTGAACCTGTGTTTCATCACCAGGGAAGCTCTGGGATGCTGGGACCCATTTCTGACAAGTGGGGAGTCTGCTTGAGATTCTCTCTTTCCCTTTCCCTTTCTCTCTATCTCTCTAAAAAAAAAATGAAAGAAATTTTGGAGGTGAACCCAATCTGGCCAAAATTATAATGATTTCAAGCTTTTTGAGTTTGTTTGGGGGGTATCCAGGTAGAGTGAGGACAAGATGCCAGAAGAGAGATTGAAGCAAGAGAGTATTTCAGGGTGGCACAGACATATCAGTGACATCTGAAGCTGCGAATGAGTAGTGTGGCCCAGGGAGAAAAGGAAAGCGACAGGAAGACAGACCCTGGAAAGCTCTAACCTTCATCTGAGTCATGCATGGTATAATGAGGGGAGGAAGAACCCAGATTTTGAGCTTGGTGTTCCCATCCCAATTTTTAAGTTTTCAATCTGTTTTCATCCATCTTTTATTTCCTAAGTAAAATAAAATGTCTTGCTAGACAGGGTTCACCTCCAAAATTTCCTTTCTTTTTTTTTTTTTAGAGAGATAGAGAGAGAGAGAGAAAGGGAAAGAGAGAATCTCAAGCTGACTCCCCACCGAGCACAGAGCCCAATGCGGGGCTTGATCTCAGGACCCTGAGATCATGACCTGAGCCAAAACCAAGAGTCAGATGCTTAACTGATTGAGCCACCCTGGCACCCTGGGCATTTGACTCCTGATTTCAGCTCAGGTCATGATCTCAGGGTCACGAGATTGAGCTCCACATTGGGCTCTGCACTCAGTGGAGAGTCTGCTAGATATTCTCTCCTCGTCCCCCACTGCCCCTCCCCCTGCTTGTGTGCATGCGTGTGCTCTCTAAATAAATAAATACATAAATAAGATCCTAAAAAAAATAGAGAACTCAAGTTCTTCTCAAGAATAAGTGTAACTTCCAGTTCATCATTGCCTTTGCATTGCACTTCTTCAGAAACAGAACTTGAGACAAATGTTTGCGTGTGAGTCGCTTTCTCACAAGGGAAGGAAATCCTGATAGAGAAAGGAGAGCTAAAGGGCACGGTTTTGGGTTAGTTATCGGCTGGGCAAGTGGACCTTCTTCCCGAGGAGAAACTGTAGGAACCAGTATGAAAACGCACATCAGGCGTCTCCCACATGGGACAAGGGGTGTTGTAGACCATCAGACTCTGGGTGATTGCTGCTCCTTGAGAGATTTCCATTTTGGCACACCTACACGTGCCAGGGGGTTGCCTCACAACTGGGTGATAGCACAGGCCATGACCCTAGAAGAAAGTCTACAGGCAAAGAAACACAGGTGCTAACAGTTGGGAAGAGGCCACCGTCCCTGAAGCAGTAAGGAGGAGGGCATGGGGCTGGGCTAGCAGCAACTTTAGCCACAACCCCAAGCTAACCAATAAAGCAAACCTCACACATTGATGGAATCTGTGCCATGCTATTTACGATGTCAGATGCAAAGTGATTAAATTGTAGTAACACAGATATTTGTTAAAATCCACATCCATTAGAAGTTTAAAAAATAAGGGTGCCTGGGTGAATCAGTAGGTTAAGCATCTGCATTATGGACCGGTCATGATCTCAGGGTCCTGGGATGGAGCACCATGTCGGGCTTCCTGCTCAGCGGGGAATCTGCTTCTCCTTCTCCCTCTGCCCCTCCCCGCTGCTTGTGCTCACCCTCTCTCTCTCAAATAAATAAATAAAATCTTAAAAAAAAGAAATGTAAAAAATAAAAATAAAGAAATTATAAAATATATATATAGTTCTAAATAACTGCCTCCAAAAGGAAGTCACACAAAGACTTAAAGAAATACTCAGCACTAAGAGATAATGAAAATATTATGTATTGAAATCTAGGAGATGCAGAGGGAAGATCTAAAGGAAGATTTAGAGGAACATTCACACACACAAAAAAAAGAGGCTGAAAACTAAGCAACTAAGCAGCTATAGTCCTTGGTAGTAAAGGTGCAGCAAACTAACCTCACAGGAAATAGAGGGACGGAAATAATAATCAAGATGATAGCAGAAAGTAATGAAATAGAAATTCTACAAAGGCCAATAACGCTAAATGTTTATTGTTAGAAAACATAAAACTAATGGAATACATAAATATCCGGGAGGATTAATAAACCACAGGAAAATAAATCACAAATATACAGTATTGGGAGCATAAAGAAACACAGCTCTACAGAGAAAAGTTATTAAATACATTTTAAAACTTACTTTAAACGACTGAGTTTCTTTCAATGGAATAACGGAAGTTTCCTCTAATTCCTAAACCAGTTTCCGGCCCCGGTTTTGTCTACGTCATTAAAGAAAACGCGGCCATAGAGAGTAAACGTAACTCTGGAGATTTATTTATTCGAGAGAGAGAGAGAGAGAGCAAAGGGGGTGCAGAGGGAGAGTGTGAAGGAGACTCCCCACTGAGCACAGAGCCCGATGCCGGGTTCGATCTCACAACCCCGGGATCATGAGCACAGATACCATCTCTGACTTTAAAAGTTTAGGATCCAGTGGGGGAACAAATGAGTAGAGGAACAATTTAAGAGGGCCTAAAACGAGGGACATATCGCTGGGTATGGGTTGCGGATAAATGTGACCATCCCCAAATTTTCAAAAAAAAAAAAAAAAAAAAACCCCACAATAAAAACATCAATAATCACCGCAGGCATTATTTCTGAGCTCTGAGTGCCTGACTTAAATTGGGTACGTCCCCATATCCTTTCAACAGCGATGTCCTTATTTCATTTTGGTGACAGCTATGTTGGCCACAAAGTGGACGGGAACCAGATCTGTGCTGTTTGTTCCTCAAGCTCCACGCAGGACATACTCTGATACTCTACTGGCTTTCAAAGAATAGTATTATTATTATGAAGAATAAACGGCAGATGGGATCTGAGCACCACCGCCAATTGTGAAGTTTCATCCCAGGGAGTGGGCAGCCCGCTCCTGCAATCAAGTCAGGTGGGCTGGGTTAAGTCCTACAGCAGGCTTCTGTTCCATGGCTTCTCCCGTCTAGACAGACCCTTGACAGTGGCCAAAGCCCAGCCAGCCATGCAAACTCGACCGCACGCTGCCATTCAACAGAAAACCCAGCTAGGAGATTTTTTATTTTCTTCCCCTTCAGCTTTGGTGGGAGCCTGATGCGGTGGATCCTAGGTCCCAAATTCCCATTGTGTTCTTTCCTACAGAAACAAATGGCCAGATTTCAGCAGCATCTGAAACAGACGGCAGAGCTCTCTGTTCTGGCTCATGCTAAGACCCTCTCCTCAACCTCTCAGAGCAATTTCGTCTTAAACGGCGAAAGCATCTGCTTTAGACAGAAAAGCGTGCAGATTTCCACGTCGGAAAGTGGCAGCCTGATTGAGCCTGGAGAATATGGCTCCGCGCACGGCAGCTCCCTTTCAGCAAAACAGAGAGAGGGCTGCTTCACACAGATGTTCACTGAATAGCACTTAGGACAAGAATTGAGACTTGAACAGTTCTGGCTAAAGCTAATGAAAGTCTTGGGGGAAATGAATAACCCAACTCTTAAAATTAGAAGGGAGAAGAGCTATTTATTGAATTTTTCAAAATCCGTTATTCATGTGGTTTTCTTTAAAATTATTCCCTGCATTTGTCATTTATTTGTTATTCCAAGTTGCCCCCTGTGCTTCGAAGCCTCTTGGCGCACTTATATACCTTCAAATGCGTAAATCACCACGTTTGTTTTCAGAGGGCGGTAGGTAAACGGCAAACGTGGATGCAGGTGTCTCTTCTATCCTGGGTCGTTCAAATATCATTCACATATGGCTGGCTCATGAACACCAGCTGCTGATGTGCAATCTGCTTGGATCCTGTTATATGCAGACAGTTCCCTGTGCCAAAGTCCTGCTCTGTGCTCCAAAGCGTTCCCCCAAGACTTGTCTTCCAAGGTAGGGTCCCTACAAAGGACCCCTGAGACTGATCTTTCTGTGGAGATGCTCCTTGGGCCTTGAACTGTAGTCAAAGTGGCTCTTGTTGCCAAAAGGGTTTACTTCAAGGATGAGAACTAGGGCTTGAAAATGAAGCCTGGGAGAAGTCGGTTGTGGTGAGGGGGACTAACCTAGTCACAGGACTGGACCCCAAGGTCCATCAAAGCTACCTGCTTGAGATTGCCCTGCTTATCCAGATGAAACGTCAGAAAGGGAGACTCCGTCGGCCAAGGGGTCTCAGGCAGTGGGTGAGTCTTCCAGCAGCTGGGCTTCTGACCCTGAGACTCTCCTAGACTCAAGCATATTCTTGTTTTGACCCTCTGGGTGTGAGGGTCTTTAGTTGTAAAGACAGACATCAGCCAGAAGCTGTGGCTACGGGCGGCATCTTCAGCCCGCATGGAGATAGGACAGGTGGTCAGAGACCCAGAAGAATAGAGTTCGGTGCAGAGGGGACAGCAAGCTCTGGAGGGAGAAAAGAGTCAGAAAAGGGCATTTAGGTTACCTTGTTCAATCCCTAAAACCCCTAAGAAGTACGGTTATCATGCCAGATTGTACAAGAACAAAGAGGGAGTTTGTAGTGGTGAAGAAACTTGCCCAAAGTTGCGTGCCCAGAAAACAGCAGGGGAGAGGGGGTTTCAGGTGGGTATCCCTGCAAAGCCTTCCACTTTACGCTGCACTGTCCTGCCAAACGAAGGTGAGGCTGCAGGGCAAGTCCTCAGTGGCGGGTGTGGGGCTCTCCCACTAGGTGATCTGGATACCAAGGATCCTGCACTGCATCCTAGAATCTGAAACCATCGAGAACCCGGTTAAGACCAGCTGAGGTCTGGGGCGCCTGGGTGGCTCAGTTGGTTAAGTGGCTGCCTTCGGCTCAGCTCATGAGCCCCGCATCGGTCTCCCTGCTCAGCGGGGAGCCTGCTTCTCCCTCTGCTTCTCCCTCTACCTCTCCCTCTGCCTGCCTCTCTGCCTACTTGTGCTCTCTCTATCTCTCTGTCAAATAAATAAATAAAATCTTAAAAAAAAAAAAAAAGAAAAAGACCAGCTGAGGTCTGAGGTTCAGTTTCTCAGCCGTAGTGCTAGTGACCTTAGGTGGGGGCAGGCTGGTTTTTCATGCAGGTGAGCCCGAACACACAGGGTGGTCCTCAGCCACCTGGTATACCAGCGGGCATTCCCCATCAGCCCGATCCTATGACACAAGTGGAGGTGGGGGACACAGAATGATCCAGAATGTGGCCTCGCTGTTGACTGGGACCCCCATTAACACCTCTGACTGCAGCACTGAGCACTCAGCCAGGCTGTCTTGTGCATGGTCACACTCCTATAAACCAGCATTTGGTAGACAAATTCATTAGGGGTTTTCCCAGATCTGGAACCCAATTTCTAAGTGACTCCCAGGACTTCTGTCCCACAGGCAGGGAGTGCTGACCTGTCAAACCTCTAGGGAAGTGATGGGGCAAGTTTGGGGCAAAAGACAATTTATCGCAAGTGTGTTGTGTTTGTGCGTGTTGCTCTTCCAGCCTGCTGTGAGTGATGGGAGAAGTTAATCTTCTCTCATTTAGACAGGTTGGGAAATAGTTCTAGGTGACCATGAGGCTCTGGGAATATAAGAAAACCTGATATTTAATTAATCTGCCTGCAAACATTGATTCCCCTGTCAGCCACCTGAAGAGATCAGAGAGGCAATGTCTGGAGCTCCTTGGCGGAAATGTGGAGGCTGATAGCTGCATGGAGGAATGTGATGCTCGGTGTTCTCGGGGAGACTGGGGCTGCTTCTTCCAGAAGTGCCTCAGGGAGGAGCCACTCCACAGGATGTCCCCAGGTTGCAAACTCTGGCCAATGATGGAGTGATCCAAGATCCAGGAGGTGTGAGTAGTGTGCTAAAATTCATTGAGAATAAGTAGTAGATGCTCAAAAAACTTGCTGAGGGAGGGACGCCTGAGTGGCTCAGTGGGTTAAGCGTCTGCCTTCTGCTCAGGTCATGATCCCAGGGTCCTGGGATCAAGTCCTGCATTGGGCTCCCTGCTCAGCGGGGAGTCTGCTTCTCCCTCTGCCCACTCCCCCCGCCCCCGGCCCATGTGCTCTCTTTCTCTCTCAAATAAATAAATAAAATCTTTAAATAAAACCTTGCTGAATGAATGGGTTAAATCTACAGGGACTGTGCAACTTCTGGTGAGGCAATGGCTCTAGCAGACTCGCTGTTTCTTATTTTTCCTGCTTTGGGAACCAGGAGCACCATATTGATATTGAACACTGTAGTCATCAATGTTCCACTCAGATTCGTTGTAAGGGTCTCCCATTGCATGAATAAGGTTACCAAGCCTGGACATTAAAGGAGGAAAAGCAAAAGTTTGGAATGCGTGAAGGTACGCTCCAAAATGAAGGCGGTACTTGGCAGTCGAAAGTGAGTGCTTTTTTATAACAGACTCCACACTATACGCCAAGTTTGGGTATCAGCTTTGCTTCTGCTGCACCCGGTGTGGGTGTGGCTCTTCAACCAGTGACATCAGGGCAGTGGACTGTATCCTGGCTTTTCCTAGTCCACAAGTTCTCGACTTCAGGAGACTCTGGCTCCCCCCACCAAGTGCCCATTGGCGATGTCTGCGGGCATTTTGGGTTGTCACAATGTGGAAGGAGGATGCAAGGGACATCTAGTGGGTAGAGAACAGGGATGCTCTAAACATCCTATGGTGCACAGGATAGCCCCCCCACCCCCATCCCAAAGAATTATCCAGTCCATAATGTCAATACTGCCAATGTGGAGAACTCTGCCCTCACTAGTGTTCCTAGTGAAAATACAGGATGCTCAGTTACCTTTGGATTTCAGATCAACAACAAAAAGTTTTTAACACACGCACGTCCAAGTGCATGGGACGATTATATACTTAGTATGTCCCAAATATTGCATGAGGGCACACTTCTACTAAAATTTTTCACTGTTTATCTGAAATTCAAATGTAAGTGGGCGTCCTGCATTTTGTCTGGCACCCCCAGCTCTATGTCTTGACCAGTAGCGTGTTCTATACTCTGAGCTCTAAGCTTTTCTCCAACAGGATGGAACTTCCATCAGTTTGGGGCGATTGTTAGGAAGAAGACATTATTGTGTAATGGCACAGGTTTTGGAATAAAGCACGTGTAATTTGCATTTATTTCTGACCAGCTGTATATGCGTGGAGAGGCTATTTATTTAAGACTACGGTCCCTCACATGTGTTATGGAAGTAGTTATAAAGTATCTTATAGGATAATTGAAGAAGCAAATAAAAGAATGTCTGCAAAATGGTATTCATTAAGGAGAATTATCATTTTTTGTGTGGATTTATCTTTCTCCTCAGTGATATCCTACAGTTCCCATTAAGTTTGGATTTTATCAAGGTAACTCTTCCTCTGATATGTTCAGGAAGGTTTTGGCAGCTCCTTGTACCAGATAAGCCAAGAGTGAGTTGTCTTACTTTTACTTTCTTTCTTTTTTTTTTAAGATTTTATTTATTTGACAGAGAGAGACACAGTGAGATAGGGAACACAAGCAGGGGGAGTGGGAGAGGGAGAAGCACGCTTCCCGCGGAGCAGGGAGCCCAATGTGGGGCTTGAACCCCGGACCCCGGGATCATGACCTGAGCCGAAGACAGAAGCTTAATGACTGAGCCACCCAGGCGCCCCTTACTTTTTCTTTTTAATGCTCATTAAACATATATATGATCAAGTTAGCAAGTCTAGATTATATACCTCATTAATTCATTGTACGATTTGAAATACCCGTGTAACTAGGATTCACATCAAAGTATAGACTATCATCAGCGCCCCAGAAACTCTCATGAACTCTCCCTTCATTATGGCCCCAAAGATAATTATTTTTTCCTGGGTACCAAATTATTTATTGAATATGGGCACAGTTCCACAAGTTGTCATGACAAACACAGCTTTTTCCATGCTCGTTCTGGATTATCCATTACACTGTAATCTAAAGTATATACTTTTTAAAGAAGATCATTACTGTTTTGATATCTATCACCACAAATTGTTTTCTTTTTTTTGCTTTGGAATTTACTATGAATTATGGCATAAGCACTTTTTTGCATCTGGATTCTCTTGTGTTTTTATCTTTTTTTCTCAACACTGCGTCTGTGAAATTTCTCATGTGCCATATCGAGCTGCAGTTTTATCTTGTCTTTGCTGTATGGCATTCCATCCTGTAAAGAGACCGGGATATACTTATCCTTTCAACTGTCGATGGGCATTTGGGTCATTTGCTTAGCTTTACTGTTGTCAATGGTATTCCTTCTAATGTTTGGTAATGACCGTAGTCACTGGACAGCCGCATGTACGTTGGGTGGCTTTGTAGGGTCACAGTCCATAAATATACTTGGTGCCCAGTCGATAGTTACACAGTTTTGCCCAGAGATGGTGTCAGTTTATCCCCCACCAGCAGTGTCTGAGGATTTCGGTCTCTCACATTTTCTCAACACTTGGCCTGCCAGGTTTTACAGATGCTAGCCCTTAGAACGGCTGAGTGATGCTATATCACATTGTGGTCTGAATCCTGTCCTGATGGATAATGACATTGACTATCTTTACAAATGTGTATTGGGCACTTTAACATAGATTTTTAAAAAGTTCTGTCTTTTTAAAAAATTTTTATTGTCATGTTAATCACCATATCTTACATCATTAGTTTTTGATGTAGTGTTCCATGATTCATTGTTTGTGCATAACACCCAGTGCTCCATGCAGAACGTGCCCTCTTTAATACCCATCACCAGGCTAACCCATCCCCCCACCCCCCTCCCCTCTAGAACCCTCAGTTTGTTTTTCAGAGTCCATTGTCTCTCATGGTTCGTCTCCCCCTCCGACTTACCCCCCTTCATTCTTCCCCTCCTGCTATCGTCTTCTTTTTCTTTTTTCTTAACATATGTTGCATTATTTGTTTCAGGAGTACAGATCTGTGATGCAACAGTCTTGCACAATTCACAGCGCTCACCGTAGCACATACCCTCCCCAATGTCTATCACCCAGCCACCCCATCCCTCCCACCCCCCACCACTCCAGCAACCCTCAGTTTGTTTCCTGAGATTAAGAATTCCTCATATCAGTGAGGTCATATGATACATGTCTTTCTCTGATTGACTTATTTCACTCAGCATAACACCCTCCAGTTCCATCCACATCATTGCAAATGGCAAGATCTCATTCCTTTGGATGGCTGCATAATATTCCATTGTGTATATATACCACCTCTTCTTTATCCATTCATCTGTCGATGGACATCTTGGCTCTTTCCACAGTTTGGTTATTGTGGACATTGCTGCTATAAACATTGGGGTGCACGTACCCCTTCGGATCCCTACATTTGTATCTTTGGGGTAAATACCCAGTAGTGCAATTGTTGGATCGTATGGTAGCTCTATTTTCAGCTGTTTGAGGAACCTCCATACTGTTTTCCAGAGTGGCTGCACCAGCTTGCATTCCCGCCAACAGTGTAGGAGGGTTCCCCTTTCTCCACATCCCCGCCAACATCTGTCGTTCCCTGACTTGTTAATTTTAGCCATTCTGACGGGTGTGAGGTGGTATCTCATTGAGGTTTTGATTTGGATTTCCCTGATGCCGAGTGATGTTGAGCACTTTTTCATGTGTCTGTTGGCCATTTGGATGTCTATTTTGGAAAAAATGTCTGTTCATGTCTTCTGCCCATTTCTTGATTGGATTATTTGTTCTTTGGGTGTTGAGTTGGATAAGTTCTTTATAGACTTTGGATACGAGCCCTTTATCTGATATGTCATTTGCAAATATTTTCTCCCATTCTGTCGGTTGTCTTTTGGTTTTGTGGACTGTTTCTTTTGCTGTGCAAAAGCTTTTGATCTTGATGAAATCCCAAAAGTTCATTTTTGCCCTGGCTTCCCTTGCCTTTGGCGATGTTTCTAGGAAGAAGTTGCTGCGGCTGAGGTCGAAGAGGTTGCTGCCTGTGTTCTCCTTTAGGATGTTGATGGACTCCTGTCTCACGTTTAGGTCTTTCAACCCTTTGGAGTCTATTTTTGTGTGTGGTGTAAGGAAATGGTCCAGTTTCATTCTTCTGCATGTGGCTGTCCAATTTTCCCAACACCATTTGTTGAAGAGACTGTCTTTTTTCCATTGGACATTCTTTCCTGCTTTGTCAAAGATGAGTTGACCATAGAGTTGAGGGTCCATTTCTGGGCTCTCGATTCTGTTCCATTGATCTATGTGTGTGTTTTTGTGCCAGTACCATACTGTCTTGATGATGACAGCTTTGTAATAGAGCTGGAAGTCCGGAATTGTGATGCCACCAGCTTTGCTTTTCTTTTTCAAGATTCCTCTGGCTATTCGGGGTCTCTTCTGGTTCCATACAAATTTTAGGATTATTTGTTCCATTTCTAAAAAGTTCTGTCTTGACCCAATTCTGAGTCCCTGGATAGAGGTGGGTCAGTTCCCCTTCCTAAGCACCTCAACACTTCCTTTTTTTGTGTATCAAACCCTAAACCATGATGCACCTGCCCTGTTAGCCCCAGGGCCAGGCAACAGCCCACCAGACAGAGCCCCTCTGCCTCGAGGCTGCTATAATTGTCCAGATTAGCCAATCCTAAGCCTGTTTACCTTGCCCAGCCCTGTCATTCCTGCAGAAACCACACTTTCCCTGAACCAACTGATTATCTGTGTGTGGGGTGGCGTACTGAATTCTCCCCAGAAATGTGAGCTTAACAGAGCTCCAGTCTCTTGACCTGTATCTGGTCCCCTGATACCTCATCCAGGGTAATATGGTTAAGATGGCCATCTGGTAATCTCTTTTCCAAAATGACTCCCTCCCCCATTTTTATTTGCCCATCTCTCGTTTCCTTATTGGTTTGTAGGAGTACGTTTTGTATTTTGGATCTGGATCCTCTGTAAGATACACACATTTCCACATCTTTTCCTACTGTGTGGCTTGTATATTCCCTCTACAAGTGGTATCTTCTGATGAAGAGTAATTATTGAAGTCCAGTGTATCAGTTGCTTGCTTTCTAGATAGTGCCTTTGGTGTTCTGTTTAGGAAATCCTTACTTCCTCCAAGGCAATGGAGCTATTCTGCATTATTATCTGGAAGCTTTATTGGCTTAATATTTTCATTTAGACCATGATGTATCTAGAACAGATTTGTGTGTGTGTGTGTGTGTGTGTGGTGTGAAGTGCATGGAGTGTGTATGATGACGTCAATGCAAAAGGTTAGACTTTTTTCCAGAGGGACATCCAGGTGGCTCAGTGTGTTATTGACAAAGATTATTGACAGACTCATCGAGTTGAAACATCACCTCTTCCAGAAATCAGTCCCTCACAGAGATCCATTTGTGGAATTTTAGATCTCCGATTTTCATTTTTCTTCTTCTTTTAAATATATTCATTGGAATCTAGATATTCCACAATTTTTGATACGTCATGGTCTCAATTTTCACTAAGTTTAAGATAAATTCTTTGATTATGATTTCTTCCTTGACCCATGGAATATTTAGTAGCGTATTGCTTACGTTCCAAGCACCTCAGATTTCTCTAGATATTTTATTAATCATGTTTACCTTACTTATCATTTATATCTTTAAAATGTTAATTGGCTTAAACCATATTTTAATTTCCCAGTGATCAGATTGAAACCTTTGAATTTTCTGAGACTTTCTTTATGGCTCAGCATTTGGTAAATTTTAGTAAATGTGCACATGGGAAATCGTCCCCATCTTGGCTTGTGTACAATTGTAGGTGTTTTAATTATATCAACTTATTAATCTTGGTCCAAACTTTTATATTATTTCTGATATATCTCCTTGTCTTTTCACTTACTAAGAATGTTATTTATTTATTTATTTATTTATAGAGTGAGAGAGGGAGGAAGAGTTAGAGAGAGAGAGAGAATCCCAAGCAGGCTCCATACCCAATACAGAACCTGAGAAAGGGCTCGATCTCAACCCTAAGATCATGACCTGAACCCACATCAAGATTTGGACACTTTACGGACTGAGCCACCCAGCGCCCCCGAGAATGCTTTTTATTTATTTATTTTAAAGATTTATTTATTTATTTTAGAGATGGTGGGAGGGGCAGATAATCTTTTTTAAAAATTTTTAATTGTTATGTTAATCACCATGCATTACATCATTAGGGGAAAGAGACTCTTAAGCAACTCCACACCCAGCAGGGAGCTTGACGCGGGACTCGATCTCACAACTTTGAGATCGTGACCTGAGCTGAAATCTAAAGTCGGATGCTTAACCAAGTAAGCCACCCAGGTGCCCCTGAAAATGCTTTTAAAATCTGCAGTTATGGTCAGAGATTTCTCTACTCTTCCTTTATTTTTGTCAGCGTTTTTCCCGATCAAAAACAATGTAATTGATGAGGCAAAGATATTTATTTCAGGTTGTTATTTTTTCTTTCTGAGGCAATCAAGCCTCAGGATTCCTCTTTAAAGGCTGATCATCTCTATCCATGTCTTTTTGTAGCACACAGCATGGAAAGTTGTAAACTAGCCCCTGGAGCCCAGAGAAAGCTTCAGTGTTTTCCGGGCCTGCCCGCCACAAAATTTCTGACACCTTTAAATTTAACAAAATTTGGTTGAGTTAGTAGGTGTATCATTTTCTCCACCTCTAAATAGCTCCAGGAAAGGCAGAAGTGTGGCTTTTTTTTCTTTTTTTTGCTTTCTTTGTGATTATATTAAAGATGACCAAAAATGGTACTTAAGGCTATCAGGCAATTAGGTCTTTAAGAAAAACCAGATTTGTGACTAAAAGGAAACATGTTCTCGGAACCTTTCATTGCTATGGCTTAAATTTCCTTTTAAAAAAATAACTTTCCATAAGTTAAAATTAGCATTTTCACAAATACTAGCAGAGTCAGTAAATGAAATATTAAAACAAAAAACATGAATAACGAAGAAGTTGAATGTTTTATTATTAAACTATCTTCCTGCAAGGCTGTTGCTTCATTGTATAAAAATAGCACCAGCAAGGGCAGTATATTGCAAAATTAAGGTAGTATTGTTCTTTATCTGACACATATAACTAACAAACCGTTCTCTCTACTGCCAGTTATTTCCAATGGAAAGATTATTTAAGCATTTTGACCCCCATCCAGGGATAGATGTAAGCTTAAGGCTTAAGGTAACAATGTCATCCTTGAATTACGTAATTTTTATAACTAGTTTTTCACCAAAGATAATTTCAGGATTCTGAATATTATAACTGGAGCATAAAAATCAGAGGGTGTTGCAAAACAGATGCATGTTGTGTTTTTCTGCAAACATTGTAAAGTTAAGGGGTATTTTCTTCCATTAGCATTGTTGCAAGTTGTTTCTTTCTCCACTGGTATCGCTAATAGTTGCTATTTTAAATCCTCTGTGTACCACTAATTTAAGACAACTATGCTAGATTAAGTTGTTTCATACTAGTTTATTTAGGGGTTCCATTTTCACTCCTCAATAGATTTTATGTATTTCTCATATGCTTCTTCACTCATTCATTCATCCAGTTCTGAAGGATCACTGAGTGCTATCTTGATCAGTCAACCATCTTCATAAGAAGATTTGTTGACAAGTCCTGGATTTTCTGCAAGAGCTTCATTAATTTCAGTTACTTCTCCTGATAGAGGAGAATAGAGTTCACTAGCAGCTCTCACACTCTCCAAAGCACCAAACTCATCTTGTTTGTTCAGTTTTGTCCCAACTTCGGGCAGACTACAGTAAACAACATCTCCCAGAGCTTCCTGTGCAAAATTGCTGATTCTCACCGTTCCAATACCATTTTCTGTTGTTATCCATTCATGTTTGTCCGTGAATTTACGCACGGAGAGCCGAGCGGAGCCCGTGCGCAGTGTCCGGACGGCGCCCGCCCTCAGCCCCCAGGGCCCCGTCAGGCGGGGTGCGGCGGGCGCCGAGGCGAAGCGCAGACCGCAGGCCGCAGCCCGCACGCTCCGCACCGCTCACAGCGCCAAGTTCACGGAGGTGCGGGGGCTCGCGGTGCAGGGGACTCGGGAACCCCAGCCGGCCAGAAGTGTGGCATTTTTAAGTCCGTAATTGCAGACATTACTCTGTGCTATACAACCTCTAGAACACATTCAAATTATACACACCACAGAGGACATGAATGTTAAAACGTTCAGGGGCACCTGGGTGGCTCAGTCGGTTAAATGTCCGCCTTCGGCTCAGGTGCTGATCCCAGGGTCCTGGGATGCAGTCCCGAGTCTTGTCTCCTGGCTCAGTGGGGAGTCTGCTTCTCCCTCTCCCTCTGCTCCTCCACCTACTTGTGCTCTCTCTCTCTCTCTGTGTGTGTGTGTGTGTCAAATAAATAAATAAAATATTTTTTTAAAATGCTAAAAAGTTCAAATACAGTTAAGACAACTGGTATTTTTTGGATTATGTTTGTATGGAATATCTTTCCCCATTCTTGCACTTTCGGTCTACCTCTGTCTTGAATTGGAAGTGAATCTCTTATAAATAGCAGATGGTTTAAATCAGTTTGTGTATGCGGTCTGAAAATCTCTGTCTTAACTGATGTATTCGGATCATTTGCCTTTAAATTAATGATTGCTACAGGAAAGCCTAAATCTGCCATTTTATTACGTGATGTTTGTTGGTTCCCTTTGTTTTCCTTTTCCTGCCTTCCTGTGAATTTCCTTGAACAGTATTTTTTATTCCACCCTGATTTATTTATAGTGCTTTGGAGTGTATCTCTTTTACAGTCTTCTTAAAGTTGTTCTAGATATTACATATTCCACCCGGGACTTACCACAGCCTACTGGTATCAATATTGTACCACTTTGAACAGTGGAAGCCTTCTAGGCAGGTCCCCTTTGCTTCTTCCCTTGTAAAAATCATCATCTGGAGTATCAGCCAACCTTGTGGTTTTTGTTTCCATCATCCAGTCTGTTCTACAAAACTCAAAAGAAGGATAATATATTATATGTACCCATGTTTTTGCTTTTTTGTTCCTTTCTTCCTTCCTGATCTCCAAGGTTTTTTTTTTTTTTTTTTTTTTAATTATTTTCTTTCTGTTTAAAGAAATTCCTTTAGCCCAGTCTCTCAGGGTAGGTCTGCTGGTGGCAAGTTTTTTTGTTTTCCTTCATCTGAGAAGGATTATATTTCTTCCTTATTCCCCAAGGATAGTTTCACTGGATGCAGAATTCATGGTTTACGGTCCTTTTTTTGTGTCACTTGAAGATGATGAGCACTGGGTGATGTAGGGAAGTGTTGATATAGTTATCGTGCACCTGAAAGTAAACTAATCAACTGCATGTTGACTATCCTGGGATTAAAATAAAAAACTTAAAAAAAAAATTGTCTTGTCTCTTTCTTCCAGTTTCTGTGGCTTCAGGTAGGCGAGCTACCATCTATAGGTTGGTGTTCTCTGACAGGTAATATGTAATTCCTCTCTGGCTACTTGCAAGGTTTTTCATTGTCTTTAGTTTTCATATTAATTATGGTGTGTCTTGGTGTAGATTTCTTTGGGTTTATCCAAATTTTCTGTGGGGTTTGCCCAGATATTTGAATATGTGAGGTTTACATTTTTTGCCAAATTTGGGAAGTTTTTGACCAATTAATTCTTTAAACAGGAATGCTGAATCTTCTACCATTATCCCACATGTTCCTAAAGATCCGATCACTTTTTTGAGGTGGTCTATTTTATCTCTGTTGATCACATTGGGCAAATTTTATTGATCTGCCCCCAAGGTCACAGTTCTGTCTTCTGTCATCTTTACTCTTACTCTACAGCCCGGCCAGGAGTTTTAAAAATTTCTGTTATTATATTTTTTTAATTTTGTAATTTACATTTCATTCTGTTTTATACTCTTATTTCTTTGCTGAGATTTTCTAACATTTCATTTTTTTTTAAGAGAGTCTGTAATTGCCCGTTGAGGCCTCTTTGGGATGGCTGCTCTAAAGTCCTCACCCAGTTTTCCCCATATCTGTGTCACTTTAGGGTCGGCATCGGCTGATGGTCCCTTCTCATGTGTTCAAATCGTGATTTTCTTGGTTCGTGGTATGACCAGTGATTTTCAGTTGTATCCTAGACCTGTTGTCTATTGTGTTGGGACTCCAATTCCACCTAGATTTCCTCTTTTTGCAGGCAGTCTCCCCATTTAGATTTAACACACAGGAATTGGCCCACTTTTGTGGGCAGCGTTTCCAATGAAAGCCTCGTCATCAGGGCCTTTGTGGTGTTATTTTGTTCTGCTTGGTTTATCTGAGGCTGTTGGGGCTCCCACTGTTCCTTGCTGGCACCATCTGGGGGTGAAAGTATTTTCTCAGGCCAGTCCATGTGGTGCCTGTAGGTGGGGGAAATGGTTCTCCAATCCCTGCGGTTGGAGAGTCTCCCCAGACAGGGGCGCCTCTGGGGGGATCCCCTGGTTCTGTCTGGCCACCTGGTGTCTTCTGGGAGGAGAGGGGTCTCAGGTCTATGAAGTCAGTGGGGGCTCTAGGGCCAGGCCTTTCGCTCAGTCCCCCTCCCTCCCTAACAAGTTCCCCTCCGTCTCCCTGTCTTTCAGAGTACTCCTTTGGTTTCCAGGATTCATCATGGTACTTAGTGAAGAGGGGCAATGAAGACCTACATCTACAACTGTCTTTTCCAGACCAGAGGTTTCCATCCACTCCTTTTTAGGTTGAAGAAAGGAATACAAATTTGGGAATGTTATATTTCTTGTTGAATTTACCTATTTACCATTTTGAAATATGTCTTAATCTCGATTAATGACTTCTGCCTTAAAATTTTGCTGTGAGTAAAGCATTAGCTTTCTTTTGTTTGTGTTGGTATTGTATATGGTTTTCTATTTTACTCAAACATTTCCTTTAGGTACATATTTATTTCATTTCCCTTGTAGGCAGCATACAGTGGGTTTTGTGTTTTATTAAGTCGACACTGTCTCTTGATTAGAGTGTTTAGTCTATTTACATTTAGCGTAATGTAAATACAATCAGGTTCAAATTGCTCATGTTGCCATGCTTTCAATTTCTCCCATCTTTCATTTGATCTGTCCCTTTCCCCCTCTTTTTAACTTTCTTTCATATTAGGCAAGTATGTTTTATTCCTTCACATTTTCACTCCATTACCTTGTAAATTATTCATTATTTACATGTGTTGTTTAGTGCTTACCCAGCAATTACTACTTGCACCCATGATGTACTTGAGGACCTTCATCCCATCTGGCTGCCAGAGGTCCCAGATCACGTGAAATGTGACACTCCTGAGATGTGTTGTAATTGTATAAAATCCACACTGGATTTCAAATATTTAGCACTCACAAAATAATGCTGAATATCCGTTATTAATTTTTACATTGATTACATACTGAAATAATATTTTTGACATAGAGGATGAAATAAGATACACTGTTGAAATGAACATCATCTGTTTCTTTTTAATTTTTCTCCATATGGCTAGTGAAATATCTACAATTATGCATATAATTTACATTGTATTTCCATCACAAAGAATAGTTTATATCCTGTTTTTAATTAGCGCTTTTGCCTTTCCTACTTACCTAGCACCCATTTGCATGTTTAGTCTTCCAAGGCACCAGAGTTCTGAAATTTCTGCCTAGCAACCACTTCATGCTTGGTTTTGCAGATTCATATCCGGCATGTTGTGTGGTTAGGAGTCAGCACCAGGGGACTTGTGTCCAAAATGCTGAGCCTGCATCCATGCAGTTTCGTTTTCTTTAAGACCTCAGGTTCTCAAGTCCTGGATGGCCTTGTGGCTCCAAGTGCTGATTTAAGTGTCTGCAGGCCAGGGAGCTGCCACAGCCTTAGACCACTGTTTCCTTTCAGTCTCTCCACCCTGAACTGAAAGCCTACAGACTCTCTGAGGGGAGAAACCTGGGATCAGTGTCTGGGTTATTGTCACGCCTTTCTCTCTTTCCTCTGGGACTATTGTCCCTCAATTTATGTCTTCTGTGCCTTTATTTCTTTTGATGCTTTTAAACAATGACTCCTGCAATCATTCTAACTTTCCTGTTTTTGTAGACAGGCGGGTTAGTCCACAGCCACGCTTCTGTTCCTGGTGGCAGCAGAAGTCAGCCTGGAGCTCTTGTTTCTTAAGTTTCATCCCAGGGTGGAGTGCAGGTCTAGTTCGATCATTTTGAATCTCTTTAAAATTTGTGAGTAAGTAGTATCCTTTATTCTCAGTTAGGGCCTCAGATGAAGTTTTAATATCAGGAAATATGCTCTTTAAAATCTTCCAAGCCCTGTGACTGGAGAGCAGGAGCACTGTAGAAAGAGAGATGTTATGTATGGAAGCCTAAGGAACTTGGCTCTCATCCTAGAAAGTTAAGAGTAATTATATGAGGGGCACCTGGGGGGCTCAGTTGGTTAAGTATCTGCCTTCGGCTCAGGTCATGATCCCAGGGTCCAGGGATTGAGCCCCGCATCAGGCTCCCTGCTCAGCGGGGAGTCTGCTTCTCCCTCTCCCTCTGCCTGCTGCTCCCCTTGTTGTGCGCGCTCTCTCTCTGTGTCAAATAAATAAATAAATACAATCTTAAGAAAAACAAAAAAAGAGTAATTATTGAGCATAATAATTACTATTACAATTTGTTTTATTGGATTCTTACAGTATTACAAGAATGTTCCAGGCATTATTCTAAGTGCATATTATGTGTTCACTTCCAGAACTCACAACGATGTTTACCTCATCATTACTTGTCATGTCTTATAAATGAGACACTCGGGACCAGAGAGGTCAAAACCTCCAAAGATGCTGTTCAAGGTCACACAGTGAGTGAGCAGCAAAGACAGGGAAAATGATCAGAGCAGAGATTGTTGTTGAAATGGAAATACAATGCATGTTTATGACCAATATTTTACTTTATTTTATTGCTTCTAGTTGCCCCTGTTGATCTGCATCCACTAAAGTTAAGACATTCATTGTTCCCCGGCAAGGGTACAATCTATAAGAGAGAAGGCAGAGGTTATATTTAGCAGACGTAGATCAGACTCATGGTCTGCCCCCTGGAGCAGGGCCTGGGGATCCTGCAAGCTTGGGCAATCCCACTCTTCAGAGAACCATGCTTTCCCTCACAGGAGTAGAGGTGATGGCTCAGGAAGGTGGTCTCGCGATGAAGGTGTAGGGTGCAAATCTTCACTGTAGGTCAAAGCAAGATGCTGAGAGTTCCCAGCAGGATGTTCCAAGGGCTCAGAGATCCCCTTCGGGGACTGAGCAAGGGCCAAACCTTGTGTGCCCTGGAACAATGTGACCACCCCCTCGTGCTTCTGTCCCTCAGTGGGAGAAACTGCAAAGTTACATGGCACAAGGGGGGATGCCCAGAGGAGCACCGCATGGGGAGAATAACACAATCTATCACAGTAAGCACCCTGCAGCTTGCATTTAGACATCAGGAAAAAGGATAAGAGGAGAAAACATAGAGAAAGGCTATCTTTCTGTGCCAAAGGGACCACTTTGTAAGGCAGCGTGACTGATAATATTGTTGGATCAGCAGATGATCCCGGGAATGGAACTGAGTGCACAGAGGTGCATTATATGTATTTGAAGATTCAGGAAGTGTCGTTTTGATGAGGGGTTACTGACCTCTGAATTAGGTAGCAGTGGAAAGGTGGAGGGGAAGAGAGAGATCAGAAAAGATGGTATGAAGTGGTGGATGGGGGTTTGAACAAGGAACGGTAGAAGACGGTGCTGTTTTTCAGTTGGGGAAAGGGATCCTAGGAAGGAGGTCAAAAAAAGTGGGGGAAGAAATAATGCTTTTGGAAAGCAGGATGAGCTCAGCTAGGGGCTCTCGCACAACTGGATTTCTGTAATTTCTCACGTGCCACCAAGCCCTTTGCATAAGCCGTCCAGGTGCTCAAAGAGTCAAGCTGACCTAGTCTTCTGGGAGCACCTGCTCATCCAGCAGGTCTCCAAGAAACACCTCGTGCTGTGTCCCTAATTGGATGAAATGTCCCACTTTCACCCGAACTTCCTCTTTCATTACGTTTTCCTTTTGTTTGCAATGACTTTTCCTTTTTCACAGCTTTTTCCTTCACTCAGTTGTGACATCCATGAAGGAGGGCATTAAGTCTGTCCGGCTCACTGCGCATTCCCTGTGCTGAGCACACTGTCTGTCCCATAGCAGGTGCTTTCTGAATACATGCTGAATGAAGGAATAGATGACAGCATTGACAGATGGTGCTTGCTCATCATCTGGGTGGGCTGCTGTCCTGGCCTTGCTCTTCCTGAGAAACTTTCATCTGCAAGAACCGTGGAGCATTTCTCAGTCTGGTCTCAGAATACCGCATGCCTATTAGCACTACTATACTATTTTGTCTTGCCTATTGATCAAACAATGAATCTGTGAGTAACCTTGGATCAGTAGGGTTCCTAAGAAACCAGCATGCAACGAGGAAGGACGGCAAACATCTCAGACTTAGACAAGATCCATCCTGTCTCCCCTCTGCCAGACGTCGCTGGTCAATAGCAGCCAGCCGTCCTTCTGTGCGAGAAAAAAATGTTAACTTTGCAAATGTCTCCCGGATAACGCTTGTCAATTGATTGAATTTCAGCAAGTTCTAAAGGAAGAGAATGTGGAAATCTCTCTATATTAAGGAGTGATCACTAGGATCCATTACTTGCTTACATTTGAAGAAAGAAAAAGAGATATGCACAAAGGATAAACTAAACACTGATACAAAAATTTACTTTGTAGCAGGGAGGATTTGGTTGGGGAATATAGGCATGAAAGCAAGTCTTACCGAGTACATCTTTTAATATAAGTTGGACTTTTGAAATATACAATTATCTTACACGTTCAAAAAAAAAATCTTCCCTAAAAAGCACACCCTGAGGTTGAAAACTGAAACAAATGAACTCATATATTAATATAACCACAAAAATGAAATTATTATAACTAATGATTTCAAATGTGGTAATCTGACGATGCATCCCTTAGTCGATCATATTCTATGGGTTCAAAAAACTGCAAAGAATTTTACTATTTTGTTAATTATATTATTGTAGGTAGTAATATTGATCTTTTAAAATTTTTTGATGAAGGTAAGGTCATGTTTTGCTTCAAAAAATAATTCTAACTCAGAAGTGTAGAAAGAATGATAGAATTAGGATAAAAAAGACACAGACGTAGTGAAAAGAAGGGCCACATGCACCCCGATGTTCATAGCGGCAATGTCCGCAATAGCCAAACTGTGGAAAGAGCCGAGATGCCCTTCAGCAGATGAATGGACAAAGAAGATGCGGTCCATCTCTACAAGGGAATATTGCTCAGCCATCAGAAAGGATGAATACCCAAGTTTTACATCAACATGGATGGGACTGGAGGAGATGATGCCAAGTGAAATAAGTCAAGCAAGAAAGTCAATTATCATATGGTTTCACTTATTTGTGGAACATAAGGAATACCATAGAGGACATCAGGAGAAGGAAGGGAAAAATGAAGGGGGGAGAAATCGGAGGGAGAGACGAACCATGAGACAATGGACTCTGAGAAACAAACTGAGGGTTCTGGGGGGGGTGGGGATTGGTTAGCCTGGTGACGGGTATTAAAGAGGGCACATTCTGCATGGAGTACTGGGTGTTATGCACAAACAATGAATCATGGAACACTACATCAAGAACTAATGATGTAATGTATGGTGACTAACATGGCATAATTAAAAAAAAAATTCACCATTTTCCAACACTCATGAAATATTCTGCGAAGTCAGAAATTTTTAGGGGTGGCTAAATCATGGAGGTTGCTGGTGAATAGAATTCTTACAGTGCAAAAGGCAGACTGTCACCCCAAATAACTCGCTCAGCACGAGAAAACGTAGCTTTCACTGCAGATAGAAACATTACCAGCAGTGAGGCATCCTGAATAGCACGTGTGTGCAGGTGACATGGCAGGAAAACCATGACGTCACCTAAAAATTACTCTTGCCACAAGTGTTTGATCCAATCTCATCGAATCTTTAGACCCAAATCCACTCAGGAAAGGCAGGGATGGAGCCATGCCTGTCAACCTTGGCTGTGCACTGAGATCACTGTAGACCTTGAGAAAATGCTGATGTCTGCCTTCTACCTCTGAGATTGTGCAGAACCAGAGAAATTTGAATGTGGGCTGAACATGAGGGAACTATTCTTTAATTAGCTCTGATAATCATATTATGATTCTACACAAGTGATAAATCGGCCTCAAAGGCCAAAGACATTGAGATTAATAGTAGCTTTTAAATCCATATTTGAAGTCAATTTGAAATAATTATTGAAAACAGCATTTTATTTTTTTAAAAGATTTTATTTATTTATCTTATTTTTTAAAAGATTTTATTTATTCATTTGAGACACAGATACAGAGAGAGAGAAAGCATGAGCAGTGGGAGAGGCAGAGCGAGAGGGAGAAGCAGACTCCCCGCTGAGCAGGGAGCCTGATGTGGGACTCAATCCCAGGACCCTGGGATCAGGACCCGAGCCGAAGGCAGATCCTTAACCATCTGAGCCACCCGGGAGCCCTATTTATTTATTTTAGAAAGAGAGAGAGCATGAGTGGGGAGGAGCTGAGGGAGAGGGGGATGGAGGGGGGAAAGAACCTCAAGCAGACTCTGCACTGAGTGTGGAGCCCAATGCAGGGCTCGATCCCACGACCCTGAGATCATAACCTGAGCCAAAACCAAGAGTCAGATGCTTGAACCACTGAGCCACCCAGGTGCCCCTGAAAACAGCATTTTAAAACATTAAGCTTAACTAAGAAATAATTAGGGCCTTCCTTACCCCCAGAGTCATCATTTCTGCTGAAGTATTAGTTTCAGTAACACCTATCACCAACGGCAGTGATGTCATTCATTTTCTGGGTTATGTGTTTGTACATCTAGGGGCTTCCTCTTGCCTCTGCCTACCAAAGCAGTAAACCGTAACCAATACCACATTCCTAGAAGGACTGCAGACATTAGGGCCACCATCAAGGTTTTTAAAAATGCAGGGATGGTGGTTCCCGCCACATCCTCAGTCAACTGACTTTGCAGGTGCCGAGGACAGATGGATCTCGGGGATGGACTCAGGTGGTGATGCTCTTTCAGGTGGGGGTTGGTGGTGTTAGCACATTAACGAGCCTCTGGTACCTGGCCTTACTGCTACTGATCCAGTGAATGCTTTTTCTCTACACCTGCTAGAAAAGACTACCGGCATTTCTTCCTCATCTCAATGTGAATATGTTCATTTATATATAATATCTATATTACATTTGCTATAAGTATTATTATGTATTCATGTTATGTGTTTTTCTGTGGTCTTAGTCAGTTTAGGCCATTCTGACAGAATATCATCGACTGTGGAACTAGCAGAAACTTTTTTCTCACCATTATGGACACTGGGAGGTGCCAGATCAGAGCTCCTACAGATCCGGTGTCTGGGGGGACTTGCTTTGTGGCTCCCAGACGGCTGTCCTGCACCGTGTCCTCACACGGTGGAGAGCCCACCGAGAGAGAGGCCAGGCTCTCCCATCTCTCCTTACAAGGGCACGAATCTCTGTGTGGGGGGGTCCACCATCATGACCTAATCCTGCCCAAAGGCCCCAGCTCCCCATGCTGTCACTTTGGGAGTCAGGATTTCGATGTATGAATCTTGGGAGGTTGTGATAGGCTTCCGTGTGTGGTGTGCGTGTTTTCCTCCTTCTCCTGTGTCCTGTGTCAGCCAACACAAGGTGTTTTCCTCATAGTTGACTTACATGTCCAGATGTCTACAGGCCATCCTGGGAGAAGTGTGAACATCCCTCGGGAACTCTTCCCCCTTTTGGGGAGGGGTTTGCACACATTAGTGGTGTAAGAGAGTCTTGGGTCAGAAGTCTATTCATCGTCTGACCCTACCCCCTTGTGCCCTCATTCACACCAAGGATGGATGGGATATTTCTGGACCCTAGGTATTAGCATTTAGCCACCGTCTCAAAACCCTCTGAAAGTCCTGGCATGGCTTTTTCCCTCCCGAGCACTGTCACCTTGGCCTGTGGTTGCAGGTCACCTTGACAAAAGCACAGAGGGATACTTACACGTTGTATTTATGACATTCTGCAGGGACAACTGGTCTCCACTTGCATCAAGGAGCCTGGGTTTGTAAACTGACCCGGGTCGGGAGTTGGGAAGGACACTGAATTCAGTCTCCATTGTGATGACATATGCACTTTTAGGATGCTTATAGCTCATCAAAAACAGAGTTTTTTTCCCTTGTTTTCTTAGTTATAGACATCTAGTAAATCTGCAGTGGTTGCCCACACATTTCATTATCAGGACTCCAGTGAACAGTGAATGACTAGCACAGAGCCCTGTGATCCAAACCACCTTCACTGCTTCTTCATTCCTGCTGCTTATTCTGGAAACTGTGCCCTCCTTGCCTAAGTGGCTAAATACTGCCACCTGGCCTTGCCATGCTGATATTTTACCGTTAGCTTAAAACCTTGGTACCATGATAACCTCTGTTTTTCGGTAGCGCCTGCAAATAGTCTTTGAGTTATAGGAAGGCCAACAGATCAGGAGGCAATCTCTATTGCAAACACAGTTTACAACTCACAGTTCCCAAGAGGAGGGGGCAGGCCATGGTTGGGAGCACAGGGAAACACTGGGGTCTGGCCGGGGACAGACGGGGTGGTGAACTGCGGACAAGGGCCTTTACTGTGGTTTTCAGGCTTACTATTGGCTAGTTTAAATAAATTCAGTAAGTTCTGGGGCATAGGGCTCTCTGTAGTTGTCTGGTACCTGGCTCTGGGGTGATTAGGGCAGGTATATCGTGGCTGGGGAACTGGCTAATTCTGGGAAGGGGCAGTCCCTCCAAGGTCAGCAGGGCCTCAGAAGTCAAAACATCCTAACACAGAAGTTAAAAGAGGCAGTTAATACTCTCCTGCTGTCATTCCTACTGAGTACATCCATTGCAGCGGGGAGAAGGGTGCAATGTACCCTCACCAGTGGATCTCACAATGCCTCTGCAAAGGGCATAGCCCCAGGCCCCCTGAGGACACAGGCAACATTCACAAGTCATACGCCCTGACATTCTGATGTCCACAGACCTTTGAGAGCCTTCCTATATATTATCCCATAGAATTTCTGTTGTGTCTACTTTATTGAACATAGTTTATCACTGTGCCACGTTTTCAGTTAACTAACCAAGCAAACTTTTAGAAATATTTCTTTTTATTAAATTAAAAAAAATTTTGAGAGACAGAAAGTGCTGGAGTGGGGGGGGGGAGGAGCAGAGGGAGAGGGAGAAAGAGAGAATCTCAAGCAGCCTCCCCACTGAGTTGAGCATGGAACGCTACTCAGGGCTCGATGCCATGACCCTGAGATCATGACCTGAGCTGAAATCAAGAGTCGGATGCTTAACCCACTGAACCACTGGGGCGCCCCTAGTATCCTTTGTATGATATTTATCTTTGTCTGATATTTATCTTTTTTCTCTCTATATAAGCAATCCTTCAGAGATGCTGCCCCTGAATGTCTTCCCTATTTTATTAGCTGGCACTGCTACCTTTTTTCCTATGTCAACTTCCAGCCCCCGGTCTCAGAGCTGATGAGCATGGACCCAGTACATGGTGAACACATGGTCTAATTTTATTCTAAGTTCCTTGGTGATGAATTGCCAGACTCTAAGAAATATGTCTTGGGAGCGTGTCACCCTGGCAGAGTTTCCCATGATTAGTGAGCGAGGTCAACAAAATGAGATTGACTAAAGGGTGTCTTTATGGAATTGATGGTGAATGCATTCATCACTCAATCCCTACGCAAGCCTGGGGAAGGCTAGTGGGGAATCCCTATTTGGGGAGGTGTTGTGGTTTAATGGATATTGTGAAGGTCATGTGTCTGGCCCTGGCTTTGCCATGCATTTCTGGGTGAATTTGAGCAATTTCTTTTATCTCCTTGGGTCAGCTGCTTCCTCAGTGAGTGAACTCCAAAGTCTGAAGCTCCAACATCCTCTGTCTCTAAGAGTGTCAGAAAAATGCTGCTTGATGACTTAGAATTCAGAGTCCTTAGTTTTTATTTTAAAAAGGGGGAATTTCAAGTGGATGAAGTATTGTCAGCTGGGAATCAGGCAAAAAAAAAAAACCCAAAGAACGCAGAACCAAGGAGCTCCATTGACCAGATCGTCACGCAAATGGCCCTTCCTATTTTCATGGGATGAAGTGGAGATTTGAATATGGCTTTGAAGACTTTCCTGTTCTCACCCCCTCCTGCCAGAGAAATGGGAGCCCCACCTTATTTTTATAATTCTCTTCTCGGTCACCTCCTCTCTGATTCTGACTCACAAACCAATTCTCATTCTCAGCTTCTTTTTTTTTTAATTTTTTTTATTGTTCTGTTAATCACCATACATTACATCATTAGTTTTTGATGTAGTGATCCATGACTCATTGTTTGTGCATAACACCCAGTGCTCCACGCAGAACGTGCCCTCTTTAATACCCATCACCAGGCTAACCCATCCCCCACCCCCTCCCCTCTAGAACCCACAGTTTGTTTTTCAGAGTCCATTGTCTCTCATGGTTCGTCTCCCCCTCCGATTTCCCCCCCTTCATTCTTCCCCTCCTGCTATCTTCTTCTTTTTTTTTTTCTTAGCATATGTTGCATTATTTGTTTCAGAGGTACAGATCCGTGATTCAACAGTCTTGCACAATTCACAGCGCTCACCATAGCACCTACCCTCCCCAATGTCTATCACCCAGCCACCCCATCCCTCCCATCATTCTCAGCATCTTGATCTGACATTCTTTCTCCCAGAGTGCTGAAGCCTAGAGAATCCGCATCTCTGAAATATTCCCAACTTCTCCCTGCTCTGAGCTCAAAGCTGTGCTCTGCATTGATTGTCACTTGCACAACTCGAGACCACTGCCAGTGGTGGGGTGCAGTCCTCCTGGCTGACCACAGTCTCCTGGAGGCTGGGACCTTACTGCATTGATATCTGATAAAACGACTAACCGAAGGCATATGTTAGCGTTTACCCTGAATTTAATGAAGCCAGAGGCAAAGTAAAGGCAATTCTCCTCTGTCTAGTAAACCATATGCTTTCGATAATAGAGAACTTGAAAAAAATAGGATATTTATGACTTTTGAATGAATTTATTATTAATTACTAATTTATGGCTATATAATTTATTTGCCTGGCTATTTATCACTTTTTATTTTATTTTTAAAGATTTTATTTATTTATTTATTTGACAGAGAGAGACACAGCGAGAGAGGGAACACAAGCAGGGGGAGCGGGAGAGGGAGAAGCAGGCTCCCCGCTGAGCAGGGAGCCCGACCCGAGGCTCGATCCCAGGACCCCGGGATCATGACCTGAGCCGAAGGCGGACGCTTAACGACTGAGCCACCCGGGCGCCCCTATTTATCACTTTTTAATTAAACACACACATCTATGGAATTTGCTATGCACCTTGCATTTTTCCAAGCCCTTTACAGGTACTAGTTGGTTTAATTTAATGCTTACAGCGGCCACCTGAGGTCCTTGCTTTATCTTCATTTTACAGAGGTGGGGGCTGAGACACAGTGAGCTTGGTAACTTCCCAGGCAGTCAAAAGCCTGTGTTGATCTTTCCTTTTTCAAGTGGTCTGTGTAGTCAAACAATTTTAAAATACAGCAAGAAAATATTTTTTCCCATTGCATATCCGACCGAGAGTAGTTGCTTTTAAATCAATTAAGAGACTCTAGTTTTTTCAAAGTTTGGCGGCACTGCAGACCAGCAGAGAGGAGAAAAGAACCCCCAGGACCAGCCCCCCAATGTCGGCTCTCTCCCGCTTGCACACAGGAAGACGTCCCTTAAATTCAAAACGGTGCTCACAGAACGGAACAAAGAGGCTCTTCTAAGACAATAAGACCTGGGGATGGGCAGTTACTTTTGGAAGTATTTATCTCCAGTGTTTCTAATAAAATGGAACGTCTTTCCTCAATTCTACTTTGAAAGAAATATTGCTACCATAGATCACAATCCAGGCCAGGGGACAGAAATTGTACTTTTCAAGTTTTCCTCTTGGTGTTTAATGGTGTGGCAAAGTTCTAGAGATCTTTCCCGGGATCTCCTCCTCCAACTGGTGCCTCATCTCCGATACACACCCCACACCATGCACAAGTGCTCATCGTGAACTGCAGTTGCATTAATGCAATCACAACGACGCTTTCTGTACACAGCTGCAGAATACTACTTTTATCACCTAGAACAGACTCAGAAAGGGGAGATCAAGTCAGTGGCATGCTACAGAAGGTAACAACTAGGCGCTCAGAAGCAGCGTGTCTCACGACAGTGACGGTGTTAGACCCGCAAGAGGTTCAAGTTCATGTACAGTTCACATGTTCATGGACATTGTCACCTATTTTAGGACCAGGCTTATGGTAGGGGCCCAATAATACATTTGTTCAATAAATAAATTTACGCGATGATTTTGCCAAAGAAAATACAAAGACCAAGGAAATGAAACAATGTCTTTTAATGCCACATGAACGTGAGGTAGCAGAGAATCATTGGATCCAGGTCTTCTGACTTTATACATTATGTTCTTTCCAGTGCACCATTGTCATTATCTGCATAGAATGTGGCTAATCATTTTGGTTTCAAAAGTAATGTGCAATGCTTATTGTTGGAGTATAAATCAATTTGGTTATTGCATATTTGCCTAAAATAATTTCTGCCATTTATTTCGGTGTAAAAAGGATCCTGAACAGCAAAGAAAGTTCTGTTATTATTATTTTACATTTCCTTTGGTGCCCTTACCCCACCCTTCTCCTGAAAATACATGGGCTGCAAGGATGGGTGTGCATGCAGGTTGGGTGATGGGCAGGTAGGACTGGGGAGCAGAGCAGAAGCATTCAACTTGACTGTGAGTTTGGAAATAGATGTGCTTCATTAAGAAATTTCAACAGAAACGAATGCATGCCTTTACACCATCAATGACGTGATCATGCTGCTTCTTTCTCTTTGCCCATTGATTTATGGGATTATGTTAATAGATTTCTTAATTGAGTACTACTGGTGAATTCCAGAGTTATGCCCTAAATGATCATGTATACCATATATCAAATGCACTTTGAGGACCCTACCCATGCTCTGTCCAGATCCCCTGGGCTCTCACTTGTAGGCTCTGTTCACCCCTCCTCCAGCTTCTGAAGAGCCCGCATCCAGGACTTGTTTTGGGCCACTGGAAACTTCTGGAGCCACTTTGCTGATCCATGGAGAACACAATGCCTACGATTTTACATTTCCTAGACTGCTGGCAACCAGCACCCAAGAGCAGGACACCCAGCTCCTCACCTGGAGGCTGGACACACCCTGAGATGCAGGAACACTGGGGTCTCCCTTCAGGATCCGATGAAGCCGCTCCCCCTGGGACTGCACACCCCCTCCCCCCCCAGCCCCGGCTCCCTCTCCCTGCCCCCTGTTCTCCTCTCTCACCTGTTTCCCCTGCGAGTATTTCCTGAAAAGACCAACTGCCTCTGAATCTGTGATCTGCATTGTACTGTTTGCTCGTGGGGAGCTGACCTTAAATAAGTACTCTACCAGATTTGATTTGCTCATATTTAGTTCTGATTTCCGCCTTCGTGTTATTTCCTATTGTTGCTGTAACAAAATTACCGCAAACTTAGTGGATGAGAGCAACGCAAATTCATCCTCCTGCAGTTTGGAGGGAGCGTCCTAACACGGGTCCCCACACTGTGCTCCTCCCGGGGGCTCTGGGCGAGGATTTGTTGCCTGGCCTTTTCCATCTGCTTCCATGGCTGTGCCCCCCCATCACCCCATCACATCTGTCCTGCCCCCCACTTCCCTCCTAAGGACCCCGATGACGGGCCACCTGGATGACCCAGGATGATCTCTCTAGCTCAAGATCCCCAACTGAACCACACCTGCAAGTACCTCTTGTCAGGAAAGGTAACCTCATCACAGGTCCTGGGAAAGAGAAGGGGACATTTTGGAGGAGAGTACTTTTCTTTCTACCCTAGCAGCTATATTCGTAAGTGAGATTGACCTATAATGTTTTTATCTTTTTTCTGAATGTTTGTCCAATATTGCTGTTAGAATAATAGCATTTATTGAGATTACTTTCTCTTTAGTCTAAAACTTTTTATATAGCAAGAAAATCCATTATTTTTGGAAAATATTAAAAAATCCCCTATAAAATCAACATGGGTGGACAACTCTTGAAAACTGCTTCTTAAAAATATGAAATATTTAAATACTGGGTGTTATATGCAACTAATGAATCATGGAACACTACAACAAAAACTTATGATGAACTATATGCTAGCTAACTGAACGTAATAAACAATTTTAAATACACATATATCCAATTATTTCTAATTTTTTGTTCTCTCAGAGTTTTTCTTTCTCCTTGTGTCAGTTCTGGAAATGTTTTACTGGACTTTTGACGTAATGTTTTTCAAATTCATTTCCAGAACACTATACAGGGTAGTGTCCTCGTACAGTGTGATGTCATTGTATGGGATGACGTCCTTGTATGGGATGATGTCCTTGGGCAGAGTGTTGTCCTTGTACGGGATGATGTCCTTGGGCAGAGTGTTGTCCTTGTACAGGATGACGTCCTTGTACGGGATGATGTCCTTGGGCAGAGTGTTGTCCTTGTACGGGATGACGTCCTTGTACGGGATGATGTCCTTGGGTAGAGTGTTGTCCTTGTACGGGATGACGTCCTTGTACGGGATGATGTCCTTGGGCAGGGTGTTGTCCTTGTACGGGATGATGTCCTTGTACGGGATGATGTCCTTGGGCAGAGTGTTGTCCTTGTATGGGATGATGTCCTTGTACGGGATGATGTCCTTGTACGGGATGATGTCCTTGGGCAGGGTGTTGTCCTTGTACGGGATGACGTCCTTGTACGGGATGATGTCCTTGGGCAGAGTGTTGTCCTTGTACGGGATGACGTCCTTGTACGGGATGATGTCCTTGGGCAGAGTGTTGTCCTTGTACGGGATGACGTCCTTGTACGGGATGATGTCCTTGGGCAGGGTGTTGTCCTTGTACGGGATGATGTCCTTGTACGGGATGATGTCCTTGGGCAGAGTGTTGTCCTTGTATGGGATGATGTCCTTGTACGGGATGACGTCCTTGTACGGGATGATGTCCTTGGGCAGGGTGTTGTCCTTGTACGGGATGATGTCCTTGTACGGGATGATGTCCTTGGGCAGGGTGTTGTCCTTGTATGGGATGATGTCCTTGTACGGGATGACGTCCTTGTACGGGATGATGTCCTTGGGCAGGGTGTTGTCCTTGTACGGGATGATGTCCTTGTACGGGATGATGTCCTTGGGCAGGGTGTTGTCCTTGTATGGGATGATGTCCTTGTACGGGATGATGTCCTTGTATGGGATGATGTCCTTGGGCAGAGTGTTGTCCTTGTACGGGATGATGTCCTTGTACGGGATGATGTCCTTGTGCAGAGTGATGTCCTTGTATGGAATGACGTCCTTTTGCAGAGTGATGTCTGATTTCCTTTTTCAAATCTCCTCCTGGCCCATGTTTCCAACGTTGGGTTCTCTCTCTTTCTCCTTGATTATATTCCGTATTTAAAAGCTCACTTTAATACACCATTAAAAGTACCAGCTCTTAGATTTATTGTGTTGATTCTTCTGTTCTCTGATTTATGCATTTTTTCTTTTGAATATCTTGATGTAAGGCATGTAAACATCTTTAGGCTTTTCATTTTCTGTTTTCCAGGACTGAAAGTTGAGCTTACCTTTTATTCTAAATGAAGATTGGTTTTATTTTCTGAAAATGGGATCATTAGTTTCACTGAATGCTCTTTAACATTTCTTTTCATTTAAAACATTTTACATATTCCATATTTTTTTCTGTAATAGCAGCAGAGTTTTTTAGAGACATCATAATGTAACCATTATTGGGCATTTACATAGTATCCACATTTTTTATACCAGAAAAATTCCGTGATAAACAAATGCATATATACTTCTGTATGTTTTTATTTGAATTTCCTTAGAGAAAAGTGGTAAATGTCTTATGGGCATCTCCTTCACTTTTCCTCAGCACAAGGATGGGGCCACAGATTTCACTCTAAATTAGCAATGTCTGCTCAGACCCCCACCTCCAGCGCCACCCAGAGCTCAGCAGATATCCTTGGGGGAACCAGTGTTTGAGCCCCACCAAGTCCCAATATCATACTCCCGCCTCCAGGGACTGCTCCGTCTTTGCTGGTTTCCACTTCCCCATGGGGCCTCCCTGCCTGGCTCACATGTGACCCTCTTCTGTCCAGGACCAACAGGTGCCTCAGGAACAGCCTGGCTCTGACAGCTCCCTCAGAAAGATTTCCTCCTCTCTCAAGTGTGGGTCAGCTCATCCTTGTTCCTTATTCTTTCAAATAACATTAATTGAGCATCTTCTATGTGCCAAAGACTGTGCAGATCCTGTTGAGTACAGAACATACTTTCTTGCTCTAAAAAGAGTCAAAGTCAAGGACTCAGATCCTTAACACAAGGGAAGATCAAACTGACCCTGGCACGCTCGTAAGTTTCACGTTTTGCAAAGAACAAGCCCCTCCCTTTGCAGCCCATCTTGGAGACTCCGCCTGGTGTTAATTGACTCAAGCATTTTGAACCTTCTCGGCAAGTTTAGCTTGTTTTGGGAGAAGTCGCTTTTAATTTGATTTAGTCTACTTACTTCCAACGTGCACTTGGATCCCTTTTTATATTTTATTCTATTTCCTATCACCAAATGTCTTATGTACGTTAACTTGTTTAATCCTCAAAACATTCCCTACTGTTATTCTTCCCCAGGCTCCAGATAAGGATGCTGAGACGTGCCAGTCAGTGGTTTTCCCACGTGGCTCTCAGCACGCACTGCCGTGGCAGGGCCTGTCACTTCTGCGTCCCTGATGTGTGTCCCAGCCACGCCTGCCACTTGCTCATTCATGCGTGTTCTCGCTCTGACTGGTGAGGCACTGAATCCACAGACCAGTTTGGAGAAACTTGGCATTTTTACCTATCAGTTCTCCAACTCATGAGTGTGGTGTTTCTGTCCAATTTTTTATGTCTTTTTAAATATCACTCACTATTTTTTTTCTATGATTTTTATATAGAGGACTCGTTAGAGTTATTCTTGTACATCATCTTTCCTGCTGTCACTGTCATTTACTTTTTCAAAGTATTTTCGTGGGTATGTAGAAATACCTCTGCATTGTGGTATGGTCTTATGTCTGTATACAGTTGGCCCTTGACCAGGCACTGACCCTCTGTGCAGTCAAAAATCCACATATGACTTTTGACTCCCCCAAATCTTAACTACTAACAGCCCACTTTTGACCAGAAACCTCACCTATGATTCAAACAGTGGATGAACACGCTTTGTATGTTATACCTATTATATACTGTACTCATGCAATAAAGTAAGCTCGAGAAAAGAACACGTTATTAAGAAAACCATAAGGGAGAGAAAATACATTTACAGTTCTGTACCGTATTTATTTAAAAAAAATCCGCACCTAAGTAGATCTCAGTAGTTCAAACCCGTATTGTTCAAGATCAGCAACTCTAAACTCATTTCGCTGTTTGCACTAAATATGTGCGGTTTTCTGTATCTCAATCATATCTCCATCAACTTATTTTTAAAAGAAATGCTTTGGCTTTTTTATATTGACTCTTGGGCAAACTCGCTCTGTACTCTTCTGATTCTACCATCACATAATCTGCAAATAACGTGTGTCCTTTTCAAGACTTTTCCCCTTTCTCTGGTGCCCTCCTTGCTAGCAACTTGAGCACGTGGCAACCTGTTCATGGTGCAGACCTCAGGAACAAAGCTCTCACCGTGAGGTATGGAGACATATAAGCAAAGCCCCCATACCGCACAACTCGTCCCAGGGATGCAGAACTGGAAAGCTGATTTACTGGTGCTCTCCCCCCAGCTGCAGGTGTTCAAAAGCCGTAAACTGTGAGGGACCCAAGCATGCCGGACACAATGGACCTACTGATGAATGCAGACTGGAAGTTATTTTAAACCGATGGTACACAAGTGAATGAACTGCTTCTGCCTTTTTCCAGGGCTACTTTTCAATCCCCAGTTGGCTGCACTGTCCTTAAATGCTCCCTCCGCTCCTCCTCTGGCAACAAAGAGCTTCTGAGACTCCCCCCACACCCCCATAAGCTGCTCAGTCAAGTTCCTCACTGGTCTGTATTCTGCTGCCTGGTTAGTTACTAAACTCAGCTTTTTTTTCCCTTCCTTTTCCTTTTTTTAAACATTACAAGGAACCTTCCCAATTTCTAGTTGGCTAAGAATTTTTATTATGGGAGGTGCCTGGGTGGCTCAGTCGGTTGAGCGTCTGACTCTTCATTTCAGCTCAGGTCATGATCTCAGGGTCATGGGATTGAGCCCAGTGTTGGGCTCCCTGTTCAGCACAGAGTCTGCCTGAGATTCTCTCTCCCTCTCTCTCTGCCCCTTTCCCTGCTCTCCCTGTCTCTCTCAAATAAATAAATCTTTAAAAAAAAAGATTTTTGTTACGAGTGGAAATTAAAATTTTTCAGATGCTTTCTGTGTCTTAAGATGGTTATTATATATTTTTTCAATTAGGTTGAATAATTTTCTAATGTTTACCAAAGCTTGCATTTCCAGGATAAATACCAGTTGGTCATTTATGTTTGCTTCCCTCCGCCCCGATTTTAGTTTGCTATTTTGTTTGGAACATATGCATCTTTCTGAGTAGGATGACTTGTAAGTTCACTTTTGTTGGACACTATCTACTTTACAAAGAAGTAAAAGTTTTCCCTAAGAGTTGGTGTAGGTTGGCCTAGTTCTTTCCTGAATATCTGGTGCTATTTGCCAACAACACCAGCACTGCGATTTTCTTGGAGGATGTTTGATTACTGATTCGATTTCTTTGATAGAAGATTTTTCAAGTTACTCATTTCCCTTTGAATCAATTAGTTTTCATTTTTTCCATTACAGGGGATTGGTGTAAGATTATTCATAATATCCTTTTAATATTTGTTTAATATCTGCAGGAAAAATAGTGATGTTCTATTTTCCATTCTTTATATTGGCAATTTTTGCTTTCTGTTTCATTTTTATGTTCAACCTGCTAGAAGCGTGTTGATATTCTTCCCAAAGAACCAAATTTTGGCTTTGTTTATCATCTGTTTATGCTTGTTTTCTAGTTCCTTAATGTCTACTGTTACCTATAATCATAACTTCCTTGTTTACTCAGCTGTGCTTTGTTGTTTCTCAAATGCGTTTGTTATCCTACATTCTCATGAGGGATGCTTATCTCAAAGATTTATACGCAATGAATCATGGAACACTACATCAAAAACTAATGATGTAATGTATGGTGATTAACATAACATAATAAAATTAAAAAAAATAACACTAGAACCAAAAAAAAGGATTTATAGATTTTTTTCCTTTTACTTTTTTCTAAAAAAGTCATATACAACCATTAATTGCCTTCTAATTGGGGTTTTAGCTGTAGACTCAGTCTTGATATGTATTATTTTCATGACCTTTTAATTCACAACAATTTCCAATTTCCATTATGATATCTTCTTTGACTATGTGTCATCTAAAATGTGGTTTTAATCTTTTAAACAGATATAAGAATTTCAAGTTATTTCTCTCTTACGGATTTTCAGTTGCATTGTGAGAAGGAGATACAGTCCATACTATGTAATTCTGTAAAATTTAAATAGAAAATGTGTTGTTTTCTGTCCACATCATGTATTTTATGTGTGTTTGAAAAAATGTGTATTTTGTGATTATTGAATTTCTCTTTTTTTATGATGCTTAGTCAAGTTTGTTCCAATCCTCAAAGTCTTCCATTTCTGTCCACTTGTCCTATCACATCCTTAGAAGGGTGTTTTAAAAATGATCATTATATTTTTTTCTAGCAAATTGGATGTTACCAGCAGAATGTAGTCATTTTTATACTAGTCATGCTTTTTTGGTATTAAAATTTATATGGTTGGGCAGCTTGCCGTATTTTCCTCTCTCACTTTATTTTCACCTTTATTCTGATGTGTTGAGATTGATAGCAGGTGGGTTGGCTTGAGAGAGATGCTGTATCATCTTTTTAAAAATCATCTCTTTCTTTCACCAGTGAAGATGAATAATTAAAAGCCTCTTTAACTTCTTTTGTTTCATTTTATTTTATTTTATTTAATATCCTCATCTTTTAGATAGATCTCTTGAAAACCATATATCATTGTATTTTATTGTAACTCTAGCCTAAGAGTCTTCATCTTTTTTTCTATTTAAATTTTTTTATTGTTATGTTAATCACCATACATTACATCATTGGTTTATGATGTAGTGTTCCATGATTCATTGTTTGTGCATAACACACAGTGCTCCACGAAGAACATGCCCCCTTTAATACCCATCACCAGGCTAACCAATCGCCCCACACTCCTCCCCTCTAGAACCCTCAGTTTCTTTTTCAGAGTCCATCGTCTCTCATGGTTCGTCTCCCCCTCCGACTTACTCCCCCTCATTCATCCCCCCCCGGTAACTTCTTCTTTTTTTTTTCTTAACATATATTGCACTATTTGTTTCAGAAGTACAGATCTGTGATGCAACAGTCTTGCACAATTCACAGCGCTCACCATAGCACATACCCTACCCAATGTCTATCACCCAGACACCCCATCCCTTCCACCCCCCACCACTCCAGCAACCCTCAGTTTGTTTCCTGAGATTAAGAATGCCTCATATCAGTGAGGTCCTATGATACATGTCTTTCTCTGATTGACTTATTTCACTCAGCATAACCCCCTCCAGTTCCATCCACGTCCCTGCAAATGGCAAGATCTCATTCCTTTTGATGGCTGCATAATATTCCATTGTGTATATATACCACTTCTTCTTTATCCATTCATCTGTCGACGGACATCTTAGCTCTTTCCACAGTTTGGCTATTGTGGACATTCCTGCTATAAACATTGGGGAGCACGTACCCCTTCGGATCCCTACATTTGTATCTTTGGGGTAAATACCCAGTAGTGCAATTGCTGGATCATATGGTAGCTCTATTTTCAACTGTTTGAGGAACCTCCATACTGTTTTCCAGAGTGGCTGCACCAGCTTGCATTCCCACCAACAGACTAGGAGGGTTTCCCTTTCTCCGTATCCCCGCCGACATCTGTCCTTTCCTGACTTGTTAATTTTAGCCATTCTGACTGGTGTGAGGTGGTCTCTCATTGAGGTTTTGATTTGGATTTCCCTGATGCCAAGCAATGGTGAGCACTTTTGCATGTGTCTGTTGGCCATTTGGATGTCTTCTTTGGAAAAATGTCTGTTCATGTCTTCTGCCCATTTCTTGATTGGATTATTTGTTCTTTGGGTGTTGAGTTTGATAAGTTCTTTATAGATTTTGGATACTAGCCCTTTATCTGATATATCATTTGCAAATATTTTCTCCCATTCTGTCGGTTGTCTTTTGGTTTTGTGGACTGTTTCTTTTGCTGTGCAGAAGCTTTTGATCTTGATGAAATCCCAATAGTTCATTTTTGCCCTTGCTTCCCTTGCCTTTGGCGATGTTTCTAGGAAGAAGTTGCTGCAGCTGAGGTCGAAGAGGTTGCTACCTGTGTTCTCCTTTAGGATTTTGATGGACCCCTGTCTCACGTTTAGGTCTTTCAACCATTTGGAGTCTATTTTTGTGTGTGGTGTAAGGAAATGGTCCAGTTTCATTCTTCTGCATGTAGCTGTCCAATGTTCCCAACACCATTTGTTGAAGAGACTGTCTTTTTTCCATTGGACATTCTTTCCTGCTTTGTCAAAGATGAGTTGACCATAGAGTTGAGGGTCCATTTCTGGGCTCTCTACTCTGTTCCATTGATCTATGTGTCTGTTTTTGTGCCAGTACCATACTGTCTTGATGATGACAGCTTTGTAATAGAGCTGGAAGTCCGGAATTGTGATGCCGCCAGCTTTGCTTTTCTTTTTCAAGATTCCTCTGGCTATTCGGGGTCTCTTTTGGTTCCATACAAATTTTAGGATTATTTGTTCCATTTCTTTGAAAAAGGTGGATGGTATTTTGATGGGGATTGATTGAATGTGTAGATTGCTCTAGGTAACACTGACATCTTCACAATGTTTGTTCTTCCAATCCATGAGCATGGAACGTTTTTCCATTTCTTTGTGTCTTCTTCAGTTTCTTTCATGAGTATTTTATAGTTCTCTGAGTACAGATCCTTTGCCTCTTTGGTTAAATTTATTCCTAGGTATCTTATGGTTTTGGGTGCAATTGTAAATGAGATCGACTCCTTGATTTGTCTCTCTTCTGTCTTGTTGTTGGTGTATAGGAATGCCACTGATTTCTGTGCATTGATTTTATAGCCTGCTACTTGACTGAATTCCTGTATGAGTTCTAGCAGTTTTGGGGTGGAGTGTTTTGGGTTTTCCACATACAGTATCATATCATCTGCAAAGAGTGAGAGTTTGACTTCCTCTTTGCCGATTTGGATGCCTTTGATTTCTTTTTGTTGTCTGATTGCTGTGGCTAGGACTTCTAATACTATGTTGAATAGCAGTGGTGAGAGTGGACATCCCTGCCGTGTTCCCAACCTTAGGGGAAAAGCTCTCAGCTTTTCCCCATTGAGAATGATATTCGCTGTAGGTTTTTCATAGATGGCTTTTATGATATTGAGGTATGCACCCTCTATCCCTATACTCTGAAGAGTTTTGATCAAGAAAGGATGCTGTCCTTTGTCAAATGCTTTTTCTGCATCTATTGAGAGGATCATATGATTCTCGTTCTTTTGTTAATGTATTGTATCACGTTGATTGATCTGCAAATGGTGAACCAGCCTTGCAGCCCAGGGATAAATCCCACTTGGTCATGGTGAATAATCCTTTTAATATACTGTTGGATCCTATTGGCTAGTATTTTGGTGAGAATTTTTGCATCCATGTTCATCAAGGATATTGGTCTGTAATTCTCCTTTTTGATGGGGTCTTTGTCTGGTTTGGGGATCAAGGTAATGGTGGCCTCATAAAATGAGTTTGGAAGTTTTCCTTCCATTTCTATTTTTTGGAACGGTTTCAGAAGAATAGGTATTAGTTCTTTTTGAAATGTCTGATAGAATTCCCCTGGGAAGCCATCTTTTTGTTTGTTGGGAGCTTTTTGATGACGGTTTCAATTTCCTTAGTGGTTATAGGTCTGTTCAGGTTTTCTATTTCTTCCTGGTTCAATTTTGGTAGTTGATACACCTCCAGGAATGTACCCATTTCTTCCAGGTTATCTTATTTGCTGGCATAGAGTTGCTCATCATATGTTCTTATAATTGTTTGTATTTCTTTGGTGTTGGTTGTGATCGCTCCTCTTTCATTCATGATTTTGTTGATTTGGGTCATTTCTCTTTTCTTTTTGATAAGTCTGGCCAGGGGTTTATCAATCTTGTTAATTCTTTCAAAGAACCAGCTCCTAGTTTCGTTGATCTGTTCTAATGTTCTTTTCATTTCTATTTCATTGATTTCTGCTCTGATCTTTAGTATTTCTCTTCTCCTGCTGGGTTTAGGCTTTCTTTGCTGTTTTTTCTTTAGCTTCTTTAGGTGTAGGGTTAGGTTGTGTATTTGAGACCTTTCTTGTTTCTTGAAAAAGGCTTGTATTGCTATGTACTTTCCTCTCGGACTGCCTTTGCTGCATCCCACAGATTTTGAACAGTTGTGTTTTCCTTTTCATTGGTTTCCATGAACTTTTTAAATTCTTCTTTAATTTCCTGGTTTACCCATTCATTCTTTAGTAGGATGCTCTTTAGCCTCCATGTCTTTGAGTCCTTTCCAACTTTCCTCTTGTGATTGAATTCTAGTTTCAAAGCACTGTGGTCTGAAAATATGCAGGGAGTGATCGCGATCTTTTGGTACCGGTTGAGACCTGATTTTTGACCTAGGATGTGATCAATCCTGGAGAATGTTCCATGGGCACTAGAGAAGAATGTGTATTCTGTTGCTTTGGGATGGAATGTTCTGAATATGTCTGTAAAGTCCATTTGGTCCCCCGTTTCATTTAAAGTCTTTATTTCCCTATTGATCTTTTGCTTAGATGATCTGTCCCTTTCAGTCAGGGGAGTCTTAAAGTCCCCCACTATTATTGTATTGTTGTCAATGTGTTTCTTTGCTTTTGTTATTAATTGCCTTATATAATTGGCTGCTCCCATGTTAGGGGCATCGATATTTACAATTGTTAGATCTTCTTGTTGGATAGACCCTTTAAGTAGGATATAGTGTCCTTCTTCATCTCTTATTACAGTCTTTGTTTTAAAATCTAATTTGTCTGACAGAAGGATTGTCACCCCAGCTTTCTTTTGGTGTCCATTAGCATGGTAAATGGTTTTCCACCCCCTCACTTTCAATCTGGGGGTGTCTTTGGGTCTACAATGAGTCTCTTGCAGACAGCATATTGATGGGTCTTGTTTTTTAATCCAATCTGATAGCCTGTGTCTTTTGATTGGGGCATTGAGCCCATTTACGTTCAGGGTAACTGTGGAAAAGTATGAATTTAGTGCCATTGTATTGCCTGTAAGGTGACTGTTACTGTATATTGTCTCTGTTCCTTTCTGATCTGTGCTGCTTTTAGGCTCTCTCTTTGCTTAGAGGACCCCTTTCAATATTTCTTGGAGGGCTGGTTTCGTGTTTGTAAATTCCTTTAGTTTTTGTTTGTCCTGGAAGCTTTTTATCTCTCCTTCTATTTCCAATGACAGCCTAGCTGGATATAGTATTCTTGGCTGCATATTTTTCTCGTTTAGTGCTCTGAAGATATCTTGCCAGTCCTTTCTGGCCTGCCAGGTCTCTGTGGATAGGTCTGTTGCCAATCTAATGTTTCTACCATTGTAGGTTACATATCTCTTCTCCCCAGCTGCTTTCAGGATTTTCTCTTTGTCTCTGAGACTCGTAAGTTTTACTATTAGATGTCGGGGTGTTGACCAATTTTTATTGATTTTAAGAGGGGTTCTCTGTGCCTCCTGGATTTTGATGCCTGTTTCCTTCCCCACATTAGGGAAGTTCTCTGCTATAATTTGCTCCAATATACCTTCTGCCCCTCTCTCTCTTTCTTCTTCTTCTGGGATCCCAATTATTCTAATGTTGTTTCATATTATCATATCGCTTCTCTCTCGAATTCTGCCCTTGTGATCCTGTAGTTGTTTCTCTCTCTTTTTCTCAGCCTCTTTATTTTCCATCATTTTGGTCTTCTATATCGCTGATTCTCTCTTCTGACTCATTCATCCTAGCAGTTAGTGCCTCCATTTTTTATTGCACCTCATTAATAGCCTTTTTGATTTCGACTTGGTTAGATTTTAGTTCTTTGATTTCTCCAGAAAGTGTTTCTCTAATAACTTCCACGCTTTTTTCAAGCCCGGCTAGTATCTTTAAAGTCATGATTCTGACCTCTAGGTCCGACATCGAACTAATGTCAGTATTGAGTAGGTCCCTGGCAGACGGTACTAGCTCTTGTTCTTTTTGCTGAGGTGATTTTTTTCGTCTTGTCATTTTTTTCCAGAGGAGAATAGATGAATGAGAAAACAAAATGCTAACAGGCTAACAACGTCCCCAGCAAATATACTCTATACAAATCAGAAAAGACCTGAAACCAGGGGAAAAGAAAGGGAAAGAAAGGAAAAAGAAAAAGATAAAAACAAACAAAAACAGAATAAAAATACCAAAATTTGATCAAATATGATCAGGCTAGTGCATACACCAGTGCCACACACTAGATTTTGGGTGTATTTTGGTCTGTTAGAAGAAAGTGCCTCCTAAAATTTTAAAGGAAGAAAGACTCGTATATGTACAAAATAAGGGTTGATACAATGAAGGGATGGAAGATGACTGTAAAGATTAAAATTATAAAAGACTTTGTAAAAGGAATTGATAAGAAGTTGTTTGAAGAAAGAAAGAAGAAGTTTTTTAAAGAAATTAGAAAAGAAGGAAAAAGGGAGAGACAGTAATCAGGCAGGAGACTAGAACAAAGCCATACACTAGTGATTTAGGGTATATTTTGATCTGTTAGAAGAAACTGTATCTCAAAATTTTAAAGAGAGAACAACTTATATATATATATGCCAAATATAAGGGTAACTACTATGAAGGGAGAAAATATGACTCTAAAAATGAAAAATAAAAAATGTTTTTTTAAAAAAGGGATTGATAAGATGTTGGTTGAAAAAGGGAAAAAGAAAAATTCAAAAAAAAACAGTTAAAAAATTAAGTTTGAAAAACTAATGAATTATGGTAAAAAAGCCATGAATTCTATGTGCAGTATTCCCCTAGCGCTGGAGTTCTCCCGTTCTCCTTGATCGGTAAACTTGGTCTTGGCTTGCTGGCTGTTCGGGCTGGTCTTCTGGGGGAGGGGCCTGTTGCCGTGGTTCCCAAATGTCTTTGCCGGAGGCGGAATTGCCCTGCCCTTGTCGGTCCGGGCTAAGCAAGCTGCTCGGGTTTGCTCTCAGGAGCTTTTGTTCCCTGCAAGCTCTCGGTACAGCTTTGGAGGATGAGAGTGAAAATGGTGGCCTCCCAATCTCTGCCCTGGAGGAGCCGAGAACTCGGGGCCCCGCTCCTCAGTGCGCCCCCAGAGAAAAGCAGTCCCTCCCGTGTCCCCGGTCTCCGGCCGCTCTCCGTGCTCACCCGGCCTGTGACCGAGCGTTGCTATCTCTGGCACCCGACCCCGAGTGGAGTCTCCAAACCCAGCAGATCCCTGCAGTGCACTCCCGCGCCGCTCCTCCCGGGGGAGGGAGGGGAGTCTCCCCGGATCTGCCGCTTGTGGGGTCCCTGCTGGAGGCGCAGTGGCCCGACTGGGCCGCGGATCACAGTTTATGGCCACCCCGAGCTGAGAGCCCGCGCCTCGGCTCCGTCTCTGCAGCCGGCTTCCCCGCTCCGATCCCTGGGAGCTCTGCTGCACTCAGGCACCCCTGGTCTCTCTGTGACCCTGAGGGTCCTGAGACCACACTGTCCCGCGAGGGTTCCACCCCCCGCTTAGCCACTGCAGCGACGTCCCTCCACGGAGCCGGCTTCTGAAAGATCCGATTTTGTGCTCCGCGGTTCTAGCACTTGCCAGAAGCGGCCGACGGAGGCCCCCTCCCCCGCCGTCTATCCTCCCGAATATCGCCTCGGGTTCACTTCTCCGCACGTGCTACCTTCCAGTAAGTGGTCGCTTCTCTGTTCAGAGAGTTGTTGCTACCCTCTCTTCGGTCTCCTGTTGAGTTCGTAGGTGTTCAGAATGGTTTGGTCCCTATTTAGCTGAATTCCTGAGACCAGACGAAATCCAGGTCTCCTACTCCTCCGCCATCTTGCTCCGCCCCCTCCAGGTGAATTTTAAAATCAGTTCACTATTACTTAAGCTTTTCCTTTGGATTTTTTCCCTGCCATTTCATTAAAATCTCTAAATTGGCTTGGGAACGTAGCTTTAAAAATAAAAAAAAAGTATGATTAGAAAACTCTGAAGTTTCTGTCGGGAACTTACACCCTCTGGGACTGCCTGAGGTGAATCCCACTCAAGGAAGGGCAAAAGTGTGCACAGCTGGTTTTTCTGGCCTCTCAACAAATACCATGAGATTCTGTTTCTGACAGTCTGGGTGACAGGGGTTAATTAAGCATGGCCTTTGATGAACTAAAAAGTTTTTGCGGTTGACTTTATAGAAAGTTTATCATTAAAAAATGTTTGACATCATTTTGTTTTTTTTTTTAATTTATCTCCATTATTTTTAAAAATCTTAGTTGAAATGTTTTATCACCTTTTAATCTGAAAATTCAGAAATTTCTGGGTACCGAAGATTAACTGTCTGTTATAAAAAATAGAACACCTAGTCAATATCTTCACCACCTACATAAATTACATAGAAAAAAAAAGTCAGTTTTGAATGTCAAATCTTCATAGCTGCAGATTAAGCAGAATTACAATAACAGAAGTGACCAGAAATAAGAAAAATAAAGTTAGTTTCAAACACAGGTATGTATACAAATATATTTTTAAATATAAAATATTATATATATGTATGATTGTGATTCCAATGTACGATATCAAGGCAAAAACTTAAACACCCAAATTGTCAACATCAAATTTATTTTTTTGTGAAATAAAAGCCAGTGGCATATTTTACTCTAGGACTCCTAGGGAAGGCTAATTAAGACAAACCACCAGTTTTACAGCATCTCCACACACATGCATATAAACACACACACACACATACACAAACACTCTTTACCATCTCCTTTGTACCCACCCAGAGTGAGCAGCTCGGGGGTGTTGTTGTGTAGGAGCTCTGGATTTCATTTCATCCACAAGTTGTAGTTTCACGTTCTCAGACAAAATCCAGGAAGCTTCCATAATGTCCGTGCTCCTTGGTGTCAGTGTTTTGTGCCTGTCCTGTGTCTTGTCCCTCCATGGTGCTCCTGGTCATGGTAGAATGCAGGGGTCATTTACCGCAACCACATGGTCTACTTTCTCAGTTTCTCAGTGCTGAAAACGGTGTTTGATTCCCTGAAGTCTATTACACGTGAGACGACTAGTGCGAGCTGGGCACGATAACTCCATTGGGAGCCGCTCTAACGAGAGCGTTTGGTTTACGAATGGGCATGGACCCAACCTTGGTCATGGAGTGTGAGCTGGGGGCTTTCTTTCACGGTGGGATGTGGCTGTCAGAGGTGCAACATCCGATGCGCTCCCAGCCTGGACAAAACAGAGCCAAAGTACCCTGAGGACTGCAGCTGGATGCGGACATAACCCTTCCGGACTCCTCACGGCAAGAGACAGAATGAATGTCTTTATCACATAAGCCTGACTGAATTAAGATTTGTTGTTGCTTTTGTTGTTAACAACAGTCAAACGTGTCCTAATAAATTCGGTAAAGTTTAACTGGGTAGGTTGATTGTGTTACTTTTTACTTTTACTGAGATTGGTTGATCTACTAACACCCTGCTTCATACACACACACATTTAGATTGTTACATGAAACACTGCTCTTCATGTATCTGCTCAGGACAGTGCTTCTCCAAATGGAGAATGAAACTTTTTGTTGGTTTCATTAGTGTGTACTCAACTCTAGGGATAGTTACTTGCTACTGTAATTGCCAATATCACAATGTCTTTGCACTTCTCTTCTTGGGTCTAACCAGAAATGTCCAATATAAATATAAGGAGACCATGTAGTAATCCTAAATTTTCTAGTAGCCTTGTTAAAAAAAAAAAAAAAAGGAACAGGTACTGTATGTTGGCTAATTGAACATAATAATAAAAAAAGGGAAAAAAGGAACAGGTAAATTTAACTTTAATATTTTATTTAACTCAATATACACAAGATATTTCCATTTTATTAAGTAATCAATATAAAAAGTGTTAATAATTACTTCACATTCTTTTTTCACAGAGACATTGAAATATGGTGTCCATTTTCACACTGAGACATTGAAATATGGTGTCCATCTATCTCTACAGAGAATCTCAATTTGGATTGTGCACATTGCAAGTGCTCAGTAACCATCTACCACACTGGTAGTGTCCAGTTTTTACCATATGGGAGAACACAGATCAAAACCCTCCTACTTACGATACCTACATAATGTAGGAAATACCACTAGGGCATGTCTGAGCATAAAGGGAAGATATGTGGTAATGTCAACTATGCTCCTTGGTTGTTCAAACAGCGCACACCATTTTCAATTCCAAGGAATGGTGGTAAGGCTCCCTTTCCTTACACTGAAGAAGCTGAATAATTCATACTTAAAAAAATTGGAACAAAATGACCCATTGGAAAGAACAAATTGCACCATGAAACAGCTATTAACTAAGTGATTAACTTAAGTGTAGATACATTTAGAGCCACATACACAGATGCATTAGCTGACTATTCTTCGGTGTACTGATTACCATCCTCTTGTTAATGTAATGGTGGAGCTCCAAGTCGGGAGTCCCCGAGTGCTCTATCTTCATTACGGGTTGGACAAAGAATAAATATAGCCCTCAGAAGCATTGGTTTCCCTCTCATGTTTTATTTTTTAAAAGTGTACACCGATGTTTAAATATATTGTTTGTGTGTTTAAGTTCAAGCCAGCAATGAAATATTATTAATCAAAGTTTCTAGCTTTTCTTGCAAAGAGACAGGCAGCTTGGTCCCCCTTGGACCCACATCCAAAGGGGCCCACTAGGGATGCCTGGGTGGCTCAGTTGGTTAAGCATCTGCCCTGGTTTAGGTCGTGATCCCAGGGATCGATTTCCACATCGGGCTCCCCTCTTGGCAGGAAGCCTGCTTCTCCCTCTCCCTGCCACTGCCCCCTGCTTGTGCTCTCTCTCTGTCAAATAAATAAATAAAATCTTAATGGGGGGGCGGGCGCTGGATGGGCCTGTGCCTTTGGCATCTGCCACAGAACTCACTCCTTGAAACATGCAGCCTTTTCTTTCATGCATTTCAGCGTTCTGCCCAGTTTCTGAAGGCAAAGAGACTCTGGTTTGCATTTCTTGGTTTCTCTTTAAAATAGAACAAATACTTCTCTAGGCTTGTTCATTTTTCGTTCCTCTTCGCAAAGACCCGAGTAATATTGTAGTTCCAAAAGTCATGGATGGATATCCCTCAGTGTGGACAGCTTATGCAAACACCTTCTTTATATAAGTGGGTTTCCCACATCTTGTGGGGGGAGAGGGTAGTGAGAGACCTCCCTTGTTCTCCCTTGTTCAAGAATGAGCATTGTGATTTTTGTGTTAAATTTGATTCGGAAAGCTCATTTGTTACTATTTGCAAAGCAGTATGCAGTTGGGAAAGCATGCTCAATTGGGTTATCTCGTTCTTATTTTATAAATAACTTGATGAATTATGTTATGTACTACACTGTCAAGCTCAGGCTGCCTGAGAAAGGTCAGAAACGGGGTAAATGGGTAAAAGTGTGTGTTTGGGGTGCCCAGGGTGTCCGATGTTGAGTCCTGGTTTTATCTGCAACACCACGCATGACTGGGTTTCTATGCTCACCATAAAGTGCTTCCATGGGCTGTAACAAGAGTTAGGGAAAGTTTCTCACTGCCTCTCATGGGTATGGTTTAAGCACTCTGTGCAGCTTAGAGAGAGTTGGGGGAAGACTGGAGGATAGAGGACAAATAGGGCAAATATCCCCAAAGCAGGTGACCGACCCCAGTGTTTCCAGGTTAGCGTCAATGAGTTTTTAAGCAAAAGGTAAGAGTTTGCTTTGGAAAGGATAATTTCTGAAAAAGCCTTGATGTGTGGAAGGAACCTAATAGTTGCTATGTACTAATTGCAATGCATTCACAAATGCACACCTGTTCTTTTTTTTTTAAGATTTTATTTATTTATTTGAGAGAGAGAATGAGATAGAGAGAGAGAGAGCACAAGAGGGGGGAGCGGGAGAGGGAGAAGCAGACTCCCCGCCGAGCAGGGAGCCTGATGCGGGACTCGATCCCAGAACTCCAGGATCATGACCTGAGCCGAAGGCAGTCGCTTAACCAACTGAGCCACCCAGGGGCCCAAATGCACACCTGTTCTATTGCTGAATCAATTTTGAGGTTTTGTGTCATCATCAGAGAGCCCTACGAGGCCAGAATCAATACCAAGAGTTTATAGATGAGAACACGGAAGCTCTGTGTGGTTAGTGCATTCACTGTCACCCACCGAGTAAGTAAGTGCCTGAGTGATGACTGGTCCCCAGGGTTCTCTGGGAATAAAGTAGCTACTCTTTCTCCTCTGCCATGGTTGTGAAGAGGATGGTGGGCAGTTCTTTGCTTGGAGCAACTTTTCTATGTCTTCGGGTTTCTTCTTTATTATTCCAATGCACTCTGCTTTCTCTTCATGAGACTTCTCTGATTAAGGACACCTAAATCATAAAATCAGAATCTGTCAAGCATCCACAGATTGATTTTCTTGCTACTAGAGCAGAAAAATACATTTTCCATTTCTCTTATAGATTTTGCAGTGGAGCCATGCAGGTGATAAATTATTGACACATTCAGACCATCAGCGATGACTTTGGGATGCACAGACTCTGGTGTGTTGTGCGTGATCTTCCAAAAATGCAAATTAAAAGCCTTTGCTTTATCCTTTACCTCTGGAGCTTTATCATCCAATGTCATTACAACTCTCCGACGGAAAAACCACAGGAAGAGTAAGAAAAGAAAATGTAAGATTTGGAAATTTTTGTAACCTCCATTCAACATACACTCTGTGTAGAAAATACCGACAGGACATGCATATGTTTGGATCTTTATCTTCACAAAAATTAGCCAACCAACCGAGCTACCCAGGTGCCCTGAGGCACTATTCTCAAGAAAGTGTCCAGTGGAACATCAGAGCCCGTGGAACAAACTGATCCTTTCTTCTCTTTGGTTTAGGACTGTCAGTCTTTAGTTTAGGACCTTTCTCGAATATTTATGTCCCATTCTTTCTGGACCACATGTTCTTTTCTTATGGGAACATTTAAATGGCTCTCCAAGCAGAAACAAAGATGGCCCCATTGGCCTGGTCTGGGGATAAAAGACAGAGCCCTGAGTGATTCTGATGGCTTGTGTTAGTAATTTTGAGAGTTTCCTATACAGTAGAAATGGGATGGATATTTCTCCATGTGACAGTGCTGGGGACAAACTGAAAAGTCCTTGGTGGGGGTGTGGGGAGGTCCCTGTTGTCATTTGTTTACTCCTCAGCTAGTTCCTTGCTCTGTTTCCAAGCACAGGGGTTAATGGCATAAGCTCTAAGGAAAGACAAAACTTGGGATCAAATCCTGGATATGCTCTTTGCCAGTTGTGCCTACTTTGGACAGAAGCCTCATATGAGCCTCATTTTGTTCACCTGATAACTGGAGGTGGTAATCATACCGACCTAATCAGGGTGGTGTAAGGATGGAATGAACTTAATACTTGCAAAGCTCCGAGTCTGGCTCATCATAAGTGTGAACTACTTACAAAACCCTGGGCCTCTGGCACCAGAGCCTAGGAAAGTAGCCTCAGCAAGAGATTAAGTGAGAACACTGTTTAAAGAAAGATTTTGCAGGTCAAGTGTGGGGAGAAAACGAAATCTCGCCTTGAGAAGCAGTAACAGTAGGCTGATCAGAGAAGAGCGCCCAGCTGTATGCCCTTAGGCAGAAACTGTTATTGCCTTGTAACCAATGGGCTCTATCTATTCTGTGTGGCTGCACAGGGCTGAGGGCAAGGCCACAGACTTTGTGGCTAGACAGGTAAGGATACAAGTTCCAGATCCCCAACTTCATAACCAAAGGGCTATGCTTCTTCAGGCTTAGGGAAAATAATTGAAACTCTTTGATAGGAGTCCTGTGAGGATTCCTTGAGATACTGAATAGAAGGTGCTTAGCACCATTATCTAGTATGTAGTTGGCCCTTACTAATTGCCGCAGCAATTACCGTGGCTCCCCAAAACCACAGCTTCATAAACCATAGCTTTACCTTCCAGCCATCCTTATATACTCCCCTGATCCATCCGTCCATCCGTCCATCTTTTCATTATTACACCTTCTATCCTTCTTTCCTTCCATCTTTTATTCTTCTGTCCTCCATCTTCCCATCTTCTCATCCTCCTACCTACCCATCCATCTACCCATCCGTCTTATCATTGTTCCACCCTCCGTCTTTCTTTCCTTTCATACTTTATCCTTCTGTCCTCCATCCTTCCATCCTCCCATCCTGCTATCATCCATCCATCCGTTCCCCCATCCATCCCTCTATCCATAATCTTATCATCATTCCACCCTCCATCCTTCCATCTTCCTAAGCTGCTATGCATCCATCCATTTTATCATCAGTCCATCCTTTATCCTCTGTCCTTCTAACCTCCATCCTCCCATCCTGCTGTCATCCATCCATCCATCCACCCATCTATTATCATTCTAGCCTCCATCTTTCTGTCCTCCATCCTTCCACCTATGTCTCCTCAGGCTCCTTGACTGGCCTCGAGCAAGGGAGTCACACTCAGAACTTGGAGCCACAGATGTCTTCAAGGTGACTTAAGAGACCCTGAGAAGGCTAGGAGAGAGAGACCCTGGAGAAAGCAAGGAGAGAGCACCAGGTCTGACAGATCATCTTTAATCAGAGAAACTTGTAATTTGAAAGGAGAGAGAAATGGCAACCCACGGAGTGGGAGAAGATATTTGCAAATGACATAACAGATAAAGGGGTGGTATTCAAGATCTAAAGATCTTATCAAACTCAACATCTCAAAAACAAATAATCCAGTCAAGAAATGGGCAGAAGACATGAACAGACACTTCTCCAGAAAAGACATACAATGGCTAACAGACACATGAAAAAATGTTCAACATCACTAGCCATCAGGGAAATACAAATCAAAACCATAACGAGATACCACCTTATACCAGTTAGAATGGCAAAAATGAACAATACAGGGAACAACAGATGTTGGCGAGGTTGGGGAGGAAGGGGAACCCTTTTACGCTTTTGGTGGGAATGCAAGCTGGTACAGCCACTCTGGAAACAAGACATCGGAAATAGAGCTACTCTATGACCCAGCAATTGCACTACTAGGTATTTATCCCAAAGACACAGATGTAATGAAAAGAAGGGGAACCTGTACCCCAATGCTTATAACAGCAATGTCCACAATAGCCAAACTGTGGAAGGAGTCGAGATGTCCTTCAACACATGAACGGATAAAGAAGATGTGGTTCATATATACAATGGAATATTACTCAGCCATCAGAAAGGATGAGTACCCAACTTTTGCATCCACATGGATGGGACTGGAGGAGATGATGCCAAGTGAAATAAGTCAAGCAGAGAAAGACAATTATCATACGGTTTCACTCATATGTGGAACATAAGGGATAGCTCGGAGGACCACCGGGGAAGAGAGGGAAAACTAAACGGGAAGAAATCAGACAGGGAGAGACTCTGGACTCTGGGAAACAAACTGAGGGTTGTAGAAGGGAGGGGGGAGGGGGAGGGGTAGCCGGGTGGTGGGTATTGAGGAGGGCATGTGTTGTGATGAGCACTGGGTGTTATTCACAACTAATGAATCGTTGAACACTACATCAAAAACTGGTGATGTACTCTATGTTGGCAAACTGAACATAATAAAAATAAATAAATAAATGAAAAAAAAATAAGAGAGAAATGGTTTGACAATCTAGGTAACTAGGTTATCCCGAAGCATTCTCCGTATGCTCAGTGAGGGGAGAGGGGGTGGCATGGTGGCCACGGTGTGTACTGATTTGCTGTGGTCCTCACCATACCTGTTGTAAATATTTCAATAATTTGTCCAGGATTGGAACTTTTCCTTAGGAGGCAGAAATACATTCTTTCAGGTCTAACAAAATTCTAGGGCAAACTCTCCTCTTTATTGGTGGCATTATGGATTAATTCAGAGCTACAACATGAAAATTAGTGACATGAAGCAAAATGGTAATTTACTCCATTGAATGGATTCATTAGCTCAATGAGAAATCTGTTAGCCGTGTTGTGTGAGCTGCACTTTGCTCATTGTGGTAAACTCATTGTGTTTACTCATTAGGATCACTCATCATGAGGATGAGAGTCAATTTCAAAAGTTTCAAATATGCATTAAGCTTTATTTGCACGTTATTTTTTATGGAACTTCTACACTTTAAAAAAGTATTTTATTTTTTAGAGAGGGAGGGGAGAGGGGAAGAGGGAGAGGGAGAGAAAGAATCTTAAGCAGACTCCACCCCCAGTGCAAAGCCCGACTTGGGGTTTGATCTCACAACCCTGAGCCGAAATCCAGATTTGGACACTTAACCAACTAAGCCATCCAGGTTCCCCTAATATTTTATTTTTAGAGCAGTCTTAGAGTCACAGCAAAATTGAGGAGATGAGATTCTTTTTTTTAATAATTTTTTATTGTTATGTTAATCACCACACATGACATCATTAGTTTTTGATGCAGCGTTCCATGATTCATTGATTGTGCATAACACCCAGTGCTCCACGCAGAACGTGCCCTCTTTAATACCCATCACCAGGCTAACCCATCCCCCCACCCCCCTCCCCTCTAGAACCCTCAGTTTGTTTTTCAGAGTCCAGAGGAGAGAGATGAGATTCTTATCTACTTCTTGCCCCCCACACATGCACAGCCTCCCCCACTGTGACCATCCCTCTTGAGACTGGTACATTTGTTATGATTGTTGAACCTACACTGACACATCATGACCACCCATCGTCCATAGTTTGTCCTAGAGTTCAATCTTTGTGTGGTACAGTCTGCGGGTTTGGGCAAAGGTGTAATGACATGTATCCATCATTACAATATCATAGAATATTTTCACTGCCCTAAAAATCCTCTGCGCTCTGCCTATTTACTTCTCCCCACCCCACCCCTGGCAACCACTGATCTTTTACTGTCTCTATAGTTTTGCCTCTTCCAGAATGTCAGAGTTGAAATCATACAGTATGTAGCCTTTTCAAATTGGCTTCTTTTACTTAGTAATATGTACTTAAGTTTCCTTCATATCTCTTTATGGCTTGATCATTTTTTCTCTCTTTTTGGCACTAAAAGACATTCCACTGTTTGGATGTACCAGTTTATTTACTCAGCCACCTTCTGGAGAACATCTTAGTTGCTTCCAAGTTTTGGCAGTTATGAATAAAGCTTCCATGAGTATTCATTCTTGTAGACAGAAGTTTTCAACTCCTTTGGGTCAATACCAAGGAGTTTGAATGATGGATTCTGTGATGAGAGTATTTTCAGTTTTGTAAGCAACCACTAAACTGTCTTGCAGAGTGGCTGCGCCATTCTGCATTCCCACCAGCAGTGAGTGAGCATTCCTGTGGCTCCGCGTCCTCAGCAGCATTGGGTGTCATCAGTGTTCTGGACTTCGGCCATTCTAGCAGAGGTGTTGTGTTATCTCGTTGTGGTTTTAATTTGCATCTCCCTCATGAAAATTGATGTCAGACATCTTTCCATATCTGTTTTACTGCCTTTCATGAGGTTTCTGTTAAGGTCTTTGGCCCACCTTTTAAATCCTCCTGTTCATTTTCTTGTTGCTCAGTTGTAAGAGTTTTTTGTGTATAGCGGATAACATTCCTTTATAACATGTATCTTTCAGAAATATTTTCTCCTAGGCTGTGGACTATCTTCTAATTTTCTTGATATTGTCTTTCCCAGAGGTTTTTTTTTTTAATTTTAATAGAACTCAGCTATCAACTCTTTCTTTCATGGATTGTACCTTTGATGTTGTAGAGAAAGAGCTACTGCTCTACCAAGACTTTCTAGATTTCTGTGATGTTATCTCCTGGGAATTTTTGAGGTTTGTGTTTTACACGTGGGTCTGTGATCCATTTTGAAATACTTTTTGTGTAGGTTGTAAGATCTGTATTTAGGTTCGTTTGTTTGCACGTGGGCATCTGGTTGCTCCGGTACCATTTGCTGAAGAGACCATCTTTGTTCCGTGGTGTTGCCTCTGCCTCTTTTTCAAAGGCCAGTTGAATATATTCCTGGGGTGGGGGGCATCTATTTCTCAGCTGTCTGTTCTATGCCACTGATCTATTTCTCTCTTCTTTCCCCAATACCACGCTGTCTTGATTATCGTAACTTTAGAGTAAGTCTTGAAGTCAGCGTCCCTCCTCCCGCTTTGCTTTCCTTCTTCAATATTTTGCTGGCTCTTCTGGGTCTTTTGGCCTGCCCATAAACTTTAGAATCAGTTTGCCCAAATCCATAAAATAACTTGCTGGGATTTTCACGGGGATCAGTGTTTTCAGTTTTTTACATGCTAGGATTTTAGTTATTTTTATTGTCTGATGTATTCTTATTTCTTTTGCTTTATTTTATAGTTTTAAAAATACTTCTTATTTTACAAGCCCTCCTCCCCCTTGGCTCTCAAAATGACCTTTCTGTACAGACCTGTCCCTCACAGGAGAAATTGGGGCTCAGGGACTTGTGTGAGTTTCTATGGCCAACACGTAGCAGAGCCTTGACTGGGAGCTCAGTAGTTAGAAAGACGTGAGTATTATCCATATGCAAAAGAGCAGAGTGACAGGACTGAGGCGGAGGACAAGCAGGGCATCTACTACAGGTCAAGGAAGGCAGAGCTTTCCTGCCGCTGCAGATGCGTTGCCTTCAAACCACGCCTGCGGTCTCAGAGCGTTAACCCATGGTGATGGTTAACTTTACATGTCAACTCGACTAGGCCACAGGGTGCCCAGACATTGGAGAGACATGATTCTGGGTGCATCTATAGGGACGTTTCTGGATGAGATTAACATTTGAATCTGTAGACTGAGTAAAGCAAATGCCTGCTCCAATGTGGTGGGCCTCATCTAATCAGTTGAGGGCCCGAATAGACTAGAAGGTGGAGTCTCTGCCTGATAGGGTTTGATTTGGAGCGTCTGGCCTTTGCCTCCGACTTGGAATGGAACTCTACCATCACCTCTGTTGGGTCTCCAGCTTGCTGACTGCGGAGGTGGGACTTCTCAGCCTCTGCAACCCCATGAGCCAATCCAGTTCCTCATGGTAATTCATTCACGTGAATGAATTATTCATTCTGTTTTACTGTAGAAACCAGAATAGTACATCTACTCTGGTACTTTCTACTACAGCCCTTATCTGTCTTCTCAACACTGTTGGGCCTTAGAACACATCTCATAACAATAATGATTAAAATTGGCATGGCTTTTTTTCCATCATATTTTTTTAAATTTTTTATTGTTATGTTAAGCACCATACATTACATCATTAGTTTTCCATCATATTTTTTAAAGACATGTTCACATCTAATACTTTTAAAACCTCCTATAATAAAACATTTGTTATGGCCTTTATTTACTGATAGGGAAAATCATGGGTAAAGGAAATGGAGGAAGTACCCTAGGCCAGGTCCAGAGATGGTGTGTGGCTGAGCAGGACCTGAGCGCCCCGATTCCAGACGAGGCTCTTTGACACACATCCCCTATAACTTGTGGTCAATGAAAATATGATCAGCAGGATGGCAGCAATGATAAGACTGCTGGATCTTTTCCTTACCAAACGCCGCAATGTTTCTGATCTTAAAAGAACATCCCAAATTCAATCATCTGAAATTTCTTATTAAAGAGCATCCTGGTAAAGATGTATTGCATTAGAATAAACTGCATTTTAATATGTGCCTTTTTATCCCCCTGGCTTTCTTTTTTTTTTTTTTAATGTTTTATTTATTTATTCATGAAAGAGAGAGAGAGGCAGAGGCAGAGGGAGAAGCAGGCTCCCGGCCTAGCAGGGAGCCCGATGCAAGGCTCGATCCCAGGACCCTGGGATCATGACCTGAGCCGAAGGCAGACGCTTAGCCATCTGAGCCACCCAGGCGCCCCTCCCCCTGGCTTTCTACCCATTGCTCCCCACTTATTCATGATATGTTGGCAAAGGACTAAATTTGGGTAATTTATTTTTTCATACGGAGGCTGGATATTGCCTTTAACAAATTAAACATGACAGTAATGCATGCAGGCAGCCACTTTGTGAATGCACTGTGAGACAGGAGTACCTATTTGTTATTTTTTTTCTTCCTGGATTTCTGTATTAGACTCGTTCTGTATCAGAATTGTTTTAGACCAGGAAGCACAAAGTACATTTCATATCGTGTACAACAGTCTCCCCTTATCTGTAGGGGATACCCTGAGACACCCCAGGGATGCCTGAAGCCATGAATAGTACCAAACCCTATATGTACTATGATTTTTCCTATACATACATGCCAAAGATAAACCTTAATTTATGAATTAGGCACAGTAAGAGATTAACAAGAATAACTAATAATAAAATAGAACAATTCTAACAATATGCTGTAAAGAGGTTATGTGAATGTGGTCTCTGTCTCAAAATATCTTCCGGTACTGCACCCACTCTTCTTGTGATGACATGTGGTGATTATAGGGTCACCAGGTGTTGCAGGGGGGTGACTGATGTACGCATTTTGTCGCAGGGTTAGGCTACTAGTGACCTTCGGACGATAAGTCAGAAGGAGGATCATGTGCTCCCAGACTGTGGCTGACCACGGGTAACTAAGACCACAGGAAGAGGAATCGCAGATAAGGGGGGGATGACTGTGTTCTTTTTTCTTTTCACTCTCACGCACAAAATTTGGCTGGAGATTATATGTATGCGTAAACATGCGGATACACACACAGATACACACACGCGCAAACGCACACTTCAGGGAACTATGCTGAAGCGAGCCAAAGACACAAACAAGACGTTACCTTGCTGCTGGAGCTCCCTTCTGCTTTCTCTGTTCACATCTGTCTGCGTCCCCCACAGAGAGAACCACGATCACCCACCTTATCTTCATTATGCCCCTGCTTTCCTTTGTTCTCCTTTCCCCACCAGCAAGACATGCATCTCTAAGCAATAGATTGTTTGGTTGTAGCAGGCTTTGGGCTTCATCCAGAGGAATCATACGGCATGCGTTATTGTGAGAACTGGTCCTTTTTCTCAACCTGTTTTGAAGATGCTTTTCCACATGTATCATACACACAATTTGTCCCAGAAACTCACAATTTACGAATTGATTAGTAGTGGAATCACCCACATGTGACTAAATGGACAATCCATATTTCCAGGAAAATGACCAAAAGCTATAAAAGCCCCAGTTATACTTGGCTGAGTAACAGCCTTTGACAGAGCGCTGAGGGCACAGGCGACTTTGATTTCTGGAAACTTGGGTGAGTTTAAACCCTCTGTGCATCAGCTTCTGCTCTTGAGGTCACACATCACCTGCCTGTGCTGTAGGTGGTCACACCCCACTCCACACCGTGTGAATGGCAGTTAAACACTCACCGATGTTCTTGCGTTAGGGTTCTCTGGAGGCATGGAACCCAGAGAGAGAGAGAGAGAGAGAGAGAGAGAGAGAGAATACACATATACATCATAAAGAGATCTATTATAAGGAATTGCCTCATGTGATTATGGAGGCTGGTAAGTCTAAGCGTGTGGTTTGGCCAGCAGGCTCAAGACCCAGGACAGCCGATGAGGCAGATAAAGTGTGTGGTCATCTGCTGGCAGAATTCCCTCTTTCTCGAGAGAGCTCAGTCTTTTTGTTTTATCCAGACTTTCAACGGATTGGTGAGGCCCACCTACATGATGGAGGGTGATCTGCTTGTTCAAAGTTCACCGATTCCAATGTTCATCTCATCCAACCGTGGGCTCCAAGTTGACACAAGAAATTAACCATCACGATGCGCAGCAGCAGAACTTCATATCTTTTTTTTTATTGAGCTAGAGTTGATGCACAGTGTTCTGTTAGTTTCAGGAGCATGACACAGGGATTTGACAGCTCTACATTTTGCTGCTCTCATCGTAAGCATAGCTCCCATCCATCACCATCCAGTGCTCATACAATACCACTAAATATATGCCCTGTGCTGTGCCTTTCATCCCCATGACCAATTCATTCCGTAACTGGAAGCCCGTATCTACTACTCCCCTTCACCCATTTTGCTCATTCCCCCAGCCCCTTCCCTCTGGCACCCATCAATTTCTTCTCTGTATTTATGGGTCTGTTTCTGCTTTTTATTTGTTTCTTCATGTTTTTTGTTTTTTAGATTCCACATGTAACTGAAATCACATGGTATTTGTCTTTGTCTGTCTGACTTATTTCTTTTAGCAGAATATTCTCTAGGTCCATCCATGGTGTCATAAACAGCAATATTTCATTCTTTCTTATGGCTGAGTAATATTCCTGTGTGTGTGTGTGTGTGTGTGTGTGTGTGTACCACACCTTCATTCATTCATCTATTAATGGACACTTGAGTTGCTTTTATATCTTGGCTATTGTAAATAGTGCTGCAATAAACGTAGGGGTGCATATATCCTTTCAAATTAGTGTTCTTGTTTTCTTTGGGTAAATACCCAGTAGTGGAATTACTGGATCGTAGGGTGATTCTATTTTTAGTTTTTTGAGGAACCTCCACACTTTTTTCCACCATGACTGCACCACTTTGCATTCCCACCAACAGTGCAGGAGGTTCTTCTTTATTCCCTACCTCGCGAACACCTGTTGTTTCTTGTGTTGTTGATTTTAGCCATTCTGACAGGTTTGAGGTGGTATCTCATTGTGGTTTTGGTTGGCATTTTCCTGATGATGAGTGATGTGGAGCATCTTTTCACGTGTCTGTTGGCCATCTGTATGTCTTTTTTGGAAAAATGTCTCTTCAGGTCCTCTGCCCACTTTTAACTGAGTTATTTGTGTGAGTTGCAGAAATTTGTATGTATGTATGTATGTATGTATGTATTTGATAATACATCTTTACTCAGGAAGTGGTAAACCAAATGGCCTGACCAACTATGATTGAAAAAGAAGTTCAATTGTAAGAATTTAAATAAAAAAAATTAACACAGAAATTTGAATTTTTTAAATGCTTACCTGAAATTTTCTTTTTCTGCCGATCTACTGCTCTAGGAATGGAGTTCACACGTCTGCCTTCCCTATACCCTCTGCATTCTCTTATTGATATTTGAAAAGGTCTCAGTGCATGCTGTGCACCTCTTTGGCTAGATGAAATGATTTTTAGGCCAGACAAGGAGTCTTATTCACTTGCGCCTCCCAGGGCCTCACATGGTGTGTGGCACAAAACACATGCGTGGTCAGCATTTGCTGAATGCAAGCCAACACGGCGTTGAAACAGTGTACAATGCATTCCAGTGTTAGTGTATAGAGCCCCTGAATAAAAAACAGCCCTCTTTAATAGAGCAGTTTGGGAAAAGGGGCTGTTTTCTTTGCTTTTCCATTCTCTCATTAAGATCTAGATGCTGAGTGTCTAGAATGATCTGCCCCATTCATAACCTGTCTATGAGTAACATGCCCAGACTGGAGGAGTTCTCTAACATGCCTATTTATAAAAAGGGAAAAAAATAGTTGAAAATGTCAAATAGCATTTTGTACACTTGACCTGTCCGTGCACGTAGGCTGGCCTCCAGACAACCGCACATGCTCTAGAGCAGCTTGCAACACACATGCAACCCCTTCTATGGAGTCAGGGCAACCGTGGTGGCAGAGAGGGGTTCAGTCCTCATCTGGCTCTTCTTCTGGGTTCTGCTGATCCCCCCTCAGTGAGGACCAAACTCACAGCTCTGGGACGCCCACTTCTGTCTTGCAGAGCAGGGATGTCAGGAAAGGGTGGTTCACTGTGCAAAGCTCACAAGTGCCAGGGCCACAGTTCAAACTCATACCTGTCCCCTGGGCTTGCTTTCCCCTCTTCAACTCCACCCCAGAGGCGCTTGAGAACTGGAAGCCCTGTGTTCTAGAAGACGCACTTCATCACCTCACTCTGGGACACTGTCCTGGTGTACGTGCTCCTCATCGGGTCCCAAGGGCAGGAGAGCTAGGCAACGATAAACAAACTTGTTAGCAGGGCTTTCCTGACACCTTGCCTTCTTAGTCCTCCCGACCTACACCCCTGCCCTTTACCAACCACACCCCACACCTCCTTTGTTCATGGAGAAAGCCGAGACTTAGGGCTGGATTGAGCAGACCTCCGTCACTGTCTCTCCTAAATACCCATGGCAGTCACCATCCTACGCCATGACTCCTGAGGGCAAGTGCCTAAACACTCAGCTTGAATGCTGGCTGCGAACCCCACACTGCCCTGGGAGCAGCCCTCAGCCAGCCGTTTGCCCCCCGCCGCCACCATGTCAGTCCAGGTCCAGTCAGGAGCCTGAAAGCACACTGTGATTCAAACAGTTGACATTTAATTATTAAAACATGACCAAAGAGTAACTGTAAGATACCAGGAAACTCTGGAATTCACTGTAGGGTAGAAGGAGAGCACCCAAAGTGGACAGACTCCACAGAAGACCCTACCCCCAGACTGGGATGCCAAGATCCCTGGACAAGTTATAGTTGCACCTGCCAGATGGCAGCCCTCACGGGTTTCCTGGGGGCAGAGTTGATCTGCAGTCACCAAGAAAGCAGGAAGCGCCTGGGGCACAGGCAGGTATGTGCATGTGCAGAGGGCATAGGGCACCTTAGTAGGCAGGAGGTCTGGAGCATAGTGTCCATGTGGATGGGTCATGGGTGGATGACTACCTGGCTGGGCTGGAGCTGCAAGATTGCAGAGCACTGGTGGATGTCCTCACACCCATGCCACTGAGCAACCATATAGACCTGGATGCAGGAGATGAGCCCCCTTCTCCTGCAGAGCCCTCTGTTGAGGACCCATAGGTCTTGTGCTGTTCAATGCAAAGAAAAAAGGCTCAAAGGAACTTTGCCCATGATTGCAGTGTGGATATTGAGTGAATTTGGACCTGAGATGTAACGTATCCACCATTGGCTGGGACGACTCTCAGGGATGTTTGATAGTGAGTGTTCTTGAACAGAGTGCCCCACGACACTGAACTTCAGTTGCTCACAGCCCAAGCTTGCATTGGTTATGGGCTTTTATTGTCTCATGTCCCCATTCCCTTATATTTGTTTCCTGGGGCTACTTACACACAGATTTTTGTGTCTTCATGTGCTTCTCGGGAAACATCTTTGGCAGAAAAATCAAGCAGGCAGTTCAAGGATGAGGAATGTTTTGCAGGTTTTTACTATGACCAGTGTGTGTTTTTACTGTGACAAGTATAAAGCAAAGTAAACGAGAGCGACTTTGGGATTGAGGAATTGGTAGGTGTACTATAGCAGAAAATTATATAAGCTTCAATTAGGTCATTTGCAACATGCAAATCTAACTCAAAGGGCTGCTGAGAAGATTAAATGAAATTACAAATGGAAAAAGAGATTAGCATGAACACAATCAAATCTTTACCTGTGATCAAACTCCCACTGGACCAAGCCAATAGTCACGTCTTCATCTGTAAAAAGAAAGAATGAGGTCACCAAAGTTTGTGACTAGAACGAACAGTCTCAGTGTAATAGGTTTGGAACAGACAGTACTGTCGGCAGAAAGTAAGAGAAATCCAACTCAGACTAGTTTAAACAAAACAGAACCTACAGGCTCACAATACTGAAAAGTCCATAGGTAGTGGCTTCAGGCACACATGGGTCAAGGTGCTTAGAAATGTGTTCACCATGTCTTTCTTCTCTCCTTTGTGTTGGCTTCGTTTTAAGCTCAGGCTCTTCCTCCATGGGGCCCCAGCAGTTCTAGGATTGCGTTGTCATAGCTACAATCCTAGTAGAAGGTGTGAGCTTCTGCCTTGGTGAATACAACAAACACCCATAGAGTGTGTCACTGGTGCATTCGCTAAGTTGTGTGATGCAGTCATGGTAGAATAAGTCAATGTGGTCAGGGATACAAGTGTTCGTCATGGTCAAGCCAGGCTCACAGGTCCCCCGGGCCCCCAGCAGGACACTTTCCTGGAAAGTAGAGACAAAAATCATTCCTTAGAGAAAATCCTCAGTGTTGTTGCTAGAAAAAGAGAATACCTACTGGGAAAACCAAGGATACGTGCTCAAGGTTAGTGGTAAGGACACTTTTGTAAAATGGGGTGATCATGGTGAATAGCACGGAACACGGCATACCCGTTTGCTAACCTGGAAATACTAATTCCAGGTGGCATTCCTGCCTCCTTGCTACACCATATGAAATTTTTTCCTGTCTTTGATTTTGTTTGAGTAGAAAGCTCAATGGTGTTCCTATTATTTCCTATTATTTCTTCCCGAGTTGTGTCTTTGGGGTGTGTGTGTGTGTGTGTGTGTGTGTGTGTGTGTTGTAGGTTTTATTATCTATGAATTTCAGGCAATCTATTTTTTAAAACTGTCAACATTCCAAAAAGCCTTGGAAGATTCTTGGAGAGTTTGACAAGACAGGTTGTCCAGTTTTTCAGTAGTCTTACAGCATTTCAAAGAAACAGCACCTCATTCTATTTAAAAAGAGAAAAAAAATGGCCACTGATCATATATAATGTGGAAAATGCAATGTCCTAAAACTCAATAGTAAAGCAGCAAGTGACTCTAATAAAAATGGGCAAAATATTTGAGCCAACACCTCACAAAGTAAGATGGACAAATAGCCAATAAGCACATAAAAATGCCCACCATTATGAATTATCAGCAAAATACAAATTAAAACTCAATGAGATTTCATTACATAGCTCCTAGAACAGCTAATGTTAAATATATTTCTCCAAAGAAGACATCCAACGACCAGTGTATATGAAAAAAACATGTTTAGTGTCCGTCATCATTAGGGAAATGCAAATAAAAAACCACCATGAGATATCATCTCACACCTGCCAGGACGGCTAGGATCAAAGATCCAAAAGTAAGTGTGGGTGAGGGGGAGAAATGGGAGCCCTTGAACACTGTTGGATATACGCAATGGTGCAGACACTGTGGAAAACAGTATGGAGGTTCCTTAAAAAATTAAACATAGAACTACCTTAAGATCCAGCGGTCCCACTTCTGGGTATTTCTCCAAAAGGATTGAAATCAGGGTCTTGAGGAGGTGAACACTTGCATGTTCGTGCAGCATTCTTCACAAGAGCCAAGATCTGGAAACAATCTAAATATTGACCCACAGATGAATGGAAGAAGAAGATGTGTATCCTGCATGCAATGGAGTACTATCAGGTCTAACACAGAAGGACAGAAGGACATTCTGCAACATGTGACAGTATGAATGAATGTCAAAGACATTAGTGGAAGTGAAATAAGCTGGTCCTAGAAGAACAAATATGAGGAAATGAAAACGGTGAAGTTCATAGAATGAAAGAGCGGAACGATGATTGTCAAGGCGAGGGAGAAGGAGAAATTGGGGAGTTACTAATCAAGAGGCATAAAGTTTCAGCAAAATAAGGTGAAAACTCCAGAGATCTGCTGTACAACATTGTACATACAGTCGACAATAATGTACACGGACATTTAAGGGGGCAAATCTCATGGCAAGTGTTTTTCCCACAAAATATAAAGTAAAATAAAATAAAATAAAATAAAAAGGTGAAAATACCATACTTTTTATTTTAGCTGTTTTCCTTAGCTGTCCTTGCATGGACAAGGAGTCACTGGAAATCTCATAAATGTTGGTAATGGCATAAATGTGGTAAAGCCACTTAAAAGTTCTGGCAGATTCTTCTAAATTTATACCTAGATTATGACTCAGCAATTCTGTTAGGTGTTTATAAGAAATAAAAGCATCGGGAACACCTGGGTGGCTCAGTCAGTTAAGCATCTGCCTTTGGCTCAGGTCATCATCTCAAGGTCCCAGGATCCAGCCCTTCGTCAGGCTCCCTGCTCAGCGGGGAGTCTGCTTCTCCCTCAACCTGTTGCTCCCCACTGCTTGTGCTCTCTCTCTCTCTGACAAATAAATAAAATCTTTAAAAAAAGAAATGAAAGCATCTGTCCACACAGACTTGTCCAAAATGTCCATAGCTGCTGTTCCGGGAGAGGGCGATATTCTTCACTCTGACTGAGATAGGAGCTCTGTGGTAAGTACATTTCGTCAAAACTCGCTGATAATACACTTCAGTTTTTGCATGCCACTGTTTCTAAATTTACCTCAGAGACATTTCATAACTAATAAACAAACACTGAAGTCTAGCTAGTGATGTGCATGTTGAAGTTTTCAGGGGCAAAGTATACTAATGAGTGAGTTACATTGACATATGCTTAAAATGAGTTAAAATATTAGATGAGGGGGTGAATGGATGGGTAGTTATCATATTAAAGCAAAACCGTGCAATTACTAATTATAGAATCTAGGTGCTGGGTGTCTGAGTGTTCATTGTCTGACTGTCTCAATTTTTTTTTTTTTATGTTTGAAGACTTTCATGACAAAATGCTTGAAAAAATAATCAGTTTATACTGAATACTGTCTCCACCCCAGAACAGGTTACACAGAGATAAATTCACAGGTGATGGTTTGTTTTGATTACAGTTATTTCCATAGATGCCAGGTGATAATAATTGAGTAGAAATATTTTTCCCAAATCTTATTTGAATGTTTTTATTGCTACGAGGCATTTCTCACTTCTTCAATTGTTATATCAAGATTTTTCCTAAACATCAAACAGCTACTACAATTAAAAGTTTTTCCTTGTATTTTGAAGTACTTTTAGACTCAATGAAAAAATGTCCAACATAGTACAGTGTGCAGGAAATTAGCTCCCCCTAATGTTAATATTTTACTGCAGTACAATAATTAAAACCAGGACATTGACATTATAACAGTATTGTTAACTAACTGTAGACCTTATGTAGATTTCTGCAGCTTTTAAATTCCATTATTTTCCTCCAATTTGGTATATAGTTCCATGAATTTAACCACATGTATTGATACGTGTTAACTATTAACACAATCAGGCCACAGAACAGGTCCATCACCCCTAAAAATATCCCCTATGCCGCCCACCATTAATGTTAGTGGGAGTGTAAAAGCAGCTCGGCCATCGTCCGCTTACCTCCAAACCCTGGCGACCACTACCAGTTTGCCATGACTATAATTTTGTCATTTTGAGAATTGTATACCCACAGTGTCCTTCAAATCCATTCAATTTTGCGTGTGTACAAACGGCTCATTGTTTTTCATTTTATTTTGTAAATATTATAAAGGGCACCCCAACTAAAATTGGAGTTGGGAAGGCCTGTGGGAAAAGCCTCACCTCCCACTCCTCATGGATTATCCCAAACAGGAAGAGAGGCACCTTGCATCTCCCACCTGGGCAGGAGGAGGGAAGACTTCCTTGTTGCTTAGCAACAAGGCCAGCCAATGGGAAGCACCCCAGCTCAGCCAATGAGAAGCCCTGAACTCTTAACTTTCCTCCAAGAATCTTTCTTGTTTCCTTTGCTAATGACTTCCTCGCCCCACCCTCCTGTGACCTTAACTCCTCAAAGCATCTCTCTGCTTGCGGATGAGATGCTGCTTGAATCAAGAACCGTTTGATAAAGCCACCTAGATCTTCTGAAACCTGAATTTTGTATTTTCAGCTGAATTTTGGTTTTTAACAGATCGGTGGCAGCAGTGGGATCAAAGTGAACTTCTGTGGGCATGCGGGAATGATGAGAAACGCAGGCTTGGTTCCTGCCAAAACTCGGAGCTGACTCTCTCGCCATGTCTGAGGGCCACAGCTGAGTTCCTTGGGATTGGACTCTGCTCTGTTTTGAGTGTGAGCTCCCGATCTAGCTGGCTTTCCTTTACCAAGCAGGTGCTGCGGCTTGAGCTGGTGGGGCATTCTGCTCAGAGGCAATGGAGCTGAGCCCCTCACCTTTCGGATCATGATTCCCGGGGTATGGAACCCCAGCTCTTAGCTCTGACCCTGGGCTCTACCCTCAGAACTGCTGACAGTTTAGGGTCAGTGTGTTTGGAATCTGTCTGCAGTCCCCATTCCTTGGGCTTTGTGGGTTCAGTCCTTTCCCCACCCCCAGATTATTAGGGTGGCTCCAGGAAACCCAAAGTCCTCCTAGAAGAAATGGGGTCCTTTATGTCCAGCAGTTGAGTGTGCCTCCTCCTGCCACACCTGCTTATTTTACATTTAACACCTCTAGTCCCCGAAGCTGCCGATATTTAACAAGATGGCAAGGTTTTCCTAAAAATAACCCAGAATTGCAATGACCATTATGGGGAACATCCCAATTAGACAAGAAGGCTCATTTAAGAAATATGCTAGAGAGCAAGGGATCCCAAATTGGACAGACCGAAGGGGATGCCTACTCTAATTGGCATGCAGAAGCTTACAGAAGGCTTCGAAATTCCAAAATAGCTTCCTTAAAAGACTCGTTATAAATGCTAATGAAAAATTAAAGGCACAAAATGTACCTACAACAAAAGACAATAGGAGGGATGAGAGGCCCTCAGGTGTCCTTCGCCCTCTGGTCTAAAAATAGTTATAGAGAATTTCCTAAACCAAGGAAGGAGCCGCAGAAGTGTTTTTGAAGAATTCAGGGTCATTGTCAGGGCCTCTGACCTTGGGCTGCCAGATCTTTATCAGCTTGGACACAAGTCCGTAGAACGTGGGGAAGCCTGTGCAGAAAGCAAAATGGCAAAAACCCCAAAATAATCCTCAAGATCTCTACCTGGAAGGGCTTAAAAGATGCAACTGACCTTTTACCAGCCATTCCTTGATGCTTCCGCATACTGACTGGTCTATTATTCGAACATACCAACAAAAGAAAGATGAACCTGTGGCAGACTTTAGAGCCCGTTTGCAAGCTCTCTTTTCATGGTGTTCAGGTTACACATAATAAATAAGGTCACCCAGCCTGCTCCGGTTGCCCTCTTTGTAAATGGATTAGCTCCTGAGATTAGTGGATGGGACAAAAGGCAGAAAATAGGATGGGAGGCCACAGCCTGATTGAATCTGTGACCACAGCTGAGCATTTTAAAAGGATCTTGGAGCAAGACTGCAAACACAAGTCCGCTAGGCTGATAGCTTTATAGCTCCCACAGCTCTAGGCCAGAAACCCAAAATAACATCCAGGCCTTCTGCACCGCACACCGCAAGGGGTCCATCTTCAAAGAAATGCTGGCCCAAAGATCAATGTCACAGCTCTACTCAACTGGGACACTGGAAAAGAGGTTGCCCTCAAAGGTCCTATGCGGATACTTCGTCCTTGAGTGTCCTTGTGTCTACCTCCCAGGACCCATGTGGGTCGCTCTCATGGCTGGACGGGCTCCAGGGGGTTCTCTGCCAAATTATTACCAGTAATTCCCCTAAACAACCGAGGAGAAACTAAAATTAATATTGATGGAAAGCCTTGCCCCACTGTAGTTGGATACCAGAGCTACGCTTTCTACTTGAAACTGCACCCTCATAGAACAATACATCTCTCAGAGTGGAAGGTTTCCATCCTAGGTGCATCAAATGAAGTCCACAGATAATTTTTATCCCAACCAGTATGATAACTCTGGGATTCTTTACTGAGAAGCATCCCTTTTTTCTGTGTGATATAGCCCTAGTCAATCTGTTTGGCAGAGAGCAACTTTCTAAATGAAAAGAGCTAATCTGTTTTGCTTCCAGGGGAGACCTCACCATAGAGTTTCCTGAACCTGGTCTTTTGTGTTCCTCACAATCTGCTTTAGACATGGAACAGGAAGGAGAAGTTCAACAAAAATCCCCTAATTTAATTGCGGTGCCTGACAATCTGTGGGCTCCCTCCAGCACTGACCTTTAAAGAAGAAGTGCAGAGCCTATAAAAATTCGAGTGGACAGAAGGAAGTGTCACCCTATGTCACCTCAAATATGCATTAAACCCGAGGCCACAGCAGCCCTGATGCCCACCGTGGAAGGTCTCATCAGACCAGGGGCTAACCGCCGCCCGTACCGGCCTCTGGACCAGGCCAATCTTGCAGGTCTGGGTGGTGCTTTGTCCAGGATTGAGAGCCACTAACAGGACAGTTGTTCTCCATTTCCCAGTTGTTCCCAATCTGGACCCCCGCCTGTCATGAGTTCCTCCGTACCCACGGTCACTGTTGGGAACCTGTGTTCAGCTGTCTCCAGCATCCCTGTGGACCCCAACAGCCAATCTCTGTTTGTTAGACTTGGAACAATCAACAGCGTACCAGATCGTCATGCCTCAGGAGTTCACTGATACTCCTTCTTATTTTTCCCAAATGCTCCACCAAGAGGGAAGCACCTCCAGTTCCCTGGGAAATCAACCCTCTGTAGTGTGTAGATAACCTCTTGCTGTGATTACTTACTCTGGAGGCATCCATAAAATATTCTGTTTACTTGCTGAGATAGTTTGTTAAAGAAGAACATGAAGTCTCTAAGGGAAAATTATAGTTCTCTTCAGATGTTGTTCAGTAGCTGGGTCATAGTCTAAGCACTGAAGGAATCCAGCTATCTCCAGAAAGAAATAGGCTATTCCAAGAATTCCTTGGGCCCACAGCTAAGCAATAGCCTCATGGATTCCTAGGCCTGGCTAGATATGGTAGACTATGGGTTCCTAATTTTCCTCTATGAACTTTCTGAAATTTCAGTTCCCAAACGCTTTCTTCAGGAAGACAAACATGAATAAAACAAGCACTACAAGAGCCACCTGCTTCAGGGCCATCTAACTATTCAACCCCTTTCACCTTGTCTGTGCATGGAAGAGATACCAGAGCCCAGGGAGCGCTCGCTCAGTCAGGAACACGGCGGTGGGCATCAGCCTATTGCCTGTTCCTGCGTACAGCCTGGCTCTGTGGCTCACGCCTACCCCAACTGCCCTAAAGCTGTGGCAACAGCTGCAGAGTTGGTGGAAGCCTCAACGGATTTGAGATTTGTCATTAGGAAATGACATTTATTCACAAACTTTAAGCTGTCTGAAGCCTTAACTCTGAATTAATTCAACATTTCTCTGGAAGCAGACTAGCCTCCTAGGAGATCCTTCTGCTTTCCCCACCGAGTCTGCATCTTAAACATTGCAATGTTCTCAATCCTGCTATGTTACTACCCCCACCTGAGGAAGGTGAGCCCCAAGACTGTGAGGTAATAATGCCCCATTTCATGACACCGTGTCCTGATGTACGAGATGCCCCTTTGACTAATCCTGTTCTAATTCTGTTTGTCGATGGGTCCTACTGTAAAAATGCAAAGGGGAATGTCCAAGCTGGTAAGGCTGTTATTATACCCAATATGAACTACTTGAGAAGGGAAATCTCCACAAGCTAGATCAGCCCAACAAGAGGAGCTTCAGGCCCCTCCAGGACATGCCAGTTATCAGGACAAATTATTAACATTCATCTGACAGCCAGCATGCCTTTGGGATCATCCATGATTTGGGGGTTATGGAAACAAGGGGTTTTCTTGCATCCTCTCTGACCCCAATCAAAAATGAACTAAAGTAAACAATCGTCTTACTGCTATTCCCTTACCTTCTGAAGTCTCTGCCATCAAAACTGAGGCTCACACTAAAAAGACAACCTGAGCATCGGGGAACCACCCCAGCTGACCTTCACGCAAAGGCAGCAGTGACAGAATCTATAAAGTTATGGCAGCTGTGGATGAAGTCCATTCACTTCTGGCCCCTCATGGCCAGACTTTTGCCATCCTGATGTCCTTGGAATATGGCAACAGTCTGCTGCCAAACCAGAGAAATTAAGGGGGGAAAACAATGGCTGTAAATTAGGTGAATAATCGAACTCTGGGAAACCCAAGATGGCTGCTTGGTTCTTCCTGGCTCTCTAGCAGACCCGACTTTTTGTTTTTTACATTCCTTCACCCACCATGGTGCAACTAAGATGTCTCAAATGACGAATAGACATTGGTGGAGAGACTTTTACAAGATTGCAAAAACAGTCTACTAGCAATGTCTGACTTGTCAGGTCCATAATTCTGGAGAAACTGTTTTTGTGTTCAGAGCCCTCAGACCTCCTTTTTCTGGACACTTTGAGGACCTGCAGCTGGACTTCATTTAATTACCACTTATCATGGGTTATCGATATGTTCTTGCTATTGTAGGTGTGTGTTCTGGATGGGTTGAAGACTTCCCCTGTCACAAGGCAGATGCCCTGAAGATGGTAAAGAAATTGTCGGAGAACGTGTTCTCTGCTTGGGGTCTACCTTCCACACTTCCCAGCGATCGGGGCCCCCAATTCACTGGGCAAATCATACAGGCCTTAATGAAAGCCTTGCAAACTCCCTGGAATTATTCCTGTCCCTGTCACCCTCAGTCATCAGGCAAGGTCGAGAGAACTAACAGGATCCTCAAACTTAGAATTTCTAAGCTTGCCAAAGAGCCTGGACTTTCCGGGCTTAAGTTATTGCCTTTGGTTTTGCTGACTGTTTGCAGTAGTCCCTGTGGGAAACATAAAATCACTCCAGATGAGAAATTCACCAGCAGACTGATGTCTCTTGGTATGCAACCTTCTGCTGATCCTTTGTCTCATGCCAGTATGACCAGCTGCTTTAAGTCCTTAATGTCTTATGCTCAAGCCTATCATCAACAGGTTAAAGAAGCTGCCCCAGATCCCATTTCAAAGGATCGTGTTGTTCACAGTCTGGATCCTGGTGGCTGGGTGTCTTGAGAATATCATCGGAGGAAGACAATCTCTGATCCCCATTGAAAGGGACCTTCCAAATGCTCCTGACACTGACATTGTTGCAAAACTAAAAGGTATTAAGCCTTGGATACACATGGCACAGCTAAAGAAGGCTCCACCTGACACCTAGTTCTGGGCAGGCTCTGGAGACCTCCAAATCCAACTGACGTGGAAGAGAAGTAGCTGACGTCGAGGTAGACTGCTTCTACCCAAGACACAGCTCAAGACTTCATACTTCAACTGAACGTGAAACACTCCCTTCTTTCTTCCCTTTGCTCTCACATTTGCCTGGGAGGCGAATGCCCTCTCTTCTCCCCCACATTCCCATGGTTATCTACGTCAGATGTGTCCCTGCTCCCTAGGAAACTTCTCCAGCAGCACCTGTCTTTGCAAGGCATGTAGGGTAACTCTTTATGTCAGGCTAGGGGAGTCTCTTCACATTCATTAAAAATCTGACTAAACCCCTGGCTTACATGTGTAAGTGCAATGGTCCCTAGAGAGGACCTGCTTCATAAGGTGATTCTAGCTCAGCACTTCGAGATGACCTCCATGCTTATGACTTTGACAAAAAAACAGACTTTGGATAAGAAATGCTTGAATGTCCTGCCATTTCCTCTTCCTTGTTACTCATCTGTGGCCCCCAGTTGTTTCTGGTTCATGCACTTTCCTTCTGACATGGGACATGACACCCAGGGAAGGTCCTTCCTGGCACCAAGGCACAGAGGCTCCCGAATTCAGAAAACCTCACTCCTGATCAGCGATGCTTTCAGAGAAACCTCTGAATCAAAAGGGGGTAATGTGAACGTTGATAAACGATACCCCAGTTAAAATTGGAGTCGGGAGCCCAGCAAGGAAGGCTCTCACACCCTACCACTCTTCCTCAAGTATCCTAAACAGGAACAGAGAGAGGTATCTCGCTTCTCCAAAAGGGAGGCGTCGCTACTCTCTTACTCTGGCAGGAAGAATCTCCTCTGGCTCCCAAAATGAGCCCAGCCAATGGAAATTCTGCAGCTCGGCTGATGAGAACAGGTCATCACCCTCAGCTCTTACTTTACTCCAATGAACTTCCATTTTTCCTTTGCTAATAACAAGTCCCATTTCTTTTTCTATAAAAGCTTTCCACTTTGTTTAACTCCTCAGAGCATCTCTTTGCTTGCTAGATCACAATCTGCCTTGTTGGTGAATTGCTTGATAAAGCAAATTAGATCTTCAAATTTATTAAGCTGAATTTTGTTTCACAATTTATTCCATTGGATGATGTGCAGCATGAATAATACACTTCACCTATTGGAGGACATTTGGGTTGTTTACAGTTTGGGCTATTACAAATAAAACTACAGTAAATATTCACATACAAGTTTTTATGTAAACATAAGTGTTCTTCAGGGCAAATACCCTGGTTGGCTATGGTTCAAGATTTTTATGGTAAGTGTAGGCTTGACTTTGATGACACTGCCAAAGTGTTCTGCAGAGTGGTTGTGCAATTTTACGTTCCCACCAGCATTTTATGAAAGACCCAGTTTCTCCATATCCTTGATGATACTTGACAACATCAGAATGTTTTAATCTTAGCCATTCTGATAGGCATTCTGATAGAAGTATCTCATGGTGGTTTGGGTTTGCATTTCTCTAATAGCTGATGATGGTGAGCAGCCTTTCATTTAGCTTCCTATCCATATGTCCTTTTTGGTGAGTTGTCTGTTCAAGATTTTCATCGCTTCTTTCCTTCCTTCCTTCCTTCCTTCCTTCCTTCCTTCCTTCCTTCCTTCCTTCCTTCCTCCCTCCCTCCCTCTTTCCCTCCCTCCCTCTTTATTTTCTTCCTTCCTCTTTCTTTCTTTCTTTCTTTCTTTCTTTCTTTCTTTCTTTCTTTCTTTCTTTCTTTCTTTCTTTCTTTCTTTCTTTCTTTCTTTCCTTTCTTTCTTTCTTTCTTTCTCTTTCTTTCTTTCTCTTTCTTTCTTTCTTTCTTTCTTTCTTTCTTTCTTTCTTTCTTTCTTTCTTCTTTCTTCTTTCTTTTTCTTTCCTTTCTTTTCTTTTTCTCCTTCTTGGTTTTTGTCCAGTTTCTAACTGGATTATTTGTTTTATTATGGTTGAGTTCACAGAACATTTTATATTCTTTCTCTATGTATATTTATTTATATGTTCTAGACATGCATATTTTGATCTGTTTCATAAATATTTTCTTCTAGTTTGTGCCTTTCTTTCATTCTTTTAGCAATATCTTTCACAGAGAGAACATTTTAGTTTTAATAAAGTCTAATTTATCACTTCTTTTTCTATTGTGTATGGTGATTTGGTGTCAAGTCTAAGAACTCTTCCTCTAAACTTAAGTCATAAAGATTTGTTCCTCTGTTTGCTTGCAAGATTTTAATTTTAATTTTATTTTTTAAAAAGATTTACTTATGTATTTTTAGAGAGAGAGCACATGCATGTGCATGTGTGCAAGTGGCAGGGGAGGGGCAGAGGGAGAGAGAGAATCTCTTTAAATTTTTTTATTGTTATGTTAGTCACCATACATTACATCATTAGTTTTTGATGTAGTGTTCCATGATTCATTGTTTGTGCATAACACCCAGTGCTCCACGCAGAATGTGCCCTCTTTAATACCCATCACCAGGCTCACCCATCCCCCTACCCCCCTCCGCTCTAGGACCCTCAGTTGTTTTTCAGAGTCCATCCTCTCTCATGGCTCGTCTCTCCCTCCGATTCCCCCCCTTCATTCTTCTTCTCCTGCTATCTTCTTTTTTTTTTTCTTAACATATATTGCATTATTTGTTTCAGAGGTACAGATCTGTGATTCAACAGTCTTGCACAATTCACAGCGCTCACCATAGCACATACCCTCCCCAATGTCTATCACCCAGCCACCCCATCCCTCCCACCCCCCACCACTCCAGCAACCCTCAGTTTGTCTCCTGAGATGAAGAATTCCTCATATCAGTGAGGTCATATGAGACATGTCTTTCTCTGATTGACTTATTTCACTCAGGATAACACCCTCCAGTTCCATCCACATCGTTGCAAATGGCAAGATCTCATTCCTTTTGATGGCTGCATAATATTCCATTGTGTATATATACCACCTCTTCTTTATCCATTCATCTGTCGACGGACATCTTGGCTCTTTCCACACTTTGGCTATCGAGGACATTGCTGCTATAAACATTGGGGTGCACGTACCCCTTCGGGTCCCTACATTTGTATCTTTGGGGTAAATACCCAGTAGTGCAATTGCTGGATCATATGGTAGCTCTATTTTCAACTTTTTGAGGAACCTCCATATGGGAGAGAGAATCTCAAGCAGACTCTGTGCTGAGCTGGAACTCATGACCCTGAGATCATGACCTGAGCTGGAACCACGTCAGATGCTCAACTGACTGGGCCACACAGGGGCCACTCTTCCAAGATTTTTATAGTTTTACACTTTATGCATAGATTTATGATTCATTCTCAGTTTACTTAATTTTATATAAGGTGTCATGCTTAGGTTGAGATTTGAGATGTTTTCTTTATCTTTCATTTTTTGAAATTTGATTACAGTGTATCTGAGCATGGATTTCTTTAGGTTTATCCTATTTAAGGTTCACTCAACTTCTTGAATTTTTAGGTTTCTATGTCTTTTGCCAAATTTGGGAAGTTTTTAGCCATTACATCTGTGAATGTGTTTTTCAGTGTTGCCCTCATTTTCTTCCTTACAGGATGCCAATGACATGCTTGTTTCTAGATCATTGTGTGATTGTCCCACAGGCCCTTGAGGTGCAGTCTATTTTCCAACTTATTTCTTTGTTGTTTAGGTTGGGTTATTTTACTGACCTATTGTCATTCTCTTTTCTGTCACCTCCATTTATGTATTGTGCCAATCTAGCAAATTTTTACTTTATGTCATGCAATTTTCTATTCCTAACATTTCTGACTGGCTCTTCTTGTCTTAATTTCTTTTTTGAGAAAAATATTTTATTTATTTATTTATTTATTTATTTATTTATTTATTTATTTATTTATTTTAGAGAAAGGGAGAGAGGACATGCATCGGTGGGGTGGATGGAGGGAGAGAATCTTCCACCCAACGCCACACCCAGTGCAGAGTCTGATGTGGGGCTTGATCTCCCAACCCTGAGATCATGACCTGAGCCAAAACTAAGAGTTGGACATTAACTAACTGAGCCACCCAGACCCCCTGGCTCTTCTTGTTTGACTTTCTATTGCTTTCTTAAATCTTAATTTTCTTCAAGAGTGTTCACCATTGCTTGTTGGAGCATTTGTGTAAAATATACCATAAAGTCTTTGTCGGATAATCCTGTGTCATCTTCATGTGGGCATCTATAGATTTGTTTTTCAAATTGGAGTCATTCCTGGTACACCAAGTGATTTGGGATTATTTCCTGGATATTTTGAATGTTATGTTGTCAGACTCTGGCTCATGTTTAAATCTTTTCTTTATCCAAAATTTCACCCATGTGGGTTTAGCACATACATCTGGGCCCACTTTCACAGGCTGTGTTGGACTGTCAATTTAATTTTCTGCCATACTGTTTATTCTGTTATGCCCACTTATGTGCTTTTTAAAGACAAATAAGAAATCTGGACTCTGTTCTACACTGTGGTTCAGTTCTTTAAGCTTTCGGTGTGTTGACTTGGTGTGTTCAAGGGGGACTTTATCCAGAAATTTAAGGAATTCCCTTTTCTGATTGCCTCTCTTTTTTTTTTTTTGTCATCCCTTACTCTTTACTTGGGTGTGAAAAGGACACTGATGGGGGCGCCTGGGTGGCTCAGTCGTTAAGCGTCTGCCTTCGGCTCAGGTCATGGTCCCGGGGTCCTGGGATCGAGTCCCACGTCGGGCTCCCTGCTCGGTGGGAAGCCTGCTTCTCCCTCTCCCACTCCCCCTGCTTGTGTTCCTGCTCTTGCTGTGTCTCTCTCTGTCAAATAAAATCTTAAAAAAAAAAAAAAAAGGACACTGATGCTTTGCAGGATTTGTCTAATGCAGAGCAGGGATATCATGCAACATTCCACCCCACAGTGTCTCTGGCTACAGTGTAGATGGGGAGTAGTAGGGGCCCACCTCCATTTACCTTTGCTAAGAGCAGGATGGGATAATTACTTGTCTTTAGCTGCTGAGTCAGTAGAGTGGGGGGAGGGCATTTCTTGGAATGTGGTGGGTGTCATCAAAATTATTCCATCCTGCAGGGATGCCCTTTTCTTGATACTCTGGCAAGAATGGGCTTTTCCTGGGCTGTTTTATTCTCTCTGTTTGTTGGCAGGTTTCGGTTGTGGACTGCTGTAGCACCCAGGCTGGGATATACGGATGACAACAAACAAATAAACAAATGGGAAGCACACACACAATCAGAGAACCTCAGGAAGCTCCCTGACAGCTGTTCCTTGAATCCCGAAGTCCCTCTGTGTCCTTTTCTCCATCTTTCATAGTCTTACCATAGTCACTTTGTGTGTTCTGTCCAGGGTTCCTGGTTACAGTTAGTGTGAGAGGAAGGGTGAAGAGCCTTTATTGCGTCTTGGCCAAACCTGGAAACACTGAGTTCTGTTTTTAATCTAAATGACAGTAATAAAAATCAAATGTAAGGTAGATAAACTTGTATCTGCCCAAAATGTTGTATAGATAGTTCCAATTGCCTGGGATTTGTCATGGCTTGGAGTTAGTTTCCTTTGGTAGTTAAGCTGCAGGGGAATCACTTCACCTGATTGATTAGTGTGGGAGATTAAGAACCACCACCACCACCACCACCATCACCGTCACCACCATCAACAACAAAAGAGGAACTCTCTGTCACCCCACAAGTTACATTTTCTGGATCCACCATCTCTTTCTGCTGCTCCTTTTTTTTACTCAGAGATGGAAGAGATCTTCTGCTGTCACAGTTTAAAAGAATAATCATCCTTCAACAGCCTCCAATTTATACTGGATTTCCTTTTGGTGAAAGGGAGACTTGTCACATACTTTTGCCTGTAACCATCACCCTCCCACTGCCAGAATTTACCACATTATAGAAGAGATGAATGGGATCTTCAAAACTGACTTTTCATCTCACTCTAGATACTTTTCAAGTGGGAGCTGTATTGAATAGCAAGGGTATAGCAATTTCGATCATCATGGAAAATTCTACCTGATACCCAAACTCTAGAACCTCTTCTGTTGAATTCCCCAAAAGTAGCTTTCTGTCATGTAATGGAATCCTTTCCTATTTATAACTTGAATACTTCTGGTTCTGTGTTACAAATTTGCCGTAGATATTTTAGCAGTCAATATTCAGAACAGATGTATTTGGAAAGTCAAGGGCATTGGAGTCCAAAAGCTCTGAGTTCAAGTCATGTTTAGTAATTGATAGGTACCTGACATGTCAGCTTACTTTACATTTCTGAATCCCAAATTTATTATCTGTTAAGTGGAGACAATGAAGTTTAACGCACAACGTTTCTGTGAGAATTAAGGAAAATTAATTTGTAAAAACTAGGAGAGGTATATGCTCAGTTATAAAAAAGCTAATTGTTTCCAATCTTGACTCACATGGAGATTCTTGTTAGAGAGAGAGAGAGAGAGAGAGAACGAGCGCCCTGAGGTGTTGTTTGTCTGAGTGCCGTATTTAGCTACCACTGCTGCAAAAGTGCATTTCTCTCACCCTCTGGATATTTTATTTCTCTTTCGAATCCAAGCATGAGATTTCACATTAACGTATATTGAATTCTGTCCCACTAGGTTAATCCTATTACTTACATCCTTGAAGAACTTCCCAAATCCTCATATGAGGGGGCTTTACGTGCCTTCCAAACTTCACAATAACTAACACACCAATGATGGTCTTCTCTTGCTATACCCCAAACGATGATGCAAATGTCAAACAAGGTCACAGATATGGGGGAGTCCTAAGCCCTGTCTGTCCTCACCCCAGTGTTTTGTGCTCTGATCTCACATATGGTAATCCAGATCCAAGCAATTGGCAGTCTTTACCAAGATATTTCTTTCTAATGATAAATGATAGTTATGTACCAGTAAATTCAGTGCTAGTTTTTAGTTACTATAAAAGAATAGTGATCCCCAAAGATGTCCACGTCCTAATCTCTGGAACCCGTGAATATGGTTCTTCGTATGGCAAAAAGAGCATTGCAGATGTGATTAAGAATCTTGAGATGGAGGCGTGTCTGGGTGGCTCAGTCGTTAAGCGTCTGCCTCCGGCTCAGGTCATGATCCCAGGGTCCTGGGATCGAGCCCCGCATCGGGCTCCCTGCTCCGCGGGAAGCCTGCTGCTCCCTCTCCCGCTCCCCCTGCTTGTGCTCCCTCTCTCGCTGTCCCTCTCCCTCTCTGTCAAATAAATAAATAAAAATCTTAAAAAAAAAAAGGATCTTGAGATGGAGAGATCATCTTGAATATCTCGGCGGGTCAAAGGTTCTTATACGTGAAAGACGGAGGCAGAGAGACGGGGATTTGAAGACGTTGCACTGCTTTCTTTGGAGATGCAACGAAGTGCCATGAGCTAAGGAACTGAGATGGCATCTAGAAGTGGGAAAAGCCAAGGATAGTGGTTCTCCCCTGGAACCCCCCAGAAGCAGCTCAGCCCTGCCAACATCTTCATTTTCGTCCAGTGAAATATATTTTGCATTTCTGACTTTCGGTACTAAGAGAATATATTTATATTATGTCTGTGAAAATGTGTTTTGGCCACCATGAGAGACTAACACATTACTTGTAGGAAAGGTTCACTGCCCTGTGATCGGATTTTGTTGGGACAGAGCCTTGCCCTGCAGCTGCAATGCAGTTGTTGGGGAGACTTGCCAGGCATCCATTCTGGGCCAGGGGCTTTTATTAGATTACTTCATTTACTTTTCACAACAAACACAGAAGTCAGAATAACTACTCAGATTGTAAACAATAAGAAGAAAAGGTTCGGAAAGTCAGAGAATTACCAATCCTCTTGAAGCCAGCCCTTTTGGGTGTTCTGAACCACAGTTTGCACAGAGGTACTGCAGAAAACCCTACAAAGTTGTTTGTCCCATTCCAGGAGGGTCAGAATGCATTGCTCTGCCTAGGAGAATTTGAACATTGTGTCACATTATAAAACAAAGAGATTTCCAAACTAGGAAAAAAAAAAAAAATCATGTGATACAAAATTAACAAATGAAGAAAAAAGAAGTTCAAGTTAGGGTCATCCACCTGAGTTTTTTTAAGCACTGATTCCGATTCCGTTTCTTTGTTATAAAGTGGTGACATTGTAATAGCCCCATCAATTTCATGCAGGGGTGCTGTGACATTTAAGTGAGAAAAAGTACGTGGAACTGTTTTATTTTATAAGATACTTTACATGTTTATCTCATTATTATTATAATTTAAGGAATTATGAGTATCGCTTTAATTCCCTATACGCACAGTGATTTCTAGGGGTGGGAGGCCCATGAATGTTACAGAGCAATGATAAAGATCGCAATATTTGTGTTTCCTAATTATCCGCGTTGAAAAACTAGCGCTACTTCGGAATTAATGAAATACCGGATTGCCCAATTAGGGTGAGTGTTAAATTCATCTAACGAGCATTGTTTGTGCACCAATTTTTCCCCAGTGAACATCGGCGATTTCACTGGAATAGTTACATATATTAAACAGAAAATTTATAGTTTTCTCTGCGATGCTTTTGCTAAAATTGGTAGGAGAGAGTTCACCTAATTACAGTGATTATGCCTTTCTCAACTTCCAATCGCAATGCATCACGTGGCCACACTCACCCCAAGCCCTGGGGGCATTGACTCGGAATTTCAGCTGGAAGAGTTTTCTTTTTCTTTTTTAAATGGGAAGTAAACATTAAAAATTTTTTTTTTTTTTTTTTTTTTGACCCGGGGACTAACGTCCTTAAACAAGTGGCAATTTTCTCCTGGGAGGAACTGAATGTTCTGCCCTTTGTGGTTTGGGTTCCTTTTTTGAGCAGCTGTCCAGCCTGGTTGTGGGTGTGCCCTGATGGGGATGCGGTGACTCTGGGTCAGGCTGGCTCCCCGGAGGCCTTGGAGCCGACCGCGCAACAAGGACGTGAGGGGCAGATACTGGAGATAAGCTACCCCTGGCAAAACCTGAAATAATTCTACTAATGTAACAGTCGTAGAATTTGTTGGGGCAGGAAATAGCAGGAAAAGCAAGAACTTGGAGATAGTTTATTTTGTAAGAGAAGCATTTAAAACCTCTTGAAGACGGACCAGAGATGTTACCAGGAAAGCAATGAGAGCAGAGGAACCTCGCTGGGGAGTCAGAGCCGTTTGGCTTGAGATCCTGGATGCCCCTTTGTCACCCCTGGGATCTGAGGCTATGCTTGTCACCTGAGAAATGACAGTCGTGCTGACCGCCTCGCAGCATAGCTGGAGGGACGGGTGCAGGGTGCGGAGTGCCTGTGCCAGGCCCTTGTGAGGACCATGGTGGGGGCTGGTATGGTCACAGATGTCACCGTGAAACACGGCGGTAAAAGCTGATACTAGAATGAGCGTTTGTCCCCAGTTAGGTCTTCAAACCGGAAGCACAGCTGATCTCCTGAGTGTTGACTTTGGGGCAAATGGACATTGTTTTCTGTTTTCTGGGATAGAGGAAATCTATCAGAGCGCAGGGCGCCTACCTAAAACCTCTGTGGGTCCTGGAGCCCCGCCGTGTGCCGCACCAGGGAAGCTGAGGAATTGGGACCTTCTGGGTTCAGACTTTTCTGTCAGTCTGTCTCCACCATTGCCTCCACTCTTACTCGTTTAGTGGCCTTATTATCGATCCCTGTCTTTATTTATTTATTTAGTATTTATTTGTTTATATTTAAAGATTTTATTTATTTGACAGAGAGAGAGAGAGAGAGAGAGAGAGAGAGCCCAAACAGGGGGAGGGGCAGGCAGAGGGAGAAGCAGACTCCCCGCTGAGCAGGGAGCCTGGGCTCATGACCCAAGCCAAAGGCAGATGCTTCACCGACTGAGCCACCCAGGCGCCCTTATCTATCCCTGTTTTAAAAATTAAATTAAGGGCGCCTGGGTGGCTCAGTTGGTGAAGCGACTGCCTTCGGCTCAGCTCATGATCCTGGAGTCCCGGGATCGAGTCCCGCATCGGGCTCCCTGCTCGGCGGGGAGTCTGCTTCTCCCTCTGACCCTCTTCCCTCTCGTGCTCTCTATCTCTCATTCTCTCTCTCTCTCTCAAATAAATAAATAAAATCTTTAAAAAAATTAAATTAAAAAAATGCAGGTTTTCTCCTGTTATATTGTCTCAGCAAATGTTAATTGGCCATCAGAGCTGAGCACTGGGCTGGATCGGGAGGCCCGGGGAGACCTGGCCGGTGCCTCCCGCCTGTGGGAGGTGGATAGTCTTGTAGGACAGACAGATGTCACACTGTTAGGAATAGTGAATTGAGAAAGTTTAGTGAAGATGGGTTCCAGAAATGTCCTCTGGAGGTTCTCAGCTATGGGGAGCCTCTCTTCATCTGGCTTCTCCTGGCTTCTCCTGGCCTGTTTAGGGAATCAAAGCAAAGGCCATACATTTGAGCAGAAGAACTCTGGAGGATGATCGAGAGTCGATTATTCAAAAGAGCGTCTCACACGTTAATGGACTCCTCATCACTAAAAATCCAACTTATATATTGAGCATGTATTGTGTGCCAGACCGCGAGGATAGCGCAGAGTAAATGAAAAATTCACGTGGTCCGGCCAGACTCGCCACCCTCCATCTGTCACCCAGTGCAGCTTTGTAAGATGCCTTATTCGTGGACTACGAGATGAGATACACAACCTGTCCCATCTGCTGGAATCTGAGTGTCTGGATATCGTTTGTGGAGCCAGTGGAAATCACCAGATAGCTAAGTCGATCTCCTCTCACCACACTGGTCCCTGGGGAAGTGGTTTTCCCGAACATTTGGGGTTTTAAAGAAACACAAACATATTAACTTTTGTCCTCCTTGTTACAGCCGAGGGGAGGAACTTCTCTTCCTGATTGTTGGTCTTTGTTTAGCATGAGAAGCTGCTCTTTTTGTTCTGTACAATGGCTTGTTTTGATATCATGGGCATTACATAACAATTATATTTATATTTTTTATTTTGCCAGGGTTTAGGCTCATATTAAGCAATCTTTCAACATAGTATCATCCATACTTTTACATTTGACCTTTCGGCAACACTTGGAATATGGGTACAGGGAGAGTCCTGCTTAACCGACATTAAAGAAATAAGGGGGAGGTGTCCCCTCCCCCGAGATGTGCAGATCGGCGGTGGTTCTGGCTCCGGTTAATTCGGTAGCTCAGTAAGACTTCTGCTTCCTGTCCGCTTGCTTCATCCTCTGCATACTGGCTTTTGTTCTTGGTTTCTGGTCATGGGTGCGGGATGGCTTCGACAGGTGTCCCCATCACGTGAAGGTGTGATCGCTTTACAAGGAAGAAGAGGAGTCTGCCTACGGACTTCTCCTCCTGTCTCTGGGCAAATTGTGTCAGGTGACTTTTCCTAATCCAATAACCAGCAGAAGGGAAAGGGCATACCAAGTCTGGACTCGATTTGTCAGAGTTGATTTCCTTAGAGCTGGGAGTCTGTTTCCTTTGAACATGAACTGGTGGAAGAGGTACATGAAATGAAGAGAATTCTCTTTGCAAGGAAGGATGATATCTTACTGATAAGTATGCATCCAATGTCTGTAACAGCTCACCTGTGTTCTATATTTCTCTCTTGATGCAATATTCTCAGCTCTTCATTCTATTCTATTGTATGCCTCAAATCCTCTTTTTTTTCTTTCCAAAACAAAGGGGAGGCATAATCCAACAAACAGATAATAGATCTTAAATACATCCATTTATGAATGTGGCAAGCCCTGTGCTTGGGCGTGGTGGTACAGATATTTAAAGAAAATCAGGAAAGGTATGCATTTGGGGCTCAAAGAGGTGACATCAACAGGCTTTGCCGACTGGCCTGATGCAAAACGCCAGAGCGAGGGAGTCTGTCATCACCGGGAGCTTCACAGAAGACCCCACAGGTTCAGCTTCCCATCATTGTGGGGGACCCTGGCTGAAGAAAATGTTCATGAGTTTAGATTCAAACACACTGCGTTGTAGGTATTCTGATGAAGAAATCCAAAAGGCTATTGCATTTGAGGGTAAGAGTGCCTTGAGGTTCTGGAAAAGTGCCTTCATAACTGTCATCTATTGGCTCGTTCCAATCCTGCTGACAGGTGCGCATTTTATCTAGGGAGACACTGATGCTGCAGAGTGTGCATGCTCTTCCCGGCAGAGTTACAGCTCAGGAGGGACCAAGGCATCTTAGGAGTGCAGTCATGTGCTCAGAGTCCCAGTCAGGGCTCAAAGGGACAATTCTCCATCCACGAAGATGTCAGCTGTGGAGGGAGACGCTCTGGAGCAGAGTAGATGCTGTGGGGGTGGGGTCTACTGCTTCTTGGGGGAAAATGCGTGACTGCCCAGGTCATATAAATTGTCTGACTGTTACTTATTTGTCCATATCCTCCTTCCTTCCTTCATCGATAGACGCTGAGTGAGCACAACTATTTTACAAACTGCATCCGGTGTGGAAATGCAAAGACGCACTTCGGAATGTGGGAGACGCGCACAAACCCTCGTGTGTTAGTGCAGGGGTGCCAGGGATTTGACTCCGAGTCTTACTTGTCATTTCTTTGTTCTCTAGACCCTCCAACCCCTCTGAGTTGGCTGTGTATGCTCCGTATGACGGCAGAGAACTCTTTCCTCTTGTGCGGGGAGCTCGTAGGGGAACAGAAGAGGAAGAGGATGCTCAGTGTTTGGACTCCGGTCACCGCGAGCCAGACTGTGCTTTGTATGTTTTCAGGTAATCCTCACAACATCTGTGCAGGTAGATGTCTGCCCACTACTCGATTGCCTGGATAATCAGGGCTCAGGTAGGTTAAGTACCTGGTTCAAGTTGGCATTTATTAAAGGGAAATCTATTATTTTTTATATAATATAATTTTATATAATATAATGTAATATACTATACTAAAATAATATAATGCTATACTATAATATATATCATATCATATAATAGTATAATATCATATATGATAGAATATAACATAAAATAAATTCCAGTTCCTGCAATAATTCCGTTGGGTCTGGGTAAAGAAACTGGGTTTAATTTCGGGGATAAAACAGAGATTGAAAGTGACATGAGAGATGCTGGAGGCAGGAAGACAATATTCTAAGGAGCACAGAAGGATTTTATGTGGAACTCGAGGCACGGAAACGCATGCTGTGTTTCTCCCATCAGCGGCGGAGATCCTGGGGGAGGAAGAAATTGGATCAATGGGGGCAAAATTGGGAGAAATGTCGTCAGGGAGGATTACAAAACTGGGGGGTTGCGGAAGCGAGGGGTCTGGAAGGGACACGCTGCAGCCCGGCCCCTTACGTGGGCAGTCTCCTGGCCGATTTCCAGAAACGTTGAGCAATTTGACAAAATGAGGGCCTTCAAGTCTCCAGCATCAGATTGAATTTTCTCAAAGGTTATATTAGAATCACTGCGAGCTGGTTTCAGCAAATGTCATGGCGGGCTTGTTGAGTTTCACTAAAGTTCCCCCAAATTGGTGACTGACCAGCAGTTATGAATTGAGGATGGAGAGGCCCCCGAGCTGGCCTCAGGCCCTCACCTCCTGTGATCCCAGAGCCTGCAACCGCGCAGGGAAGGCCCAGAACTTGAGACTCAGCTTGATTCTCTGCAGCTCAGAGTGGGGCAGCCTTTTCAGCCCCACAGCCTTTGGGGTAGACACCGCCTCCTGGCAAGGGTCGATGCATCCTGGATGCCACTGCACAAGGGAACCTAACTAGGGGACCCTCGAGATCCCAGAGCCGGGGCTGCCTGTCGCCTGCTTCTGCCCACTGTGGCGTGGACGTGGCCCCGGAGCCCATCAGGCTTCCCTGCGTGGAGAAGTAGATACGAACTCCCTGCCCACACTCAGACGTTCCCGTCGGATTTCCTTCTCTAACCAAGGGAACTTGGCAGAAAAAGCTCATCCATCCTTCTATCATGAATTTGAGATGCCCGGCTTCCTGTAAAAGAGGGGAGTCCCCCACCCCCGCCCCAGTCACGAGCAGTTTCAGAATTTCTGTCCCTCATCTCCCTTCTTCTCCCCGCCCAGCCGCTAACACACTCAGAGCTCCTCCAGCTGAGAAATCTGCAAGTCCCCACCAACCTGTCTTTCTTAGGCTCCGCTCCCCCAACTCACCTAAATGACACCCACACTGCTGGTGTCATATCCTGGCTTCATCTCTATCAGCTTCCAGTGCTCAGAGGTCACACTGAACCGGCTGTTTCTCCACTCCCTCCCTCTGTACCATTGGGCAGGGAAGAACATGCTTCTGAGATGTCCCGGGTCCCGGATAAAGCATTACATCTTGACTCTGGGTTTGGCGCTTTGGCTCCCCCACTTTCTCGCTGTGTGAGCTCAGATGGGTTAGACTTTATAACCTCAGTTTTCCTGATCTGTACAATGGAATCATACGAATCCTTCCTTCAAAGCGCTCTTGTGAGGATTCACCCTGAGGTCTCTGTAGGGCTCTTTGTATTCACCGCAAGCAAATCTCACTTCACCAGCTGCTTCCCAGACTACTCTGTGTTCTCTAGACACTGGGACTAAGCCCCAGCTCCGTGGCCCTCCAACCCCATGGAACCAGCCCCCAAACACCTGCCTGAGCATCGTGTTTATAGCTTCCAAGGATGTCTTGCCTTATCTCTAGAACAATGCTTTCAGTCTCTGCCTCCCCACCACACACTCCCTTGAATTATCCTCCCGAATGTGGCTTTCAACACCTTGCTCCTTTTTACATCTACCATGGAAACCTCCCCTGGGCTACACAAACTCCCCAGGCTCCAATATCCCATCACTCGATAGATTTTCATTGCACAGTGTCCTCCCTGACAGCACGCCCGGATTTTTGCTGCGAGGACTATTCTCTGTGCCCAGAGCAGCTCCCCGCCCTCACCTCTCCTCCCTGATGCACCTTTCCTGTTCAGGTCCTGCTCTCTGAAAGGCCCTCCCTCCTGCCCTGCCCCATCTCGGTCATCAGAGATCTGCCAGGTCCCAAGGAAACCATCTGCTCTTCCAAGAAATTGTCTGGAAAGGAATTAGAGTACCCTCTTCTCTGCCCTTCAAGCAGCCCTATATTACAAGGGCTTCATCCCATGTATTAACACATTAGGCCTTTGCATTTATTCCCGAAAACGGAGACCACGTTTTTAAAAAATTTTAATCCTGCTGCCGGCCCATAATAGATTAAGCTTTCCACTGATGCTTGTTTGATTGAGTTTTCAACTTGAGAGAAAACAAAGAAGCCGAAGTATCACAAAAGGGAAAACGAAAGCCAGTCTATCACATTTGTGTGATGAATGTGGAATTCATTAGTTTACTTAATAAATGAGGATTGAGAACAGATCATGTGACACGTGCTCACTGTTCAAAGAAAAATGGGTTTTGCTCCCGGTGCTGGAGAGTTTCCCGATCTTTAGATCCGGCAAGCCTCCGGAGCCCTGGGAGGGCTAGTTAAAAACTCATTTCTGTAACGAGTGTTGAGGATGTGGAGAAAAAGGAACCCTCTTGCACTGTTGCTGGGAATGCAAACTGGTGCAGCCAGTGTGGAAAACAGTATGAAGGGTCCTCAAAAATTAGAAATAGAACTACCTTATGATCCAGCCATCACACTATTGGATATCTACCCTAAAACACAAAAACAGTAATTGAAAGGGATACACGCACCCTGATGTTTATCTCAGCCTCGTTTACAATAGCCAAAGACGGGGAAGCAACCCAACTGTCCATAACGTATGAGTCAAGAAGGTGTGGTTTGTATATACATTACCCAGCCCTAAGGAAGAATGAGCGGCTTGCCATTTGCGGCAACATGGAGGGACCTAGAGGGTATTCTGCTAAGTGAAATTCATCAGAGAGAGAAAGACAAATACCATGTGATTTCAGCTATATGTGGAATCTAAGAAAAACAAAACAAATAAACAAAAAGCAGAATCAGACCTATAAGTACAGAGAACAAACTGATGGGTGCCAGAGGGGAGGGTGGGGAGATGGGCAACATGGGTGAAGGGGAGTGGGAGGTACAGGTTTCCAGTTCCTGAGTGACTAGGTCATGGGGAAAATAGTGGTATCCTAAGAACATTGGATGGTGGCGGATGGGGGCTACGCTTGTGCTGAGCACCGCGTAACGTATACAGTTGCTGAATCACTATGTTGTATACCTGACACTAATGTAACGTGTGTCAACTATACTTCTCTCTTCCTCTCTCTATATAAGCATAAGAAATGTTCTGATTTACTGGCCGGCAATGAGGCTCAAGAATTTGCCTTTCTACAAGTTTCCAGGTGGCACCAATACTCCTGGTCAGGGGAACCCACTCTGAGAAGCAGGGTCCTAGCCAACTAGCCCAGAACTACTCTGTTGTCTCGTTCAGGTGGGGTCACTGCACTGCCTGACTCTCATTCTCCCATAAAAGGAAATCAATGGACTGAATAATGACTTACCCAGATCTGGCATTTTTAAAAATTTTTTATTTTTATGTTAATCGCCATACATTACATCATTAGTTTTGGATGCAGTGTTCCATGATTCATTGTGATTGTGCATAACACCCAGTGCTCCACGCAGAACGTGCCCTCTTTAATACCCATCACCAGGCTAACCCATCCCCCCACCCCCCTCCCCTCTAGAACCCTCAGTTTGTTTTTCAGAGTCCATCGTCTCTCATGGTTCGTCTCCCCCTCCGACTTACTCCCCTTCATTCTTCCCCTCCTGCTATCTTCTTCTTCTTTTTCTTTTTTCATAACATATGTTGCATTATTTGTTTCAGAGGTACAGGTCTGTGATTCAACAGTCTTGCACAATTCATAGCGCTCACCGTAGCACATACCCTCCCCAATGTCTATCACCCAGCCACCCCATCCCTCCCACCCCCCAGCACTCCAGCGACCCTCAGTTTGTCTCCTGAGATTAAGAATTCCTCATATCAGTGAGGTCATGTGATACACGTCTTTCTCTGATTGACTTATTTCACTCAGCATAACACCCTCCAGTTCCATCCACGTCCTTGCAAATGGTGAGATCTCATTCCTTTTGATGGCTGCATAATATTCCATTGTGTATATATACCACTTCTTCTTTATCCATTCACCCAGATCTGACATTTTATATGTATCTAGGAGCAACCCATTTTTTTTTTTTTTTTTTGAGATAGAGAGAGAGAGAGAGCACACGAATTTGGGGAGGGACAAAGGCAGAAGGAGAGACAGAATCTCAAGCAGGCTCCCTGCTCAGTGTGGAGCCCGACACGGGGCCCGGTCCCACAACCCCGAGATCATGACCTGAGCTGAAACCAAGAGTCGGATGCTCGACCCACTGAGCCACCCAGGCGCCTCTATGAGTAACCCATTTTTAATGAATAAATAAAATCCGGATATTTCTGTTGAACCAGAGACATTTCTGTCAATGCCGATGTAAGAGACAGAAATGAAGGAGTTATTTTCATGTATTGGGCTGCAGGGTGATTCCTAAAGATGACTTTGGGGAAATCTTCCTTGTGTTCCAAGGGCACATTACAACCACCTTAGCCTTGATTTTGGATCGAATCTTTGCAGGGTCTGTCTCAATTTTTGTATTTCTGTAGGCATGGACGCATAACAAGTCCTTCACAAACTATGAACTCTGGACTGTAATTCGAGCTACATCACCTAGAAAATAATCTCAGAAATATTTAAGGTGGAGACCCAGGGTACAGACAGACTTTATGCTAAGAGTCAGAGACATTGTAATTTGGGTAGTAAAAGGATATGACTCTTTTTTTTTTTAATTTAAATTTTATTTCTTTTGCTGGGTGGTGTTGAGGTCTGGAAAACTGAGGCCTTAGTAGTCTTGCTGGGATGTCAATGTGTTTGCCTGAGAAGTAGGGCAAGGGTCGGGCAGGGACAGGTGTCCTGTGGCCGCATTTCGCCTCTGCTAGCATGTCAGCATGTCGTTATGTCATTTCTGTCTGGGAGTCTGGCCAAGAACAGAAGGAAAGTGAAGAATATCCTTCCAACAGGCGAAACCATCTTTGTTTCCCATGGCAGTAGAACGTGGCAGAGTCTTCCATCTTCTGATTCTTTAAGGACATGAACAAAGATAATCCAATCTACACACTGGGGATCCTGTACACATTTTTATACTGTAAGAGTTAAGCTGGGGTACAGAAGCCCTGTCTAATTCTCTCTCTCTCTCTTTATATTTAAACCAAGAGTAGCAGAAAGCACAGCCGGGGTGGTGGGCATAGAGTTATAGGGATACCTTCTATGTGTCACTATCCTCTCGCCATAGACCACGAGGACTATCTGCAGTTGAACGATTCGGGTTTATGGCTTGCAGCAAGGAGGGAGATCATGCACCATGGGGAATAATGGGGCCTTTTAAAAGGCTGTTAGGAAGAACTTATAGACTTTGTACTCAAGTTCGGTAATTCTTGGTAGGGCTAAAGAAAACAGAATTCTGCTCTGGAAAGGTTCCTGCCACCAAGCGGTGAAGATTCTTTGTCTAATATGGTAGACAAAGTACATCTCATCCGTACCTTAGAAGGAACGAGTGGAGATTAAAGCTCTAATTAGAGAAGTGGCAGGCACATTTCTCATAAAAGCCAGGATGGTGGCTGATTGGTCATTTTCATGGTGTGGACAGTGCCCATGATTTTGTCTATGTGTGAGGAGATGGTGACGGGGTCTTCGACTTTTCTATGACATTCTCAGAGTGGCCCTTGCATGATGCTAATGTTCTATAAAATTGTTTATGCCCAACAGGAGAACACTAGGGCTGAGGTCCCATCTGAAAATCCCTGGATGATAGTGCCGGCTCAGCTCCCCGACGTCAGGGACTGCTTGTCGAACACGCTAATTTGTTCTCGCTGTAAGTGAATGTGTACTTGCAAGTCATTCCATCTCCTCAAAATTGATTTCTGAAAGTGAAGACATACTCTACTATGCTAAAGAACTTTTTCTTTTTTCTTCAAAGCAAAATATAATTTCTCAGGTAACAAGACCCTGAGAATTCATCTAATAATCTAAGCCTGTATCAGTCAGTGTTTTCCAGAGAAACATAACCGATAGGATAGCTGGATCCTTGGAGACTCACAGTCCCACAGGGCAGGGATCTTTGTGGAGCAGAAAGACTGCAGACGGGCCTAATCTACTTAGAATCAACATTTCACTTGCCCTGGATCTGCCAGATTGAAAAAGCAGTCACGCTCTGTTCTTAGTGGGTGTGTGTACCCTGAGAAAGTTCAAGAGAAGGCTTTGCACACACACAGCCTTCCATCTCTGGGCCAGAAGACTTTAATTAGAGTAAATTAGTTAATTAAGTTAATTAGATACTTGAGTGTCGAGGGGTTGACCTGAGGCCGGCGCTGCCCAGGAGTCAGGCAAAGCAGCCCCAAGGGGAAGCTGACCAGGCCGATGGGGAGGCTGACCCAGCTACAAGAGAGAGTCCAGAGAAACAGGGACACTGAGTTTTAGTCTGGCTTCAGATTTTTGCTACGAGTTCTGCCCTTCTCAAAAAACATTGCCTGTCCTACCTCTTTATGTGCTATTTCATTTCTGATTAACGGAGCTGAATTTAATCTGCCTCCTTCAGTAACAGAGGGGTTCCGCTGAAACTTCCTGCTCAAGAAAGGAAGACAAGCTCCTCATATTTTCCACGTTTTGTTTGTGTTTCACTCTGAGTGGAGGGTATTTTGTAGGATAGTTAAGTAGCTGGACGTTGTAAAAAGACAATGTCTCTGGCTGTGTTACAGACCGGGCTGGAGCAGGGCGGGGTTCGCGTGCATTCTGCTCAGGAGTTTGACATTGAACCTGCCTTCGTTCCTTTTTTCTTCTTATTCACACTTTTGAACTGGGGCTAACCCCGGGGAGCCAGCTCAGGGACTCCGGGAAGTCTGCTCTGAGGGTGAGGACCAGGCGGCGTCTGATATGGGGTTTTTGTGCTCATTGTTTGCCAAGTGAGGCCTTGGTGCCCGAGATGGAACATGATCTAACCTAGAATGGAAGGCAGGCAGCGTGGGGAATCCTAAGGGAGACACCCAGGAGTTCAGCTCTTACTTCGCATTCCTGCATACTTGACCTGGGGGGTTTGGGAAGTCACGATTCATAAAAAAAGAAAGACGTCTTCCATCAAGGGTCATGGTCAGTTTCATTATCATGAAGTCTGAGACTGCCCTGGCCTTTTTTGGGGGGAGGACTCTCATGCCACTAAATTGACAGGGGTTCCTATCCCAGGATCATTGCTTTCAAATCTCAAGGGGAACTTGAGTAGCTCTTCGCAAAATGTCACCCAAGAGGACTGGGTCTGGGACTCGGGATTCATTGCCATGCTTTGTGATCGATGGGAAATTCAGCAGTGCAATGAAGTCATCACCTCTAAAGGCTGGGGTGCTGGGGGAGGGGAGGATTAGATGTCCTCTCTGTGGACCAGCCACCAGCGTGCTAGCGTAGCAAGAGGGGCCACGGACAGCTGGTGGAAGAAGCAAGCTCTGGTTAGCATCCTTGACCTGTGTCCTCCTGCAGGGAATGTAGCAACTGCATCTTAAGCCAATTGACAGTTTCTCTAGTCTCCCTTTCCCATGATAAGAAATGCGTGTGGCCCCTGATGGGCATCTGGATCTACTCTGCGTTGGACAGGAAGATTTCGTCACTTGAGTGGCATGCACGAAGGGACACTGGGCGGACAGAGGGGTGGATGGCGGCGGCGGTTCTGCACCTGCCCCGCCCCCAGGTCCGTTCTCTGCCCTTGACCATCTCACTTTCTGATCCCCTTGGTTGGCTCAGCCAAGGGGAGGCACTGACTCCCCCTGGCCCCCCTGGAAGGTTCTAGCTGTGGCTCTGCCCCTTCTCCCAGCAGCTCCTCCCTTCCCCACCTTCGGGAAAACCACGTCACATTCTCTACCTGCTGTTTCAGGCCTAGAGGATGTAGGACATTCCTGGTGTTACTGGTTGTCCCAGCAGTACGTCCTGGGATTCGTCTGTGTTGTGATGTACAGGGGGACTTCCTTAAGGGCCGTCGCTATATTATCTCCCATTGCTTGCCTAGACCACAGTTTGTCCCCTCTACTGTTGATGGGCATCTAGACTGTTTGTAGTGCTTGGCTATTGGAGTTGGAATAAGCTGCTATGAGCATTCTTGTGCATGGTCCTTGGTGCACAGACATTTCTTGGGGGGGGGGTTTAGAGATTATGGGGTGTGCCTGCTGTCACACTCAGGCGACTCCGTTGAAGGGTCTGCAAAGAGTCCCTCTCCAGTGGTGTATGAGGATCGGCTTTGCTGCATGTGATGCCCACACCTGGTCCTGTGGTTTCAGTTTGCGTGCATCGAATTGCTAAAGAGGCAGAACACAATTTGTGTAGGACTTATTTGGCTTTTGCCTGCGGGGGACTTCCCGAACAAGGCTCGTGCCTGGTTTTACAAGTTTCTTCCATCTCTTTCTTGTGGATTTCCATGAGTATCTTTACTCAGTTTCACTCACTAAGAATCCTTCCTTGGTTACACACGTTGTAAAAGGGCAGTTGGTGCCTCTGTGGTGTAAGATCTAGCAATTGATCATTTCTATTGATTACTGGTAGTTTCTTTTGACTCACTTTTTAAAAGAATTATTTCTTTCTTTGAGAGAGAGAGAGAGAGAGAGAGAATGCAAGGAGGGGGAAGGAGTGGGGCAAGCAGACTCCTGCTGAGCTTGGACCTGACTTGGGGCTCAGTCTCAGAACCCTGAGGTCATGACTTGAGCTGAAACCAAGAGTCAGATGCTTAACTAGCTGAGCCCCCCAGGCGCCCCTCTTTTGACTCTTTCTACCTGAGCTACTGTATTGTCTATGAATGACTCGCTCTTGTTTCTCTCTGTATAGTCTTTATCCCGTCTCATTCCCCAGCCCTTCTGCCCTGGCCCAGAGCTTCTGAGAAACCTTGAGTAGAATGGCCCCTCTCAGTACCCGTATCTGAAGAAAGTTAATATTTTACCATAAAGTATGAAGTTTATAGGTTTCTTTGTGTCAAGGTTACTGAGGGAGGTGTGTTCCGAAACCCCCAATATGACTGTGCATTTTCCTATGTCTCTTTTGGGTTGTGTCAGTTTCTGCCTTGTACATTTTTTGGCTGCGTGTTAAGTGCATACAAATTTAGCATAATTTTATTTTTTATTTTTTTAATTTAAATTCAATTAGCTAACTTATAGTGCATCAATAGTTTCAGATGTAAGTAGCATTATTTAAAATTTCTGATAGCTTCACAGTTTTCGAGGATGGAAGGGATGGCACTAAGTCTATAGATTAATCCTACAGGCTTTCTATCCCGGGGTTACACCAGCTCCCCTGGGGCTGGTGTTTGCGTGATACGTTGTTCGCGTTCTAACGTCTTACAGGTGTCTCTCAAAACAGCAAGTGGCTTGATGCCTTAAAGTCCAGTTCTTTTTTTTTAATTTTTCAAATTTTTTATCGTTATGTTAATCACCATACATTACATCATTAGTTTTTGATGTACTGTTCCATGATTCGTTGTTTGTGCATGACACCCAGTGCTCCACGCAGAACGTGCCCTCCTTAATACCCATCACCAGGCTAACCCATCCCCCACCCCCCTCCCCTCTAGAACCCTCAGTTTGTTCTTCAGAGTCCATCGTCTCTCATGGTTCGTCTCCCCCTCCGACTTACTCCCCTTCATTCTTCCCCTCCTGCTATCTTCTTCTTCTTCTTCCTCTTTTTTCTTAACATATATTGCATTATTTGTTTCAGAGGTACAGATCCGTGATCCAACAGTCTTGCACAATTCACAGCGCTCACCATAGCACATACCCTCCCCAATGTCTATCACCCAGCCACCCCATCCCTCCCACCCCCACCCCTCCAGCAACCCTCAGTTTGTTTCCTGAGATGAAGAATTCCTCATATCAGTGAGATTATATGTTAAAGTCCAGTTCTGAAATCATTGTCTTAAAAAAATCAAATCAAATCAAATCATTGTCTTTAGAGGATTTGGTGTATTTATTAATTGCAATCATTGATATTTTGGGCTTTAAACATATAATTTAGCTTTCTGTTTGCCCTGTCTCTGCTAATTTTATTCCCCCTTCTTTTTTTTTTAAGATTTTATTTATTTATTTGAGAAAGAGAGAGCACAAGCAGGGGGAGGGGCAGAGGGAGAGGGAGAAGCAGGCTCCCCAATGAGCAGGGAGCCTGATGCGGGGCTCGATCCCAGGACCCTGGCACCGTGACCTGAGCCAAAGGCAGACGCTTAACGACTGAGCCACCCAGGAGCCCCTATTGCCCCTTCTTCCTTATATTCTTTCGCATAGCTTGCTTTAATTTTTCTATTTTCCTCTGCATTAGCTTGGCTATTCTCCACTCTGGTATTATTCCTTAATAATTACTCTGAGATCGAGTAGGTACCATCTGCTCATCAGCACTTATGTTATTTGACAGTTTAGTCCTTTTCCTGGAATAGTTCGTTGTACTCCTGCCTTATTTGTTGTGTATTTTAATTATACATATTATATAATATGTTAAATATAATCATATGTTATTATTTAATATATGTTACATAATAATAAATGGGGCAAGAAGTTATTGTCCTTGTTTTATAAAGAAGTATTCATTCACATTTACGCACACGTGGATTGTTTTACTGCCATTGTGTCTCCTGTGTCTGAACTGTATCACTCAGCATTTTTAGTTTACATTTAGAATATCCAGTCCTTTATGAATTGTTTTCCCGCAGATTTGGTGACAAGTTCTCTCAATTTGCAACTGAACATTTTTTACTTCATCTTCCGTTTTAAAACCGATTTTTCTAGGCATGGAATTCTAAACTGGTAGTTACATTTTCTCAGAGTTGTAAAGATACCATTCCATTTTTTTTTTTCTCTTCAGGATTCCACCGTTTCTGAGAAAATCTACTGTTGGCCCAATTTTTACTTTTTTGTTTCTGACTACTTCTAAAATTTATGTTTGCCTTTGTTTTTCAGTGTTTTTATGTTGAACCTAGATGACCCCCGCCGCCACTGTCCTACACACCTTTCAGCATACTTTCTTAAGTCTTCTTGAGACTTTGACTTAATATAGTTCATCAGTTCTAGGAAGTTCTTATTGCTTTCATTCAATTCTTTCTTCTACTCCTGGAACTCCAATTATTTAGTTCTGCTTATGGAATTCTGTAGTTCTCTTACTTCCTTTTATGTATTTTTCCCAATTGTTGTCTTTCAATGCTTCTTCATGAATATTTTTTTTTGACCAATGATGTAGTTTGCTGATTTTCTCTTTGTGTGTATTTAATCTATTGTTAAACCCATTCAATCTGTCTTCAGTTTTTCTCGTCAGTTCCATAAATTTTATTTGGTGCTTTTATATCATTTCCGGTTCTCTGCCAAAATCCTCAATCTATTCTTTGATCTCATTAAAAACTATCAAAAATGGTTATTTTAAAATCTTTAGCTACTAACTCTTATTTATGAGTTCCTATAGGTACCTTTCTATCGTTTGTTTCCTTTGAATCTCATTTGAGCTTTCTGGTTATTTTTAACTGTGTTCCATAAATCGTGTATTTGAAAAATTACTTGTAAAATATAATTTTAAGCCTAGGAGGATGCTATCTTTTTTCAAAGAGAGTTCGCTTTGCTTTCGCCAGGTACCTGACAAAAATGGCAATCTGGTGTCACTGCAGGAAGCGAGATTGTTTGAAGCTAGTTTCTCATCCTGTGAGGACCTGTCCCCTTTGGTTCCTGTCCAGAGGGTAGGGTGTTTGCAGGGGCATTCCGTGGTGGATCCTCAACCATTCGCGCTTTTCTCCCTGGACACTCACAGTTGTGGAATCACCATGAGATGCTTTTCCTCCCAGACTCCCCGATGGCACAGGGAAAACCAACTCCAAATGTGGGGCTGAGAATCCTGGGCTGCTCTTTTCCTGCACTTAGTCTTAAGTGACTTATTAGTATTCTAGTGCTTTCTTTAAAGCCGTTGAGACATATTTTTGCCACTAGTTTTGAAAGTCCTCATCAGAGCAGCTGATCCAAATCACCTAGGCTACCATTACCTGAAGCACACGCAAGTCTACATTGTGTGTTTACTCATCTACCTGACCACTGAGTTTGTGGTCTGTCATGCAGACACCACATCCTATTCACCTTTACTTCCCATATCAGACACATTTCCTGGGACTTCGTGGGCATTCATTCCACAAATGCATACAAAAACAATGCAAAGAAACAAAGGACAAAGGAGAGGAAAGTCTTTAGACTTTTGCCGGGAGGCTTACAGGACATTGTTCCTACAATAATTCAACATGAATGTAATTCCTTTTCCTGGGTAATGCCAGAGGAACTCTGCCCCAGAAGCAGATTCTTCCTTGCCTTATAGTGCAGAGCTGGGACTCTCTGCATGTCCATTTTTTGAGACCTCCCTGACCCGCACAGCTTACTTGTTGTCAGTCGAGAGTCCAAGGTTTGAGATTTATGTCACATCCATAATTAGTCCTGTAAAGAAGGCAAATGCCTAAAACCTGAGAATACCTTTCATTTGCACATAATTCTGTACTTGGAAGATGTTAATAATATTTTTGCAAGCCTTAAGAATGGAGTGAAGTGTGTCGAAATTGTTAAGAAAATGGTCTTGCTGCGCAGTCCAAGTGAGAAAATTAAATAGGTGTCCTTTAATAGATCTCACTTCATAGGTGAAGAGAAAAAGCATCTCACTCCTTTTTCCATTAAAGTATCATACTTTTCCTACTATTCGTCTAGCAGGTGTTAAACTTTTTTCTCATAATAAGTTTTTTTTGATTTACTTCTTCTATTTTGTGGTGTCATTCCCCCTCCAAGACTCAGGAGTGTTCACTATACCCTGTGGCAAAGGCAAGCAAGTTCACTCGATAAGCGATAGCAGTTAAAAGTCTACAGTTTGAGTCGCTGAAATAAGGTTTGAGTTTGTGTTTTAATCAATATGGAGGATACAGGTAACATGGTTCTATTTGCAACATCCCTGACTTAATCAGCGAGTTAAAATGGTTCTGCTCTTTTAAAACCATAATTCAAAAAACACCCTAAGGTCTTTAAAGATTCTAAGACATGAAGCTCATAAACTTTTCATTTTCTGGAATCAAGAGATGCCTCTAGCACACTTTGACTGATAGGTTTCTACACTGCAAGTACCCATTTGGTACCTAACTCACTCCTGGCCATCAGGCTCCCCTGCCATAACTCTGCCAGGTGTGAGTGAAAAAGTATGGCCTCAGAATGTTAGGGCCAGAGGAGGGAAGAATTTAACTGTTTCATACTGCCGTCTCACCGTCTGCTGAGAATCCAGACTCATTCCAGGTGATGGGGTGACAAATGTGGGAACTTGTGCCATCACTCATTTGTTTAACAGGTGTGTATAAGATATATCTTGCCTGCCCATGGAAAAGATGGAACCCTCTCTGAGCAGGAGACATCTGAGCTCAGGCTAAATGATAAACTAGAGGCAGCCATGGGAAAACCAGGGAGTTGGAGACAGAAGCTGGTTTCAGCACGGAGGTCAGTGACTAGAGGAACAGGATTGAAACCAGTTGGCCCAAAAGCCATGAGGAGGGATGGCAGCTGAGGCAGGCCTGGGAAAAGAGACTCCAAGAACGATGCGGAACCAAAGAACTTTGAAAACCTGGGGTCCTGCTTGCATTTTAAAAGGTCCCTCTGTAGTGAGGAGGTTTTGTAGGAGGATGCACGTGGGCTCACAGCAGTGGCCTGGGTGAGAGTACACAGTGGTTTGGGCTACACTGACTGGGGTGATGGGGAATTTCATGTGTCAGCTTGGCTGGCCCGGGGCACCCGGGTATTTGGTCAGGTATTATTCCAGATGTTTCCGGGAAGGTGTTTTCAGAGATTAACATTTCAGTCAGTGGACTTTGAGTAAAGCACATGACCCTCCATAACATGGGTGGGTCTCATCCAATCAGGTGGAGAACTTCGGAGAAAAGGTTAAGGTCTTCCAAGGGGGGACTCTGCCTCCAAACTCAGGCTGCAACATTGGTTCTTTCCGGATCTGCAGCCTGCTGCTCTGCCTACAGATGTGGGCTTGGCCCCCACAGTCACACGAGCCAATTCTCTCTCTCTCTCCACACACACACACACACACACACACACACACACACACACTACTGGTTCTATTTGCCTGGCGGATATAAGTGGTTACAGTCATGCAGAGAAAGATGATATATTCAAGAGATTTGGGGATTCGAACCACACATATTGCTGAGATATTGAAAGCAAGCTTGGTTCCCATGTTTGGGCATGAGTAGACGAGAAGCCAGTGACACCATCCCCTGATAACCGTTGTGACAGTGGTGGTGGGGTGGGGGTGGGTAGGGTGAGTGAGGGTTGGTTGAGGTGGCCGTTGATGGGGATGGGTGGGGGTTGTCAGGGTGGGCGTGGATGGATGGGGATGGGTGGGGGTTGTCGGGGCGGGTGTGGGTGGATGGGGATGGGTGGGGGGTGTCGGGGCGGGCGTGGGTGGATGGGGATGGGTGGGGGGTGTCGGGGCGGGCGTGGGTGGATGGGGATGGGTGGGGGTTGTCGGGGCGGGCGTGGGTGGATGGGGATGGGTGGGGGTTGTCGGGGCGGGCGTGGGTGGATGGGGATGGGTGGGGGGTGTCGGGGCGGGCGTGGGTGGATGGGGATGGGTGGGGGTTGTCGGGGCGGGCGTGGATGGATGGGGATGGGTGGGGGTTGTCGGGGCGGGCGTGGATGGATGGGGATGGGTGGGGGTTGGCGGGGCGGGCGTGGGTGGATGGGGATGGGTGGGGGTTGGTGGGGGTGGGCGTGGGTGGATGGGGATGGGTGGGGGTTGGCGGGGGTGGGCGTGGGTGGATGGGGATGGGTGGGGGTTGGCGGGGTGGGCGTGGGTGGATGGGGATGGGTGGGGGTTGGCGGGGTGGGCGTGGGTGGATGGGGATGGGTGGGGGTTGGCGGGGGTGGGCGTGGGTGGATGGGGATGGGTGGGGGTTGGCGGGGGTGGGCGTGGGTGGATGGGGATGGGTGGGGGTTGGCGGGGGTGGGCGTGGGTGGATGGGGATGGGTGGGGGTTGGCGGGGGTGGGCGTGGGTGGATGGGGATGGGTGGGGGTTGTCGGGGTGGGCGTGGGTGGTTGGGGATGGGTGGGGTCGCTGGGCTTGTTGCAGGGGTCTTTGGGGTTAGGGGAAGTATGACGGAATTGTGCCGGACATGTAGAGTTTGAAATGCCCATCATTCCCCATCGAAATGGACAAGTTGCACGACAGACGCTCATATGGAGAGGCATCCCTGGGGCCTTGGGGAACACATGAAATTTTACATCCAATATCATGGGTTCTGGTCTTGGCTTTGCCATTCCCACAGATTACTTAGGCCTGTTGACCCTCATTCCTTTTTACACATTTGAGATAAAAGTAACACCTCTGCCACAGAGTGTTTTTGAGATAACATTGCAAAAATGTGTACTTTTGCATAAAAACATACAAAGGCTGTGTCAATGCCAGTGATGTGTGCAGAAGAGTGTTCCGATGGTGGTAAGAGCAGTGTGGGACGGTGTTATTGGTTCATTAACTGCTACAGGTTGAACATGGATCTTTCACATTGATAAGTTTAAACCAGAGCAGGGCGGCCTGGAAGGTGCTGTATGATGACTGGCCCCAGCCGTCGCGCCATTTCTGCTCTCCCTGCGGAGCCCAGGCGGCAGGTGAGAACCGCCTGCAAAGCAGCAGGCGGGCAGTCCCACGTGGGGCTTCTCCAGCCGCTGCGGTTCCCTTGTTCTACTCCTCAGCCAGTGGTGGATCCACACGTTGAAAACGGAATGAGGATGAGACACTAGAAAGAATGTTATTTATTTTTGATTTTTAAATGTTTACTTTCTTTTTTTATTTATTAATTTTTTTAAAGATTTTACTTATTTACTTGAGAGAGAGAGAGAGAGAGAGAGAGAGCAGGAGGGAGAAGGAGAGAGAGTCTCAAGCAGACTCCACGCTGAGCATGGGGCCCGTCATGGGGTTCAATCTCATGACCCTGAGATCATGACCTGAGCCAAAATCAAGAGTCAGATGCTTAAGTGACTGAGACACCCAGGTGTCCGTATTTTTATTTTATGAACACTAGAAACAATGAAAAAAAAACAAAACAACAAAAAAACAGAATGCTGTAAGCCCTAATGATTTATTATTCAATGCCCATAACATTAATCTGTGAAATTCCTCTGGAAGCTCCCGAGTGCTTGGTCTCCATGTTTACATTTTTGCAGGTATGGACCCATAACAAGTAACTCATCCACTGGGAACTCTGGAGCAGCGTCACCTGGGAAGCAACTCTCAGACTTATTTATGGTGGAACAGACAGAACGCGTGCTAATGTGTTTGATGGGGCCTGCAGTTGTAGTTGGGTATGAGGAGGCAGGCGACGCTATGTTTTTGCGCAGGACTCAGGTCTGGAGAGCTCAGGTCTCACTGGTCTTGCTGGAGGATCGAAACCTCCGTCTGAGGCGTAGGAGGATGGTGGGTAGGGGCGGGCGTCCTGAGTCCACATTTCACCTGCTGGCATGTCGGAGCTTGGCAGAGAACGGGAGGAAAGCAAAGCATGTCCTGCCCACAGGCCAACTTGGCAGGGCCTTCCCACTTTGCTCTCTCTTGAAGGGACACGACCAAAAGCAATTAAATCGGCACGTTGGAGACCTGGCTTTCCGTCGTGAAGAGCCAAGCTCCCTGACCCAAGATAAGCATGGTGATTTGGTGGAGGCGGGAGGAGGCCTGTGGGCTGCCCGCAGCTCAGCCCCGGGGGCCAGCATGGGGTTGGGGGAGCAGGGTGGGGCATGCAGGTCTGGGGGTAGATGATTTACACCCCCATTTCCATGGTTGACTTCGTTGGTTCTAAGGGACCATATTGTTGACTAATTAAATTCTAATGATGAGCCTCGCCCTTGTGAGATGCCAACAAATCATATCACTTTCTCCGGAAGAGGATTTTACTCGCTTCTTTAAGAAAGAAAAAGGTTAATTGTTGGAGCCCTCAGAACAGTTACAGATTTGAGAAGAAACGTAGGTGAGACCAAGCTGGTTGGCCCGAGAGCAGGGCCACGGAAGGTGAATTTTGCCCCTGGCACGCTGGGCAGGCCACCTCAGGGGAGTCAGCGTCCTGTGGCTTCCCAGGAGTCAGGAGCAAAGCCCCTGCATGCTGCAGGTTGTGTTCTCCAGAGCTCACCCTTGGAAGGGCTAGGATCTCTTCCTGCCCAAGTGCAGGCCGGGTCACCAAGTCCAGAAACCTTGTCTAAGCTACTGTTTATATTCTAAGGAAAGCAAATCAGGCATCCTACATTCCTTTACTTCCACGCGAGGCAATTAAGAGAAATACAGAGACAATACGGAATCAAGGCAAAGGTGGAAGGAATCCAAATGGAGATCAAATCACGATAAAAACCATTGGCAGGAGCATGGTGGTGCATTAAATGCATAGCCTGGAGTCCCGGAGCGTTTCTAGAAGTCACTATGAATCTGTTCCGGGGCCCTATAATACCCAAGTCAGGGGGAGAGGCACTTGTAGTTGCTGGAGTCTCTTATCTCCGTGAGCAAACTAGCTAGTTTTCTAGAAGCCCCGCTTTCCTGAAATGGAGCCGGGAGGAGTTTCTGCCACGTGGGATCTGGTATGATATAAAGATGTTTGGCTTTCTGTTCCTTTAAATATTAAACAAAAAGCTGTATTCAAGTGAATTGATCTCACAGTGCATAAAAATGTTGTCGTCTAACTGTGTGCTTTATCGTGGGCTCCTCTAAATGCAGTGACTGTTTGCCATGCATTATGTCAAACTCAGAAGGTAGCCCGGGGGGATTATTCTCTTATTTAAGTGCATTAAAATGCAGTGCGTGGTGTTTAGAAATGCAAATCATTTAGGCAGACTCTTTGATTAACTCTGGCTTCAGTCCAAATGGTTCTAATAGAGTTTCTTTCACATAAATAAAGTGTTATGATTCCAAGACAAAGATCTGGAAACATTCTGAAAACATTCGAGGAGTCCGGCACGGGGAAGTCGAAGAACAGACGTTTCAAACAGACTTTGAACAAATCGCATCCAGGGCTTTCTCTGTGGCAGCGGCCTGAGCTGGAGAGCGGCTGTTCCTCTTGTCTCCGACGTGCAGGGCAGTGTCCTTCTGAGGCATCTGGGGGCGGGGGTGAAGTAAAGAAGGGGCGTCTCTCTGATTCATAGTTCTGGTAATCCGTTTCATTTACTGCAGCTTCTCCAACCCTTCTGGACGAATTTGACTCCCTCCAGTGTCTGCCCAAGTGCCCTTTGTAACCAAGAAGGTGTGGAAGACACCAGAAATTTATTCTTTTTATTTTTATTTTCTCTCTTTTTCTTTTTTTAAAGATTTTATTTATTTATTTGACAGAGAGAGACAGAGATCACAAGCTGGGAGGAGGGGCAGAGGGAGAGGGAGAAGCAGACTCCCTGCCGAGCAGGGAGCCTGATGCAGGACTCAATCCTAGCACCCTGAGATCACGACCTGAGCCCAAGGCAGATGCTTAACCGACTGAGCCACCCAGGCGCCCCCAGAAACTTATTCTTAACTAGCTACCTCTGCAGAGAACAAAGCTCTATAAATAGGGGGTGTGTGTGTGCAATAGCTATAATCAACTCTCACTAGGAAATGTGAGGCTGCTTATGCTATAATCTATAAAATACCTTTTCTGGATTCACTTAAAAAATAATTTGTAAAAAAAAAAAAAAAGCAAAGCGTGCCATAGTACCAATGTTTTCAGTTGTTTTCCCAAACTGGATTCAAATGTAACGATTTCACATAACAGTGCTTTGAGATTTAGATTTGGTCTCGTGTTTCATTTTGCGGCATCATGCTCTATAAATATTTGTCTTTGTGTGTCTTTCTTAAAATCCGTTTAGCATACCCTGATTTGCATAAAGATTCTATGAGTGTTAAGACTGTGTCCGGTTCTCACTCTTACGATGGACGTAAAGCTGTGGGCCAGCAGCAGCTCTCCTCCTGCATTTCTGTTCTGGGACCCTACCTGGACACGCAGCCCTGATCCGGGACCCTGCTTGTCCCGTCGAGCAGGGAGTGAAAGACCCATCTCGCTCAATGTCTCTCAGAAGTCCTGTCTGCAGGTGGCTCACGTAACCACCCGTACTATTGCACTGGGCAGAGCGATTCAGGTGGCCTAGCCCCCAAAGTCACGCCATCCCCATGGAGAAGAAGCAAGTCATCCGAACAATCGTACGATCCAGCACAACAACTGCTAAGCTTTCCCGTGCTTTGAGAGAGGATCTATCGCGTGTTAAGGTAGTATCCGATGCCCAAGGACATTTCTTTTTGGCGTAATCTTTTGCGATCTGTCTTCTTTCCTTCCCCACATCTCAGCTTCCTTAGGTGCAAAGTTTGGAAAAACTATGTCACCATTTCATCTTTAATATGAAATGCCCCTGGTGAATTGTGCCAGACATTGCCACCTAGTTAACAACAGGAGTTACTCCCGGGCTGGATACAATTCAGAACAACCACCGTTGTTGCAAGACCTGTATTTGAGGTCTATGCATTTTACAGCTGGAGATACAGACATAAGGGAAACGAGATCTGGAGCACGGGGGGGGCGGGGGGGGGAGTCGTCAGGGTGCAAGCAGAATCTAGAAAGCAGATTTCTGTGGTTCTCTTCCATAGTTAAGCCAAATTTTCTTTCAGCATTTACTTCCTGCCTTCCTGCTCAGCAGCGAAAAGCAGCATCCACAATTTGATGGCCTGATTCTTTCAAAAATACCGTGTTTAAGTTCATCCTTAGTCGCTGGAACAAATGATACCCTAGAGATTAAGTAAAACTGACATTGAACTAATATTTTCAGGGCTGCATTGGACTTTTCAAAATGTTATGTATTTGATGAACAGTCAGGGCTAAATTTCTCAGTAACTACATGTGCTGAAAGCCACCATTTATTTTGGTGATTCTTAGCAAAGCATTTCCTCTCCTCTTTCCAACAAACAGAAATCCTCCCTTTGGTTAGTAGTTTCTGCAATATTGAGGCTAACGGTCAAGGTTGCACCCAATCTTTCAAATTCAAAATGTATCACTCACTAACAGTATCACTTGCAAAATCCCTTGAGGAAAATAGACCTTTAAAAATAATATTGAAGTTCTGCCATATTTAATTTATTACATCAATATTAAAAACAATATAATTCCAGCTTTTTAAAAAAGATTTTATTTATTTATTTGACAGAGAGCGAGCACAAGTAGGCAGAGAGGCAGGCAGAGGGAGAGGGAGAAGCAGGCTCCCCGCCGAGCAGGGAGGCCGATGCGGGGCTCGATCCCAGGACCCTGGGATCATGACCTGAGCCCAAGGCGGACGCTTAATCGACTGAGCCACCCAGGCGCCCCTCCTTTGGTTACTTTATTACTAATAGAATTATTTTCTCATGCTAATACGTAGTCTTTAAAATCATTAACAGCTACATTCTATGCTATCAGGCCAATGAACCACGATTGCCTTTGTATAACTAAATAGTATCCTAGTTTTGCAGATTTGTCTGATTCCGAATTTTTCATTAACACACAATACCAAATAAGACAATTATTTTTATTTTTATAGGTTTTCTTTGCTTTTTCTTTTTTTTTAATTTTTGGTAAAACACCGTTATGCATTCCCAGGAGTGACATTCCTGGCTCTGAATGCTTTCTTGGGGTTTTGAAATCTATGCCGAACTGCTTTGTGAGACAGATATTTCAATTTACAGACCCAAGCTATGTGCTAAAATGTATGTCATTAAACCATCAACAGCTATCGTTACTAAAAATTTTGCTACTTCATTTTAACACTTTTGGGTTTAAACATTTTTTTTCTATTCTTTTCTTAAAGATTTTATTTATTTATTTATTAGAAAGAGAAAGAGTGGGGGGAGGGGCAGAGGGAGAAGCAGACTCCCTGCTGAGCAGGGAGCCTGATGCGGGACTTGATCCCAGGACCCTGGGATCATGACTTGAGCCGAAGGCAGACGCTTAACCGACTGAGCCACCCAGGCGCCCCAAAGGTATTTTTTGATATTGTCATTATTCTCTCATTCGCAATAGTAACAGTGTGAGATACACAGGTGGGGTGCTTCCTTGTGACCTGATTTCTTGGGGCTCTTGACACTGTTACATATAAGCTCATCCAGCTATCCTTTGCCTCTGTTACAGATATTCTTGTAATTGTATAGATGTTTACTCATTTTGTACAATCAAATGTGTTTATCAATTTATTGATCTATCAGTCAAAAGGCAGAAACCCTTCCAGTTACTTGCACAGACAGAATGGAATATTAAGAATTGTTAACGGTATTAAAGAAAAAAAATTGTTAACGGTGGTGGGGGTGGTGGCCGGGTGGCTCAGTTGGTTAAGTGTCTGCTTTCGGCTCAGGTCATGGTCTTGGGGTCCTGGGATCGAGCCCCACGTGGGGCTCCCTGCTCAGCGGGTCGTCTGCTTCTCCCTCTGCCTCTGCCCTTGCTCGTGTGCTTTCTCTCTCTAACTCTCTCTCAAATAAATAAATAAAATCTTAAGAAAAAAAAAGAATTGTTAACAGGGTAGAATGTGTTAACCAGGGGGCAGGTGGAGAGTGGATACTCACTTATCAGGGAGGTTGTATCTACAGGATGGTGTGGGGGATGGGGGTGCCTCAGACTGCAGCCCGGTCTCCTGAGGAGGGCGGGCTGGTCGAGCTGGTGCTTTGTCTCTGAGCCCAGAGGAGGTGCCCTGAGCCGGCAACCCCAACCCTCTAGAGAAGCAGCCATGGCTGGAGTGAAGGTGTATTGCCATGAGGATGCAGGAAGACAAGGGGACCGAACAGGAAGGAGGCTGTCACTTGTCCCCCAGCCTGGCGGTCCCTTTGATACCTTCTCTTGGCAGACCTTAACAGGAGCTGGAAAGCAGGAAGGTGACTACAGCATCTGGCCCAAACCTTGCAAAGCAGGACACGGGAGGGTGTGCTTGGAAGTGAGAGACAACAGTTTATTTACATATTTTTTAAGGATTTTATTTATTTGAGAGAGAAAACATGAGCAGGGGGAGGGAAAGAAGGAGAAACAGACTCCCTGCTGAGCAGGGAGCCTGATGTGGGACTCGATCCCAGGACCCTGAGACCATGACCTGAGCCAAAAGGAGATGCTTAACCGACTGAGCCACCCAGGCACCCCACTTACTGCCTTTCTTTATGAAAAGAACTGAAGACAGAATATATATTGAACTGAGTAATAGACACTGGGCTAAGTGTGTTCCTTGCCACATTTTGTGGCATTTCAGGTGAATATTCAGGCCTCCAAAGCACCATGGGCCACTGGAAATCAAATCACATTTTGAGGATTTGGGGAATTTGCTAATTCCTGGGTTTTTTTTTTTTTTTTTTTTTGGCCCAGAACATAAATATTAGTTGAATGACATATTACCAAGTCGATCACGGGAGCTCCATGTCATTTAGAGACTCCCTAGCCCTCCAGTGGATTCTATTTTGGACATCAGTATTCTTTCTAATGGTTGCTATTAAGATCGGACTGCGGGAACTTCTAGTTTCAGCTCCCACATGTGATGACCTTAGAAGTTGTCCCTGTTCTTACAGCAAGGAAAAAAAGGGAACGAACTGAAAATCGTCAACTTTTCTTGAGCCGTTGGAGAGGTGAGGTGCCAGGGCAAACCATCATCCCACAATGCGGAAAGCCAGGGGAGTGCAGACAGTCACATCTATGATGGTCTTTGCAAGTAGGTGCTGAAGCCCGGAATTGGCAGGAGCACTCAAATTTTAGGATGCCTCTGACCCCTCACTAGAGGCAGAATTCAGGCCTCTGGGAGGCCCCACACTTGCCCCGTTCCTACCTCTGGGGGCCCCCCAAGCTCGCACAGTGAAAAGCCAAGAAAAACCCTCCTATTTCCAGTGGAAGGGGCTGGGCGGAGATATATAAACATTTCTGAATATTTCCAGAATGTTCTCCATAAGGAAAACCAAACTCCTAGGGGAGGACTTCTCCTGGGCTTTATCTGACCGGGGGGAAGAGAAATTTCCCACCTTCTGCACTTTCTAGCCTTCCTGTCTCACCTAAGGTGGGCAAAAGAGGTGAGAAACATTTCTGATCCCCACTGAGGGACACAGCTGCACTAAAGACTGAGCTTTAATCATCAGGAAGTAGGATGCCTACACGCCCACACCCTGCCATCTCATCAGCAGGCTCTGGTAGAATGTTAACAGTTAGGGCTGAGGGGGCCGCAAGGCTCAGACCCTATTTCAGAAGGAATTTTTAAGGAAACCCAGAGATAACAGAGAGTCCTAAAGAAGGGTACTCAACGAAATTGACGCATCTGTCACTTACAGCTTCCACAAACACTAAACGCAGCTCAACTCATAGCCAGATTAATGTAAACTTCACCCTAAAGGTCTATTTACCTCACCTCTTATTTCCTGATACATCCCATCTGGGTTTCAACAGAAAATTGCAAGGCATACTAAAAGACAAGATAAAACCCAGTCTGAAGAGAGAAAGCAACCGGACTCAGATCTGATGCACAATCTGGAATCATCAGAGAGACTATTTAAATAACTTTGATGAATATGCACAGGACTTCTATAAGGGAAGTCATAAAACTCTGAGGAAAGAAATCAAAGAAGATCTAAATAAATGGGGAGAGATACTCTGTGTTCACAGAGTGGAAAGTTCCGTATTGATAAGATGTCAATTCTTCTCAACGTTATCTAGAGATGGAACACAGTCCCAATCAAAACCTCAGCAAGCTATTATGTAGATATTGACAAATTAATTTTAATTTCTCTATGGTGAAAGCCCCTGAAGAGCCAACATAATACTGAACCAGAACCCAGTTGGCGGACTGACAAGAATTGGTATAAATCTACAGTAATCAAGATAGCTTGGTATTGGTGGAAACTAATGACACATAAATCAATGAATCCAGAGAGAACCCAGAAATAGGCTCACACAAATATCTTCAACTGATCTTTGATAAAGAAATACGGTAATTCAATAGTGAAAAGGCAGACTTTTCAACAGACGGTGCTGGAGCAAGTGGATGTCCATACGAAGAAATAATATCTATTTATAGTCAGACTTTATACCCCACAGAAGTTAACTCAGAATGTTCCTAAATATAATTATATTTAAGTAAATATACACCTAAATGAAAACAAAGGCAGTACTGTAAAACTTTTAGGACAAAAGCAGTAGAAATTCTACATGACCTTGGTTTTGGCAATGAGTTTCTACATACAATCCCAAAAGCATGGCAGATGAAGGAAAGCAATAATAAACTAGACTATACTAAAATTAAAAATGCCTGCTCTTTGCAAGACACTGTTGAGAGATCAAAACACAGGCTACAGACCCGGAGAAAATATTTACAACATACGTATCTGCAAAGGCCATGTTTCCAAAATATACAAGGAATTATGGAAACTCAACAATAAGGGGAAAAAATACCCACTTAAAAAATGGGCAAAAACCAGGGACCTCAGCAAAGCAGATATACATATGGCAGATTAGCATATGTAAATATTCTCATCATCATGTGTTGTTAAGGAATTGTAAGTGGGATACCTCTATATCCTATTAGAACTACGGAAAGGCAAAACATGGACAACACCCAATGCTGGCGAGGATGTGGAACCACAGAAACCCTCAGACACTAGTGGTGGGAACGCAAGGCAGTCTGGTAATCTCTTGCAAAGTTAAACATAGTCTCACTGTATGATTCAGCAGTTGAGCGATTGGCTCCTCAATCCTAATGAATTGATTTGAAAATTTGTATTCACACAAAAACCTGTACAAATATTTACAGCAGCTTCAGCTATGACTGCCAAATCTAGAAGCTCCCAAGATGCTCTTCAGTAGGTGAATGGATTAACAAACTTTGTACATGTATCCAGTGGGGCATTATTATTCAACAATAAGACGACATGAACTATGAAGCCATAAAAAAGCCATGGAGAAAACAATTGATAAGACAAAGCGTAAGAGAGCCACGCATGGGACGATTCCAGGTATAGAGCATCCCGGGAAAGGCAAAACTGTGGATGCAGTAGAATGCTTACTGATTTCGAGGGTCCAGGAAGACAGGGACACAGGGGAATTTGGGGGAAGCAAAACCATTGTATGTGAGAATGTAGAGATCATTAAGTATTTGGCAAAAACCACAGACCTTTATGGCATAAAGAGTGAACCTTAATGGATGAATATTTAAAAAAAAATCATGTAGGAGGTTGGGGACCCCAGGGGGAAAGCAGGCTGGGAGATGTGGATCTAACTGAGGGGCTGAGGCGTGAAAGGATCTCAGGGGAGGGTGTGGAAGACGAGTCCAGTAGATGTGAGTGACTTTGGCAGTGAATGGAGTCTCACACACTCCCGCATGTCTGTGTAATACTCCATTCGATCGCATTACTTTCATGGGAGTGTGGGTTAGCCATGCTGAGACCGACTGCCGTACACGTGCCAAAATGGAAGAATCCAGAAAATGGATGGCCGAGGGTGGAGCCAGGGCTCTCATTTCTGGGGTGGGAGTTTGCAAAGAAGCAAGTGGAGGAAGCTAGAGTGATCTGCGCAGTCATGGTTTAAGGTTAGGGAAAGTCCGTGTGAGGTGTGTGTACCTTCCTGTAGGCACAGATGGTTGCGCAGATGAACATTTAGAGATGTGTGGTGTATCACAGCTCATATAAACATGTGTATTTTTTGCTCTGGCCGGGGGGGGTGTGTAAAAGGAAAAACAGCCCACTAACAGGAAGGACACCCAGGACTCAAATCTTGTTTTTTAGTATCATTTGCCCATAAAAGGAATCAGGGCTCCTTGGAGAAGTGACTGGTTTGTGAGGGAAACATACCCGATGAGCCTGGCGCATCTTACAACACTAGAAAGAAAGGGAGCCTTCAAATGCACTTGCGCACACACACATGCACACAGACCATGCACAGCCACATGCATGCACACATACACCACATGCATGCTGATATGCACCCAAGCACACACATTCACATGCAAACTTACCTGCACACCCACCCGCATGCACACCCAGACACTCACACTGTATGCATGTGTGTGCACACACACCCACACTCACACGTTGGGGGTATGTCAAACGGGCCCAGAAACGAGCTGATAGTGCTCTCAACATCCAAAACTGGAACGATTTTGGCATCAAAATAGTTGATCAAAATATATAAAATAGTTTTGGATTATAACTCCAAGTATGAAATAAACACATTTGAGTCCACGCTGATGTAAATAAATGATTGAATACATTCATAAGCTGAGGAGCATAGACGATGCTCCCAGGCAGAAGAATTCCAAATCCTCATGTGGACACTGGATCTTCAAGGAGGGGAGTGCAGTTATCTGCTCCCGAGGGCAGACTTCACAGGGGGACTTCCCTCCAAGTGTGGCAGCTGGAAAATAGGGAAAAAGTAACTTTTCAGTGGAGAAACCTGACCGACGATCCCATGCCAGGTGACCAAGAGCCCCATCAACCATCTTGAATCGCAATGACACGGTGTATGCGATATGACACGGTGAAAATGACCCTCCACTCTGTGGTTCTCTTCCCAATAGGTCCCCACCCGGTCTCACTATGAGAAAATGATCAGACGTATTTTACTCCTCAATTTTTATTTTATTTTATTTATTTATTTGAGAGAGACAGAAAGAAAGAGAGAGACAACCCAAGCAGGGAGGAAAGGCAGAGGGAGAGGGAGAAGCAGACTCCCCGCCGAGCCGGGGGCCCAACGCAGGGCTCCATCCCAGGACCCCGGGATCATGACCTGAGCCGAAGGCAGATGCTTAACCGACTGAGCCGCCCAGGCGCCGTATTTTACTCTTCAAAACCAGTCATGGTCATTAGAAGAAGAAGTGAAAAGCACAAAAACAAGGAAAGTCTGAACAAACGCCACAGCCAAGAGGACCCCGAGGAGATTTGACAACCAAATGTAGTGTGGGATCTGAGATGGGGCTCTGGAGCCGAAAATGGGCATTAGGTAAAAACTCAGAAAATCTAAGTAAACTATGGACTTTCATTAGTTCAATTTCCTTAATTGCAAAAAATTTCCTTAATTGCAAAAAGAAGGTATAATACTAAATTAAGATGGGAACGTGGAAGGAACAGGGTGAGGTGTATGGGAACTCTGTACTGTTTTCTCGATTTTTCCATAACCCTAACATAGATCTAAAAAAATAAAATCTATTAAAAATGACTATAGTGAATATCTACACATATATATCTCTGTGAGTTTTGTTTATTTCTTTGAGTTACATTCCTGGAAGTGATACTTCTTTGTGTAAAGATTTGCTTCTTACTAGTTTGGAGATGGTTTTAAAATATGGCTTGATTGCTTTGCAGAGAAATGTTATCAATTTATAACTCACAGGAGGAGTGCACTGGAGACCCCCATTCACATACCATCGCAAATCCTGGGTCTCGTTAATTTAAAACGTAAGTTTTCCAAATAAAAAAAAATTTCACTAAAATATTATTAATGTGGTTGAACATCTTTTCATGTTAGTTTTTGACATTACCTCTGTAAATTTATGTGCGAATATACTAATTTCCAAACCCAATCCCCTAAACTTCCAATATTCATAAATTTATTCTTTTTTTAGCATTAAAGCTGTTTTTGCATCTTGCTGTTAGTGTTCCTCATACAGTTTCACCTACTAATCTAGCCAGAAGAGACCCCAGAGAGACCCCAGAAGAGACCCCCAGCTTCCCTTCCAGAATTCACTGCCATGTCCAAGGAACGCCATCATGGTGTTCATTTCTCATTGCTGTTCTGAGAAATGACCACAACCTTAGTGATTTAAGCAAAGCAAATTTATTATCTTGTGGTTCTGTAGTTCGGAGGGACGTTAGCTCCTCCAAGCAAACTAGATTTCTCACACCATCTCCACTTACAGTCGGTATATCCTTTCACAGCTTACAGTGAGATGTGAACCTCTGACATAGAACAAAGGCTCTTAACTGAAATTTTTTATTAACGGACTTACTTTTAAAAAAAAAAACCACAGTATTTATACTTACAAGGAAGTTACAGAGAAGGGATGTTGTGGTTAGTCACAAAACAGAAACGCCATCGTGGTGTTCATTTCTCATTACTGTTCTGAGAAATGACCACAACCTTAGTGATTTAAGCAAAGCAAATTTATTATCTTGTGGTTCTGTAGTTCGGAAGTCCAAGGTGAGTGCTGGGGGCTACCGCCAAGGTGGGAGCGGGGCTGGGCTCCATTCCGGAGCCTGGCGGGGGTGGGGGGAGTCTGTTCCATTGTATTTTCTCTCTTCTAGAGGCTGTTGGTCTTCTTTGGGCTCCTGGTTTTCCATTTCTCCATCTTCAAGACCAGGGACAAGGCATCTCTGATCATTTCTCCATAGTTACATTTCCATGTATGGTAACCCATTCACAAGATCCAAGGATTGGGATGCAGCCATTGTCGGGGAGGGGAGATTTTTCTGCCTCCTACACCCATATAGTTAAAAAAATAGACTTTTTTTTTTTTGAGCTAGGAATTTCTATTTTAATATCTAAGAAGCAGAGAGGGGCGCCTGGGTGGCTCAGTTGTTAAGCGTCTGCCTTCAGCTCAGGTCATGATCCCAAGGTCCTGAGATCGAGCCCCACGTCGGGCTCCCCGCTCCGCGGGAAGCCTGCTTCTCCCTCTCCCACTCCCCCTGCTTGTGTTCCCTCTCTCACTGTGTCTCTCTCTGTCACATAAATAAATAAAATCTTAAAAAAAAATCTAAGAAGCAGAAGGAGCATTTCATAAGGCAGACCCATGAGAGAAAATTCAGACAGTAATAAGGTTATGTTTTGATATGTCTGTCTTTCCCTCTCGAACCACCACTGGGGATGTTGTAAATCCTGGAATTTTGGCACTTCGGGAACAGCGTGGGTCTTCCAGAGCCTATGATTCAGCTCTACATTCCCTCACCCAAATCTTGGGGCCACCTGTGTGTTAGGACTCAGAGTTTACTACCTGTTAGTTGGAACTCAGTCTGAGCATTTAAGACCGAGGGCGTGGGACTTGACGTGGGTTTGGGGTGATGCTCTGGGACCCTCTGAATCGGTGAGCTGGTATCTGATGCCAACTTTTAAAAGGTAACAACCTCATGTCTTCTGGTGAAAAAATGGCATAGAATAAATAATTTTGAGTTTCCCCAGAGAATTCCTGACCTCGTGGTCTGCCCTTGTGTGTTTGATGAGTTCACGGCCTTTGCGCTGGGCTCCGTGCCCATCATTAAAACCGGGTGTTGCTGTCTGTGTCCCACAGGAAGTGTACTCATCAGGCCACCGAGAAACAGGACAGAGGAGAGAAATCCATCGTCCAATCACTCATGTCTTTCACCTCTCACTGAGGAGACATGGAGTTGATTCTGGATGGCCCCGGGTGGCCTCGCTGCATTTCTGCGAAGGACTCTGACCGTGGCCGTGAGCAAAACAAGCACCCCCGCAACCATCACACACCAGTCGGGCGTTTAGAGCCAGAGCCTTGATTTGGGGTCAAGTCCTTTCCCTCTGCAGTCCTAACACGCAGTAGCTTTTTTTTTTTTTTTTTTTTACCTTGGGGCAAAATACATCAGCCTGTTTCCTCCTATAAGACAGAGCTAGTGATCACTAACACGTTGGGTAGAATGATATTTAAATGTATGTACCTCACTGGAATTTCAGTGGGGATTCCACAAATATTGTATCTGATCTCTGACCACTTTCTTTAAACAAGGTCCTGCCTTCTTTTGTTTCACAACATTAATTAATAGGCATAGTGAATTATTGACTTATTTTCCACTCCGCTGATTGGACTTCACGTTTCAAGAGGACAAAAGCCGTATTTTTCTTACGTAACCGTGTGTTTCGGGGCATCCGGCACAGTTGAATGTACCTGAGATCTGCTCAGTATTTTCAAAGCGAATTAATACCTTCGCTAAGCTCCCTCTGTGTCTTAATTCCACGAGTTAAGAAGCTCGTCCAGTAAAACTGTGAGCAGTGACACAGTTTTCAACTGACTGCCGGAAGGATGGTCGGTGCCTCCAGTTGGAATGAGAGAAGACGTGAATGTAGATAGCCAGGTGCCAGAGAAGGAACAATCCCTGACTGTGGGTGAGAGTTTAGGAGATGAGGTCTGGGCAGGATCAATGCAGGTGTCTTCAACAGCACAGGTCTCTGGCCGCCTGAGGGGCTCAGACGGTGCAGCATCTGCCTTCAGCTCAGGTCACAATCCCAGGGTCCAGGGATCAAGTCCTATGTCGGGCTCTCTGGTCAATGGGGAGTCTGCTCCTCCCTCTCCCTCTGCTCCTCACCCTGCTTGTGCTCTCTGTGTGTGTGTGTCTCTCAGATAAAAAGATTTTTAAAAATCTTTAAAAAATTAAAAAGAAAATGGCATGGGTCTCTTCCAAGACCTTGGGGTGCCTCCAGCGATCTGTTGGTATACTGGTGTGTTTCTGTAAACTTTGCAATGCCGTATTTTTAATTCTTTCTCTCTCATACCTCCCCCTTGGGCCTATCTTTTCCTTACTGTTTATGTCCAGCCTGCTTGACCCTCCAGAGAAGCTCCGTCTGAAAGACAGGGGTGCAGGCCCCATGGCACTGATGGACCCTAGGCAGCAGGGCTCCCTCCTAGGATCCATATTTCCAGGTCAACATTGACCACGTCCTGTGAACCACCAGGGTCTTAAGGAGCCCTTTTGTTTGCTCACAGGGGGAATATTTGCCAAAATGGAGGATACTTGACTTTGAGGTTGGGCACAGAGTGATACCTTGGCAGGACTTCCCATCTGTACTAGCGGGAGTCAAAAAGTAAAAATAAGGTTTGTGTGTGTGTGTGTGTGTGTGTGTGTGTGTGTATGTGTGTGTGATCTTGAAGAAATCTATTCAAATTTATGGGCTTTTATTTGCTCACTTTGTAAAATATGAATTGAAAACTTTGCATTCTAAGAATAACATAAAACCTAGTGCTTTTTGTATATACAAGGGAATATTATGCAGCCATCAAAAGGAATGAGATCTTGCCATTTGCAATGACGTGGATGGAACTGGAGGGTGTTATGCTGAGTGAAATAAGTCAATCAGAGAAAGACATGTATCATATGACCTCACTGATATGAGGAATTCTTAATCTCAGGAAACACACTGAGGGTTGCTGGAGTGGTGGGGGGTGGGAGGGATGGGGTGGCTGGGTGATAGACATTGGGGAGGGTATGTGCTATGGTGAGCGCTGTGAATTGTGCAAGATTCAAGAGCTGTGAATTGTGCGAGATTCAATCCTCTCTTTAATAAGGAAAAACAGAAGACATGGTATGCATTCCAGGGCTAAATATTAATTGCTTGGCATTCTGTATGTATATACTAGTGAAACATATTTAATGATTTAAATTTCTTATTGAATTTGCTTTCTTTTGTAGCAATCTAGGAAGCTGTATTTTGGAAGATATTTGAAATTATGTAATTCTTGAATACAATGTAAAACTAAAGTTTTTGTTATAATTACATGTTATATGTAATTTATAATATAATTACAAATAATGCATATCATTGCAGCTAATAAAGCTGATAGAGGTCCTTGTAAAAAAAATTGAATCACAGATCTGTACCTCCGAAAAAAATAATACATTATATGTTAAAAAAAAAATAGAAGATAGCAGGAGGGGAAGGATGAAGGGGGGGAAATCGGAGGGGGAGTCGAACCATGAGAGACTATGGACTCTGAAAAACAAACTGAGGGTTCTAGAGGGGAGGGGGGTGGGGGGATGGGTTAGCCTGGTGATGGGTATTAAAGAGGGCACGTTCTACGTGGAGCACTGGGTGTTATACGCAAACAATGAATCATGGAACACTACATCAAAAACTAATAACGTAATGTATGGTGATTAACATAACATAATAAAAATAAATAAATAAAACCCAAAACTATAAGATGTCTAGAAAAAAAAGGGGAACCCCCCCAAAAAAAACCCTAGTGCTTTTTAAGCTTTTACGGTGTGTGAGGCAATGATCAAATTTCATCTTCAGAACAGCCTGGGTGAACTCAAAATGGCCTACAAATAAAAGATAAAACTATGAAATTATCAGAGGTAAGCATAGGGATCATTCTTGATGACCTTGATTTGTTAATGGGTTCTCAGATTTGATACCAAAATGACAAGGAACAAAAGAAAAAAAAATAGTAGATAAGCTTGATAGTTTAGAATAAACTTCATTAAAATTTAAGACTTTTGTGCATCAAAGAACATTATCAAGAAAGTAAAAAGACGACCTACCTAATGGAAGAAAATATTTGCAAATCATGTACCAGATAAGGGTGTGGTACCCAGAATATACGAAGAGCTCTTACAACTCAACAAAATGACAAACAATCCAGTTTTAAAAACGGACGGTAACCTTGAATGGATCTGTCTGCAAACAAAGCATACAAATAGCCAACAAGCACAGAAGGAAGGTTCAACGTCATTGGTCATTAAGCAAATGCAAACTGAAATCACAAAGAGAGGCCACTTGACACACACTAGGAATGTCGGAATTTTTTTAAAAAAATGGAATTAACAAGCGTTGGCCGGGATGTGGAGAAATGAGAGTCTTCATACATTCCTTGTGGGCATGTAACAGGATGCAGGAGGGAGAGAGTCTGGCTATGACTCTAAAACGTAGAACTTCCATATGACGCTGCAGTGGTATTCCTAGGCATGTACCCACAGGAAATAAGAACACATGTCAAGTTTTAACGTCCACACAGAAACTTGTACACAAATGCTTATCGCAGCATTATTCCCAAGAGCCCAAACATAGAAACAGCCCAGTGTCTGCCAATGGGAGAATGGATGAGCAAATAGTGGTAAATACATGGAGTAGAATATTATTCAGCTATAAAAAATGAGGTACTGATCCATGCTCCAACTTGGATGACTCTTGAATATTATTGAATAATATTATCCTGAGTATTGAATGGTATGCCAACTGGAAGAATCCAGCACAAAATGTCCCATAATTATATGAATCCTTTTATATGATTTATCTAGAATCGGCAAATCCATAGAGACAGGGAGCTAATTAGTGGTCGACGGGGGACGGGAGGAGGGAGGAACGGGGAGTAATTACTTGGAGGCATGGGGTATTCTTCTGGGGTGATGAATCCTATGGCCGTGACGAGAAGTGGTGGGTCACAACACGGTCAACTCACTAAAGACCACCGAATCGGGCACTTTGTAATGGCTAATTGCACATAATGTGAACTTAACCACAATAAAGAAGCAATTACTGTAATGTACTATAAGCACCTTAAAAAAGAAAAAAAGCCATATAGCCATCTCAAGAGGAGTGGAAAAAATTTGGCAAAATCCAACATCCATTCTTGAAAAATTCTCAGCAGAATGGTAGTAGGAGGGGATTCCTCCTTTCCAGCGTAAAGGGCACCAGTGAAAATCCTACAGCCAGCATGATACGTAATGAAACACTGAAGGTTCCCCCCAAGATCATAAGAAGATGGTCTATACTGTCTGTATAAATAAGATGGAGGTGGATTTATGGCACCGAAATAACGCATAAACAAACAGGTGTGTTGTTTCTTTATGGCACCCACGGCAAGGGAGCCAAAGGGAGATATTGTCAGCACTTGGGAGAAAGAGAGCCAGGTATAAATCCCTGCCAGGTGTAGAGAGCCCTGATGTTCAGTCAGCACAAAGGACCAATCAAGCTAAGAACTTTCCCGGAGGGTTGCGAACAGGGTTGGCACATTTGTTGGAAGAGGAACAGAAGCATGAAATGGGAAGGCAGGAGGTCAGGGTGCCCCCTTCACTGCCCAGTCTCCTACTGTCCTTCCAGAGGTGGGCCTCTAGCAGGGAATGGGAGAAGTATTTCCTCTAAGGCAAGAAATACGTTTTGGCTCTTACGAAAAACAGTGCACGGTCGCCTGCCATGACAAGGGAGCTGCGTGTTCCCTAAGAGAGAGCAGACAGCTATGGGACAGAGGCAAGGTTTCATCTGAGGATCTCTGTCCCGCACTGTGGATATAAAGAGCAGTGCAAGATAGAATGCGGTCACTCCTGCAGACTGTGCCCATGCAAAGTAGGGCTAATACGAGCAGAGAGAAAAAAGGAGCAATTGATATTTTTCCGCCTACTTCGATAGGCATCGGTATTATAATTCCGGCTTAGAGTCCTGTCAGTTCCCTTGGAATGTTCTTTCTGTTCGGCAACTCACAGAAAAAGGAATAGCATGACATAGAGGCAATTAGACATTTCTACAACCCCCTGTAAAATATCCCATCAAAATAGCATCCGATTATTAGAAACCAGGATTTTTTTTTTAACTGTTATGATTTCTCAGTCCTGGATGTTCAGTTCCAGCCGAGATGCACATCCTTGCCTCCGACTGCCCTCCACACTGCACCTGGGATGAAAAACCAAGCAAGACCACTGACTATTCTTTCAATAAGCCTCTGCATTGCTACTTCAGTGTCACGGTCTGAAATGTTCCTTCCACTCATTGATGCTAACATCTCGTTGCCAGCACTGAATTCAGAGCCCTTGCATACCATTAAGCCCCCCTCATCCAGTTCTACACTTGATCTTGGCCAAAAGGCCAAGAAACGATCCACCCCCATCCAGTTCTATCTTGATATTTTTATCAACCTGCCAAGGCTGCAAAACTGTAAGTGTAGAGCTATGTTTTATATGTCAGGTAGCCTGCCCAATATTCCTGCTGAATGAATGAATGCATGCATGCATGCATGAATGGATGAATGAATGAATAGACGAACAAATGAATGAATGGAGTCGAAGGAGCAAATGAAGAGAGAGAGTTACAACATTTTCCTTTCCCAGGGGCAGAAATAGTGAGCCACAGTATTGATCCATGCCTGGCAGATCTTGGCCATGGAGGGCTAGTAACCTGGAAGAGTATCTTGCCCACAGTGTTTGTCCAACACTTACCCTCCTTTTCTTTAAAAAAGATTTTATTTATTTATTTGAGAGAGAGAGCGCAAGCACAAGCAGGAGGGGAGAGTAGAGGGAGAAGCAGACTCCCCACGGAACAGGGAGCCAGACACAGGACTCGATCCCAGGACCCTGAGCTGAAGGTAGACACTTCACGGATTGAGCCCCCCAGGCGCCCAACACTTCCCCTTTCCTAAGCTGGTAACACTCAGATTCCTCTTCCTAACTGAGTTACAAGGTGAGAGCGGAAGGTCATCCAACTGGCTACCTGACATCATTCCAGTGATGCTTAATACACTGGTTTCTTAGCCCTGAACTGTTTTTCAGGGGTAGAGATCCCATTGCACTTTAGAGAGGAATCCAGCACTGCCGATATGCGATCATGCTTTCATTAAAGTGCTGGGGACACCCCGCACTCACTAAATACCGTATTGGTACTGAGTTTGTGAAGAAACTCCTTTCCTCCAGTCAGTGTTACCGTTGAGTCAGGACTACATTTGCTTTCTTCCATATTCCTTTCAAGGCACGTGTGTTTGCTCCAGATCACCAAAGATCGGGAACAGAGGTCTGAAAGTTGACTTCTTTCATGTTTGGCTGATATTGATTAGACAAATATTAATAGCTAACAGCTATTAAATATTCATGGCATGCATCATGCTTTGCAAAATTATTTTCTATGCATTACCTCATTGAATGTATTCATTCCCATAGAGTGAATATGGTGATGATCTCAGTTTTGCTGGTGGGAAGTCAGAGTCTTAAAGATGTCATCACCTAGTATGTGGTGGAGCTGATACCAGACCAAAATCTGAGTCTTTGCTCTTTGGAAGGGGGCTGTTAGCACCTCCTTGACCTTAGCATAGGACCAATTTCCATCTAACTGTTAGAATGAGCCAGGCACTGTGCTAAGGGCTTTGCAGGCTTTATCAAAGCTGGTTGCTGATCCTCTCAAAAAGCTTCTGAAACTTTGACATTTCTGTCTCTTCCTCTGGAGCACGGTTCTTCCCATCCTCCTAAGGGACGCTTCTGTCCTTTCCCCTTCTCTCTTCTCCACCTGTGGGGAAGTCAGCATTGACCTGGTTCCCGGCGACTCCCCCGTGGTGATTTCCCTTGACTAGTTCCAAAACAAGCCTGATTCTCTTGAAAATCCGGCATCCACAAATACCAATCTTTCCAATCTTTTCGTATGTCCAAGGCCACCGGAGAATGAGGGACCGAGGTCCCGACCCCAAAGGCCAACTCACTGCCTTCCTTTCTACTCCATACCAGCAAAGCTCTCTACCATGCACACTGACACACATGGTCTGCTTGACACTCCTGTTTGCTGTGTAGACGGTCTCATGTTCACCCTCTTCAGAGACTATGCTAGGTCGGAGCGCCATGGCATCCCTGTGGTTAACAGGCAAGCATACCATCATGAGGGTTAAATCGTTAGAGCTGGGTTGGTTTAGGGTAGTACGTGAAAAGAAATAGGTTGTGACCTAACAGAGGGATGCTGAAATACTTTCGAAATGACAGTTAAAGCATTCGCACATGCCAAGAATCTTCGAAGACTGACATTTGTTCAAGTGGTCGTGTGGACACTGAAGCTGGCCACTAAGATGATGGAGTGACATAAAGGTGAGGTCTCAAAGCCCCAGATGCCCCAATGAGAAGAAAATAAAAAAAGATCCCAACAATTTGTATATAATTTTAGCAAAATATGGAGCTCATAATAGTATAGCTTGTTTTTTATTTTTCTTCCCAGGTGGGCGAAAATCCATGCAAAATGTCTTCTCATATGATTCAAGATCCAAAGTCTTACCAATGGTCCATAAGAACCTAGAGAATGCTCCATAGCCTTCTGCTACCAATTCCCCTTGCCCTCTAGCTTATTGTTGGCCATGTTCCTTCCTGCCTCAGGGCCTTTGCACATTCTCTTCCTTCTACATTTACTGCTCTAGTCCAAGGATCTGTCTGGATCATTCTTTTCCTCCCTCAAGTATTTGCCCAAATACAGCTTTCTCCGTAAGGCCTTTCCTGATTACTCTGCTTCAAATTGCAACCCTTTGCCCTTTTTGTGTTTCTCTTTCTAGGCTTTATATTTCTCTACAGCTTTTATCACCTTCTGTCATACTGTATAATTTACTTATTTATTTTATTGTTTACCTGTATCTACTGAAATGCAATTCTCAGAAGGCAGGAGTTTTGCTTATTGGGTTCTTTGCTATATCTTCAAAGTCTAGAATTGTGTCTGGCATATACAAAATATTCATGATTTGTCAAATAAATAAATAAGTAAATAAAATACTGAAGAATCTTGTATATTTGTCTTTTTGTTTGCTATACATGTAATACATTTTTAATTTATTATGAGCTTCAACTGTGAAACTTACCTTCTTGACTATCAGAAAGCGCCTCACCCTTTTTAATCTATAAACTAACCAGATTCTTCCATAGCTGATTAAATAATCCTGGTGATTTTAATGATTGGCCTATGTTGTCCTATGATGGATGCATTGGCCATAGTTAGTATTGAAGGTTTTTGAAATGCTCCTAAGCCCAAGCGGCACAGATAATTTTCAAGATTGTGTAAATATTAACAACAACAAAAAACTATGCTAGCACATGTGCATTAACAGATGATCAAATCTGTGGAAAGGAACTCTTAAAACAGAAAAAAACATAGTGGAAGATACCGATCACCCCTATGGTCATTACCATTTTGGCACACACATTCACGCACACACGTACACACGCAGCCCTACATAACTGCAAATGCTCTGTTTTGTTCCCATTATTGCTGCATATTTTTTGCCCCACCCTAGAACTCTCCTCGACACCCTCAATGCGGCCTGGGAGTGCAAAGGAATTAGGCTGCTGACAGGCTCCTTTGCTGGACTCAGTCATTCAGCTTTTTTAAGGCAAGTTATCTTATTACAGAGCTACACATGCCCAATCCGGGGAACTGCAAAGACATAAAAACATAAATAAGCAAACAAAAATCTTACATAATTCCACAATTCAGAAGTGGCATCCGTCTCTCAAAAATGTTGTGATGTTTACTTCTAGAAATCCCTTTATGTGTTTTCACTCATGTGGGTATCTTTTAACAGAATTGGGGTCATTTGGTACGTCCTGTTTGTTACCTATTTTCTGTCATGTAATAATAACTGTGAACATTTTCATTCCCAGTTAATCTTTCTATGTATTGCCTCTATGCCATTTATCAGCCACCCCAATGGAGTTATTAAGAAATTTGCTACAACTGAAGTTACAGAATAATCAATCTGGAACCTAAATGAAATCTAAAACACATTGTATTTCCCCTTTTTCGTTTGTGGTAAATACTGTTACCTTTCCTGTTCAGCCTCTAGCTGTGATTTATATTCCTAGAGAATTTTCATCCAGAAGAGAAAAATGATGCTTCACCTTTCACTCTCAATTTTTTTTTTTTTTTTTACAGTGTGTGATGTTTTTGACAGTATCTCATCTTCCTCTGACCACAGATGACAAAGAGTGGTGTTGGACGACCTGTGTCTGCCTGATAACTCAGGGCTGCTCTGCCTGTGTGGGAACCGCCGGAGCACGGACAGAGCTGGTTGCAGTCAAAGCTGCCCCAATAAATAACATAGGGAACAACTCTTCTTGCCCTTAATTACAAATTTAGTTTGCATTTACAATTCTTTTGGAATTGCAGATTAAAACCATGGGACAGCATCGCACGCACACATTATCTGGGAGAAATTAATGAAGAATTACTTTTATTAATTAATTACTTTAGATGTTGGCAACATGTAAAGCAAGAGGAACTCACATGCAGTGCTCATGGGAGAGAAATTTGCTAGGATCCCTTTAGAAGTCCTTTTGGGATTCTTTGTTGAATTTTAATAGCCAAAGATGCAACACTGGGCATCACCCTCCAGGAGCACTTGCATATTCACCCCTGCATGAACGTACAATAGCAACAGCATTTATGAAAGCAAACTACTATTAATAATAATAATAATAAAATGAAGGCAATTGAAGATAGGAGGATACAGACGACAGTATGGGTATGGAATCCTTCTGTCAATGGAACGCCATGTGGTGGAGGGAGTGGATTCTGCCAGAAGCCGGCGTGAGGACAGATCTCACAAAGTAAGTTGAGGGAAAGGGGTCAGGTGCAGACTCACGCTCACATGGGAGCTGAGAAGATTGCTCTGCTTTGCCCGTGTGAGTGTGGAGAAGGAACTGAAATCCAAGACCTGTAATCAAGCTCATAGGTCCTCTCCTTTTAAGGGTCTATTATAATTCTTTTTTTTAATTTAAGATTTACTTATTTATTTTAGAGAGAAAGAGAGGAGGGAGGGAGGGGCCGAGGGAGAGAGAATCCCAAGCAGAATCTTGGCTGGGTGCAGAGCCCTAGGCGGGGCTCGATCCCACGACCCTGAGATCATGACCTGAGCTGAAACCAAGAGTCAGATGCTTAACTCATTGAGCCACCCAGGCGCCCTGGATCTATTATAATTCCTAAAACACTCTTTACAATTCAATCGATCATTTAATTATGTCTGATGATCCATAAAATTTATTTATGATTGGCTTTCCTTTCCTGGGTTTTCTTGTCTATAAAACGGGAATGGTGGACAAAAAACCCTACTTCAAAGACCTGGTAAAAGGGGTGACCGTGTGTCTATATAAAGGGTCACAGAGGGGGCGTGTCACCTGTCACAATGCACAGGAACTGTTTTTACTATTAAAGAAAACAGAGGAGGATACAGGAATTGGCAGTTGTCAGGTTAAATTACAAATTTCTCCACCGCATGCCAGGCACTGGGCACGCTTTTATTTTTTTTATGAATGTAAAATTAAAAAAAAAATAGCATTGCTTTGAAATGTTAGAAACAATGCTGCCTTGCACATAAAGGTCAACAAGACATCCCAAGTGCGACTTGATGAGTACTTCCATATTCTCCTCAAATTTATTTTATCGCCTTGACCTTTTCTCCCAGGCTCCGCTGACTGATTCCACTGGTTTGCTGAATACATTCTGCAGCGATGTTCCGCCTTCGTGAAGAATTAGCCCTTCCCCGTGTCGGTACAAATACCAGTTTCACGTTGCAGTGATTCTGGAGGGGGTTAGCGATCATGGGCTTATTTATCAAATAGTAAATATTACTCATTCATCGGGCATGGTTTACTTGCGGGGGCAAAGAGGGTGGGTTGGAACTTTGGTGAGATAGCGCTGTCTTAGCCTATGATATGATTACCACAGGACCCCCGGGGGATACCTGCCCTTCTGGAGAGGAACCTGCCGCTCTCTCAACAAAATAAACCCAACACAGCCTTAAACACTCAGCAAAACATTTGTGATTTAGATCACTCTCCCATCAACGGCCGGCAACCATTAAACAAGAGAAAGAGCTTTGGATGCCCAATACGAACACCCCAGATGCACTACGAGGGATGATTTGTGATCCTTTGTGAAATTACAGAAATGCGTTATAGCTGAAAAGAATGTTCTCTTTTTAGGGAAGAGAAAGAATGCAGACAGAAGGGAAGGAGTTCCCCAACATAAACACAGGGCAGTAGGAAAACCTTGTGGGAAAACATATCCTTCCCTCAGGGAATATATCCCAATTCCGAGTGAGGAATGATTGGCCCCGTTGGTGTACATTCTTCCATATGCAATCAGACTGCTTTATTCTGAGAGAGATAGGTAAGAGTTTGAAAATGAGGCGCTGTGATACAGTGGCATTAAGTTTTCACCACCGAGGATTGCAGAGGACCGCAGCCATGCGACAGAACCCTCTCAGGAGACATGGGCTGCCTGGGCATTCTACAGGCACGCCCCAGATACTGGGGGGCAGGGGCTAAGGGACCACCCTGGGGAACGTGGCAGGAAAAAGCTGGAATTGTGAGAGATTGGGCTAGGTCCCAGGGAAGCAATCATGCTAGTTCCAATTCTACTATACTTACCTGGGTACCTTGGTCAACTAGCACAAACTCTCTGAGCCCTGGAGTCCTTCTATCAAAATAATCAGGGAAAAGCAATTCCTTAGAGGGTTACTGAGAGAACTGGGCTGAGCTGTGCTGGGTCGGAGGCAGGTTCCCTGTCCCCCTGCGTCAACCTTAAAGCTATTAGCCTCCTGGTCCAAAATGCTGAGCTAAAACAGTTCCATGGTATTGTGCCTGCATTCAAAAACTTCATGGCGACCCCTGAAAAATTCAAGATGTTTAAAATTAATAATGCTTTCTTATCCATTGTCTCATGTAATAAATTCCTCATTCCCTCCCAGTCGACATGCTATACGATGTTCTATTCTTTTCCCATCAGAAAAATTCCTATCATGATATTCCAAAAAAGCATATAGAAACATACTTTAACCCTGTTATCTTGGCCACCAGAGATGTAAAAATGTACAATTTACCCAGGAAGAAATACCAAATATTTAAATGCAATGCATTATGATTTCTTCTCTTCTTGAGCTATTAACATTTCTCGTCAGCTGTATTTTAATATAATTTTGATCTTCAAAAGATAACTTTAAATGGGATTTTAACTCCACACAATCTTAATTGTTACTCCTGTCAGTATTTAATCAACAATGATGTAAAATTATAAGGGAAGTTCTTTGGACACAGGTGAATGGTAGGTACTCCAGAAAAGCTAATATCTGATGCCACATTTTTAAATTAGGGTTTAAGATATAATTGTGGGGAATTCTGCTAACGTCCATTTTGGATCAGGACATTCAGGTAAATGCCAACACTGAGATCAAATCAGGAAGTCAGGCCATGTAACACAAAATTAACAAATACATAAAGGCATTCAAGAACCTATAAGGCACTGAGAATGTGTGAACGGAATCTGGGAGAAGTATGCAAGGGTTAAGTGTGCCATTCCAGAGCTCGTTTGATGGAGAGGTCTCTGGATTTCAGAAGTTTGGCGAGGTGCCAGGAAGCGAGCAGAGCTGCCATGAAAACAGACAAAAGCCGGAGTTCAGGGACCACAAGTTGGAGGGTCCCTGCTTAGTTCCAGGCTCTGTGTTGGGCTCCACAAAGCTACTACCTGAGAGTAAATGTGAATACTGAATAGACCAGGCCTTGCAGGGACTGAAGTTCAGCTGGGAATCATTTTGGTATCTGATTGGATTACATCGATCCGGGATCCCAAGTGGCCCAGGCGGAAGGCGGCATCATATTAGCCTCAGATCACCTATGAAACATTCATATACAATATCGAATGCTCAATAGAAACAATCAGAAATTTGAGAAGACAAGACTACCTGGCAGAAAACCAGAGCAACTACACTCAAACATGTCCATGGGGATCCAGATAATGGGTATGTAAGACCGCATTATGAATAGTTGACCAAAAAATTAGTGACCTAGATGAATTAGAAAACAATATCCAGACTAATGCATCAAGGGACAAAAGCATGAAACACTCGGAAGAAAGAGTTGTGAGATACGTCAGATGCAGGAAATATGACACATATCATTCGGATCTAATGGCAGGAATAGTAGTTGAAGAGATAATGGTACGAATGTTCTAAAAATGTTTATAGTTGTCAAACCCCAGATTTCAGAAGCACCAAGAGATTGAAGGGTGCATCCCAAAAATACACCTAGAAATATGATTTCTTAAAAAGATTTTATTTATTTATAGGAGAGAGATAGAGAGATAGAGAGTGCTCCAGTTGGGGGCAGGGGGCTAAGGGACAAGCAGACTCCCCCTGAGACCCTGGGATCATGACCTGAGCTGAAGGCAGATACTTAACCAACTGAGCCACGCAGGCGCCCCTAGAAATATGATTTTAAAAAAGTTGAAAATTAAAGACTAAAAGAACAATCTTAAGGAAGAGAGAGAAAACAAGGTCAGTGTCCAAAGAGCCCCAGTGAGAACTTAAATGGACTTCTGCACAGGATCAATGGAAACTAGAAGACAAGGCGAAGATGTAGAAAAATTCGGTAGGAGAATGAAAACATCACACACAAGTGTCAGTCTTCAAGGCAATGCATTCTATACATAATACAATGGGAATAAATACATTTTACTTTTTTTTTTTTTGAGAGGGAGAGGGAGAGAATCTCAAGCAGACTCCACGCCCAGTGCGGAGCTCTACCCCGGGCTCGACCTCACAATGCTGAGATCATGATCTGAGCTGAAACCAAGAGTCGGATGCTTAACCCACTGAGTCATGCAGATGCTCCAGAAATAAATACATTTTAGACAAACAAAATTGGGCATCAACAGATCTTCAATAGGAAAATTAAAGATAACCTTTCATTCAGAAGGAAATGATCTCAGATTAAAACTGACATTCATTAATACTGAAGTATTATATCTGTGAGTAAATTCGTGCTCCTTTTATGTGTTATATATTTCATTCATGGATAGAAATATTTATATGTTTATCCATAGAGTTAACTCTTTAACAACGTGGGGGTTTGGGGCTTGTCCTCCTGTGTAGTCATAAATTCACTTATGGCTTTTTACTCCCCCAAAACTTAAGTACTAATAATCTACTATTGACTGGAAGCCTTAGTGATAATATAAACAGTCAATTAACACATACTTTGTTTGTTAAATGTATTATGTCTTGTATTCTTATAATAAAGTAAGCTAGAGAAGAGAAAATGTGATTAAGAAAATCATAAGGAAGAGGGGCGCCTGGGTGGCTCAGTCGTTAAGCGTCTGCCTTCGGCTCAGGTCATGATCCCAGGGTCCTGGGATGGAGCCCCGCATTGGGCTCTCTGCTCAGCAGGAAGCCTGCTTTTCCCTCTCCCACTCCCCCTGCTTGTGTTCCTGCTCTCACTAACTCTCTCTCTGTCAAATAAATGAATAAAATCTTTAAAAAAAAAAAAAGAAAATCGTAAGGAAGAGAAAATACATTTACAGACCTGTCCTGTATTTATCCAAAAATATCTCCCCATAGATGAAGCAGCCCAGTTCAAACCGTGTTGTTCAAGGGTCGACTATAGAATTTATATAATCTATAATGTGGTTATAATCAAGAAAATTAATATGCAAGATAACAAGAGTATAGATTTGAGAGAAGGTAAATAGGGTTAATATATTGTAAGGTCTTTGCAGTGTATGTGTGTGTGTGTGTGCAAAGGCATACTGTAATAAGTTGTGGTTGCATGCTGCATTCTTTGAGAAAACCACAAAAATTGTAAAGGAATATATACTTATCAAGCAAGTAGAGCAAAGGAAATAATTTAAAAATATACACAGTCAACAAAGAAATCAAACACAGGAATATGGATTAAAAAGAACCTCAAAAAGTTAGAGTAAAACCTAAATGTATCAAAAATTGCTTTAAATTCAAATGGATTCAGTACTCAAAGACAAATCTTTTCAGATAGAAAAAAGTTATAACAAAATCCAATTATATGTTTCTTATAAGAGACACTATTGAAGGGGGAGAAAGAAAAAGGGTTTAAGAAGATATATGATGTAAACTGTAACCAAAAGAAAGCTACCATAGCAGGATGCCTGGCTCAGTCTATTAAACGTGTGACACTTGAACTCTGCTCAGGTTGTGATCTCAGGGTTGCAGGATCGAGCCCCAAGACAGGGAGTCCTGCCTCTGGGCTCTGTGCTCACGGGGGAGCCTATTTGAGGTTCTCTTTCTCTTTCCCTCTGCCCCTCTCCCTGCTCAAGCTCTCTCTCTCTCTACAATAAATAAATCTTGGGGCACCTGGGCGGCTCAGTCGTTGGGCGTCTGCCTTCGGCTCAGGTCATGATCCCAGGGTCCTGGGATCGAGCCCCGCGTCGGGCTCCTGCTCGTCGGGAAGCCTGCTTCTCCCTCTCCCACTCCCCCTGCTTGTGTTCCCTCTCTCGCTGTGTCTCTCTCTGTCAAATAAATAAATAAATAAATAGATAGATAAATAATAAAATAAAAATAAATAAATCTTAAAAAAAGGAAAGCTAGTATAGCTGTTTAATATTATGGAAAATAAACTTAAAGCAAAAATAAGTCAAGATAAAGGACATTTTATGGTATTTTATGTTATACATATTACCTAGGTGTTATGTTATGTATTTTCTTATATTTCATCTATTACATATTTTGTATTTATTTATAACTTATAAGAGAATATCATAAATATTGATATTTCTAGATTTTTATTCGGCTAATAATTTCTTTATAAGACACATGAAGACAAAATGAGTTAAATTAAAAAAGAACAAAAAATTCCCAATTATAGTGACAGGTTTTCTTTTTAAATTTTTTTGTAAGATTTTATTTATTCGAGAGAGAGAGAATGAGAGATAGAGAGCACGAGAGGGAAGAGGGTCAGAGGGAGAAGCAGACTCCCCGCCGAGCAGGGAGCCCGATGCGGGACTCGATCCCGGGACTCCAGGATCATGACCTGAGCCGAAGGCAGTCGCTTAACAACTGAGCCACCCAGGTGCCCATAGGTGACAGGTTTTTAAATACACATTGTTTGTAACTGATAGATCAAGGACATAGGAGATTTTAAAAAGATTATCATCAAATTTGACATTATTTACATGGAATGGAATATTGCACTAAATAACTTCAAGCTATTCTTCTCCAAAACACACAGAATATTCTCTAATGACAGTGGTAGCAAGCAAGAAATTCACGGTTAAAATAACACTGGACAATTCTCACATTATAAGAAATTAAGAAATTCACGTGTAATAACCCATGTATCAAGGAAGAAATCAGTAGCGTTTAGGAAATGTTTAAGTAACAGTAAAAATGCTCAAAATTAAACATGTGTGATATAGCTAAGCCATGTTGGAGGGACCGTGGCAGCTAACCACATATCTTAGAAAAGACAGAGGCTAAAGATCTATTTTCCAAAGATCCATCTAAAGAAACAAAAGAATAGTTAATGAGCAAAAAGAAAGCAAAAAAAAAAAAAAAAAGAGGCAATAACCTGGACTAGAGAGAAGAGACAGCATGTATGCACGCAAGAGGGAGAATATAGTCAACACCATGAATGATAAAAGTCCATCACTACGATGTGATACCCATTCAAAACACAAGAGAATGACTTCGCACACACCTATATGAGCAAACTTGGAAGTTTAGATGGCATTAACCGAATCCTAGAAAAACACAGCTTATCCAAATGGACAGAGAAAAATGGAAAATTGAAAGTGTTTAATCCATATTAATTAAAGAGATTAAACTCACAGTCAACCACCTACCAAAGACAAAAATCTATTCCAAAGGCTAAACTAAATTTTATCAAATTCATTTTATGATAATCTCCTATGTCCTTGATCATAAAATGAGTTTACATCCAGTAAACAGGATGTTTACTGTTACAACATCCTGACAAGGACAAAATGAATTGATGGCGAGCTTGTACTTTCCAAAATGTTTGGACATTAGAGATGGAAACAATCCCAGAGTTTACCTCATTCTACAGATGAAGAAGTAGATTCACAGAGAACAGTTCAAATCTGAAATCCAGATTCCCACTGCACTATGGAATCTACTAAGTTATGTGGTCAGGTTACCATCAAGAATAGTATTGCCTGTCTAAATATGGCGGTCGAACATGAATCGGCTAACACCTGCCACTGCCAACCAAACGCCCTTCGAAATTTATCCTTAATATGCTGCCCTTAAACTATAATCCCAAGAAACTATTTAAAGCAAGCCAGTTTCCGGTTTATCACAGGGGAATAGGATTTAACCAATCATATTATTCAAGCGGTCTTTTTGATATGGAAGATACACACAGAGACACTAACACAAAATGTGGTCCTTAATCTCACTTCCAAATAGTCCTCAATGGCACTCATATTTAAAGTAAAGGAAGTGAATGATTAAAATGAGAAAATGCAGGGGCGCCTGGGTGGCTCAGTCGGTTAAGCATCTGCCTTTGGTTCAGGTCATGATCCTGGAGTCCTGGGATGGAGCCCTGAGTCGGGCTCCCTGCTCAGTGGGGAGTCTGCTTCTCCCTCTGCCTGCCGCTCTCCCTGCTTGGGCTCTGTCTCTCTCAAATAAATAAATAAATAGATAGATAAAATCTTAAAAAAATAAAATGAGAAAATGCAAAGAATACAGAAAGATAAACAATGAATGTGAAATTCGTGCCCCACCCCACATCTAAGCCTTGTCTTCAAAGGTAAGCACCGACTGTAGGTCCATTTTGATGTACATGAGCATTTGCTGAATGTATATAGAATATACAGAAATATTGAATATATATCTGACAAAATATACACAAACATATACAAATATATACTTTGTTTGTTTGTTTACACAAATTATATCATACTCCACACACTTGCTTTCTTCTCTTACCCTCAGGTCCCGGAAGCCTGTAGCTTTGCACAGAGCTATAATTCTTGCTTCTGAGCAAAGCTAGTTTTGGGTGACTATTACCTGTTGAGGCTTTGGGCAAGCATATTTCCAGACATGAGTTTTGAGCTCATCCTTTTTTTTTCCCAGAATTTTCTTTAAAGATGGATGGATTTTTTCATTACCTCATATTCACAGCTTTGCAGGAAAAATGGGCAGCTGTTTTTTTCTTTTTTTTTAAAGATTTATTTATTTGAGAGACAGCAAAAGCATGAGCTGGGGGAGGGGCAGAGAAAGAAGCAGACTCCCCACGGAGCAGGGAGCCCCACACGGGGCTGGACTCGGGGCTCGACCCGGGGCTCGATCCCAGGACCCCGAGATCATGACCTGAGCTGAAGGCAGATGCTTAACCAACTGAGCCACCCAGGTGCCCCAAGGGCAGTTATTTTTCTAGTATATCTCATCTCTTTGTAACCTGCCAACCTAGCAGTTCAAGTGATTTGAACACATTACTGAAGAAGTAATGCGTTTCCATAATTAATAAATGAAGAGTATGACTACAAATACCACCCCAAAGTTATTGGGGTTTTTTCCTGTTAATGGCATTTCTACATTAATGATTCTGAATTTGTATTTTGTATTTCATTGTCTATTCAGAGGAACTTTACTCATTGACACCCAGATTTCACAGTTATCCATGAAAAGACGGTGTTAGGCAGAAGGATTCTAAACATTATCCTTGGACACTAAAATGGTTACAGATTTCTCCCCGGTTTACACAGTCTGTGTTGAGCAGCCAGGTACATGTTTGGTTATATCACTGATCACTTGAGACAAATTCTTTGAAGTGGGATTTACTGATTCAGGAATATGAGTCCCAATCTTAAGACATGTCAGAGACTTCAGTGTAAGGCTGTAGACATACTGATGTTTTTCTTGTTGAGCAAGTGCCCGTCAATGAATAATGCATACAACCCCGATGGCCGAGGAGAAACATATCATGCCCCTGGGAAGAGAAAAACACAGACAGCCTGGAGAGACGAGGCTCTGAGATGTGTTAGTGGGGGATGGGGATGACTTAAAATGAAAAGCTATTAAAAATAAATATAAAGGCACACCTCGATGGTATCACATGGAATTTCACCGGAGAGGAAAGGGTGGATGGAGAGAAACAGGGCATCCCCAATGCCGCTGTGAACAGAAACCATGAAAATGGTTTACGGTAGAAAGCATAGTGGCATGGAGACTATTAACCATCTCAGTGCTGGAGCTGGGAAGGGAATAAATCCTCAGGCTGGACAAGACTTGCGGGGAGGCAGTTTTCTCGGTGATAAGCCAGTATCTCTGCTGAGCCGTCCTGTGCACCTGCAGTGTGCCAGGGAGAAGCTTGGGGCACAGGTCTCAGGGCAGTGATGGATGGAGCCCGTGGGGCTCCTTGGGCAGAAAATGATGGGGCGGGAATCCGAGAGGAAGCTGCAGGATGTGACCGTCCGATCTCAAGATGCTGGGAGACAGAATGGGGCTGTTTATGCTCTAGGGCTTCACGGAGTGGAGATGGCCAGCCAATCTGAACAGTCTGCAGAATAGAACATGAAGAAGGACGATTCGTCCCCAAAGGGGTGAAGCCTGCAAAGGATTGGAAGAAAAGCAAAGAAGGAAGACAGAGCTGGTCTGCGGGCTGAGAGGAAAGCTTCATCCCTTCCCCTCCTCCCTCTTGGATACTCCAGAAATGGCATATACTCATCAGCCCAGGAGCCCGAGACTTTCTCCTAGAATGTTCTGCTCGCTCTGTTCCAGTTAGACTCATAGAGGGCACAGCGTTGCTCAGATCAAGATTGCTCCCAAATCCTCGGACAGTGTGCCCCCATTTGAGCCCCCCCCCGAGATAGATGCAGTCTGTGCACAATATTGCCTAATCCATATTGCTCCGTTTGCAAGTGAAAGGGATTTACCATTTTTTCAGGAGGACTTAGCATAGAGCCAGATGCACAACAAGAGAAAGCACAGGGGGCGCCTGGGTGGCTCAGTTGGTTAAGCGACTGCCTTCGGCTCAGGTCATGATCCCGGAGTCCCGGGATCGAGTGCCGCGTTGGGCTCCCTGCTCGGTGGGGAGTCCGCTTCTCTCTCTGACCCTCCTCCCTCTCATGTGCTTTCTCTCTCTCAAATAAATAAATAAAAACCTTTAAAAAAAAGAGAGAGAGAAAGCACAGGGCATGGGGGGAAGGAATCTTGCACTGCTATCAGAATAAACACTGGAGGGGACTGTCCCCAACCTCCCCTTGTGTGCCAGCAAGACCCTAGTACACTGCCTTGTGGGGTTCATCTTCTTGCTGAAGCAATGAAGGGATGATATACCAAAAGCTCTAAAATATCTTCAATCAAGAAAGACCAATGCAACACTCTACTGTTTTAAAACTGTGCTAATGGCTTTTAGAAGGATAATACAGCCAGATATTAAAACAAGGCAATAATATGTGGAAATCTTTAACAAAATAAAAAGGAGAGTTGCCACGAAAATACTTCCAGAGCTCTGTTTTTTTTCCATGAAAATAAAATTTTTCCATTGCATGGTATTTTAACCCAAATTACACTAGGGAATTGAAATGAAACCGTTAGACTGTAGTCCATTTATTTATCTAACCAGGAGACCACACTAGTTTCTAGGCGATTTTGTTTCATTTTTCTGTCTTGCTGTGTCATGTTGCATATCGGAGATGCAATTGGAAATGAAATTATCTGTAACCATGTCACCTTAATAGTATTTATTTAAAATGCAACTGTTCTTCTCCAGCACTTTATTAATTCTCAGAATGCAGTACAGTAATTTTAAGTAAGGGATATGCATAAAATTACATTTTAAGACGTGCTGAAGATTCAATCAGCAGGTAGCGGGATGTCAGTGGGTACGTGTGGCCGGGAGCCACATGGGCACAGAGCACCCAGGAGGGAAGGCTTTCTTTGGAAAGCTCGCTTAGGGCATTTGACCCTGTTGGACAGAGCACTCTGACCGTGGGCCTGGGGCGCACTTGTTCACCAGTCTGCGGGAAACAAAGTCTCCAGGGTCCCCGGAGCACGAGTGAGATGCCCAGCCGGGTTCTCAGGAGCGGGTGAGCTCACACCCTGCGTGAGCGACATTCATTTTATGAAACTGTCACCTGGAGCATAATATTTATACCGACCGCAGAGAACCTGGAGTCACTTCATTTCTCAGATGCAGTGCTTCTTCATTTGGAGCTGGTGAGCAGGTCTCTCGGGACCTCTGCCCCAACGTGTGCCAGTCACTCTCTCGTGTCTCACCTCAGTGGCCCACGTGGTCCTCGGGCCCATGAGTCTGGCAACGTGCGTGTCTGTGTCTGCATGTCTAAGTATCTGTGTGTGTATCTTGGTCTGGGTCCCTCTATGAATGTGTCTTTGTGTTTGTGTATCTGTTTGTGTGTCTGTGTCTCTGTGTGTCCAGGTTTGTGTCTGTGTGTGTATGCATGGTGCATGTGTGTCTGGATTTATGTGTGTGCTTGGGCTCTGTATGCGTATTTGCATTTGTGTGTGTAGATGTGTGTATATTTGTGTGGGTGATTGTGTGTCTGGTGCTGTGTGCGTCTGTGTGTGTGTATCTATTTTAGAACCCACACTCCAATCCCCACACGAGGACTTGTCCAATATTCCTCTTAGTTACTGTCTTTATCAGTTCATATCTGGAGGTGTTATGGAATACCCTCGGCGCACAGAATACCCTCTGCAAAGTGCTAGCTATTTATATTAATTCTGTTTATTTGTACCTACGTGTTTTCTAATCTGATAATTCTGTGCTCTAGTTTTATGGGCGGTTTTCTGTGTCTGTGTGCTGATAGGATGGGTGTTGTATTTCTCCCTGGAATATGACCACAGGAGGGATTCCCCTGATGCCCAGTGCTGGGACACCTGTTCGGCCTCATCCCCGTCACACGCAGCATGGGGACTGAGCGGAACTGATCACCTCCCTCCCAGGCTTATGTAGGCTGAGACATTCTCCTCTTGCTTACTTGCCATTTCAAAAATCCAGGACGCCTTTGGATTGAAGTGACTCTGTCAGACTCACGAGGGTAATAGCATTAAATAAACTTGGGAAGTTTGTGCAGGAAACCTTCATCCACCACCTCTAAAAACTTCCGAAGTCTGGGAAACCTTCATATAACAAAGTCCAAAAGGGGCATAAGAATTCTAGATAATAAAAAATCCACTACAATGCAACAGCACATATGGTGAGCACAGGCTTGTGATGATCCCCCCTTCTGGTGTTCATGCCTCATGGAATGTCCACCCTTTGAGCCTGGGCTGAGTTTAGTGACTCACTTCAAATGAATCAAAAGGCAGTAGAAGAGATGAGATTTCACTTTTCCAATTAGGTTACAAAAAGACTGTGGCTTCTGTCTCGGGAGGCCTCTCTGTTATATGCTCAATCGATGGAAGCCCACTACCGTGGTATGAGTTGCCCTGGGGAGACCCATATGGCAAGGAACTGGAACAGCCCCTGGCCCACCCTGTCAAGGAGCTGAGTCCTGCTGACCATCACTGTATGAGCTGAGAGGCGGATCTTTGCCATGAGAGACTTCAGATGAGACTGCAGCCCCTGTCAACACCTCGATTGCAGCCTTGTAAGTGACCTCGAGTAAGAGCCTCCCAGATAATATGCTCCTGGGCTCCTGACCTACAAAAACCCTGAGATAAACGCTTGCTTTAAGGAACAAAGCTTGGGGTAAATTGTTATACAGCAATAGATAATTTCTTTTTCTTCTTTAAAGATGGTATTTATTTATTTATCCGGTAGAGAGAGAGAGAAGGAGCACAAGCAGGGGAAGAGGAAGAGGGAGAAGGAGGCTCCCCGCTGAGCAGAGAGCCCAACGCGGGGCTCGATCCCAGGACCCTGAGATCATGACCTGAGCCGAAGGCAGACGCTTAACTGACCGAGCCACCCAGGTGTCCCACAGTAGTTAATTTCTATGGTAAATTTACCTTCATTTTCCATGACAACTAAATTTATCACATCAATTCAAGGATTTAGGAAAATTTCCCATTTATTCACTCAACAAAAAAGGTGTTCGGTGTGTACCTTCTGCTTCGTGAAAGTAAGAAAAGTGGCTTTTGCCCTTCAAAAAGCTTATATGAGAGCAGGAAAAACAACAATTAAACTAGTTATTGTAAAAATGTGTGATGTTCACTTATTTGATAGTATCAGCAAATGGTAAGGACTTACCATTACTTACTATGTTTCTCGAGAAAGACCTTCCTGAGGACCTGATATCTGAGCTGCTCTCTGAAGACTGAATTGGAACTTCCAAGCAATGACACCAAGTGTCTTCCAGAGAAGAGGGAGTTAACGGCACATCTGCAGACGTGGAAGAGTTTGAGGCATGAAGAGAAGGAGAGGTGGGGGTGGGCGAGATCATGAAGACCCTCACAGGGCACAGTGAAAAGTTTGGAGGTCATCTTCTAATCGATAGGAATTTAACAAGGCATTGAAAACAGGATGATGGCATATTTGGATCTGGTTTTTGGAAAATAATCTGGATTTACTGTGTAGAATTTCTGGAAATGGGATAATTATGGAAACAGACAAGCTAATAGCTTGATGGTAGGATAGTTAGAATGATAATGTTCTATATCATGGACATTTGTATTGAGAATAGAATGAAGGGAAATTTGAAGGAAGGAAAAAGGAAACAGCTGGTGACGAGTTTGGGGGTAGTGGTAGGGAAAAGGAGAGAAAAGGAGAGGTTCAAATTTTCTGTCTTAGGATTCCGGGTGTGTCGTTTAGAAGGAAAAGCCTGTTTGGTTCAACTCCTGTGTTCCTGTCATGTGTGTCTCCTTTACCCTCATGTGGGACACTTCACTGACACTTGTGGTCACCAAATGTGTGGGAATTTTTTGTCCCCACACCAAGCAATTCTCTGGGACGCCAGCTAGGTGCCCCACAATTTAACTCAATTTTGACACCATCTACCTGGTGATGGTGTCAGGTAGAAGGTGTCAAAGCACTCAGTCTCATAAGTCCCCCCACTTCAGATGCTGACTGCAAGTAGTCAGTCCCTAGATCACCCACAACTTCTGCCTGATTTGGATATAAACTGGAGGTTCCCACAGTGCCCTCTTCAGTTTTGATTAATTTGCTCAAGTGACTCATAAACTCAGGGAAAACCTCACTTACCGTTGCCAGTTTATTAAAGGCCATGATAAGGGACTCAGAAGAACAGCCAGATGAAGAGACCCTAAGATGGGTCTGGGTGGGCCCTGAGCACAGGAGCATCAATCTGCATAGAGCTGTGGTGCATCACCCTCCCAGCACATGGATGCGTTAACCACCTGGCGACTCTCACCCCCTCCTACTGGAGGCTTCCTCATCAGACATGATCCACCCTGATCTCACCTCTCTGGAGGATGGGTGCGGGACTGAAAATCCCAAGCTTCTAATCATGGCTTGGTCTTTCTGGTGAGCAGCCCCAACCTGGCGATATCCAGGAGCCTGTCCAGTGTCACCTCATTGGAACAGACGATGCTCCTAGTGTTCTTATCACTAGGGTGATGGGAAACCTGTGTCAGGAACAGGGGATGGAGACCAAATATAGTCTCTATTATCTCACAGTGATGATGGAGAAGGCTTTCTGAAGAAAATAAGATAAGTTCCACTTTAGGGCTTGGGGTGCCTCCAAATACCCAGTAAGACCTTCCCCAGAGAAAGTTGAGCAGATGCCATCCATGAAGCTCAGAGGAGAGATCTGGTCAAGAGCTGAATACTTAGAAATGATTATCATTAAAGAGAGTCATTCATTACATAGGCGTAAATGAAAATACAAAGACAGTGTATATAGTAAGAAGAAATGTGTTTCTGGAGACACCGATATGTACATATTAGTCAGAAAAAGAACAAGAAATCTACAAAAGGACGCTGAGAAAGAGTGGCCAAAGTTATAAGAAAAACCAGAAGTATGTTTCCTCTTGAAGGTCAAGGAAAATGAGAGCTTCGAGAAAGCATAATTTTTTAAAAATTGTGGTCCAGATGGGATTAAAAAGGCTATTGATTTTAGTGACTCTTATGCCTATAAATGCCTATAAATGAATAAAAGTAATAAAATAAGAAATGCTGACCGGGCATTGGGTACATTAAAGAGCACTTCATTATTTGTAGATTACATTATTATTAAAATGACTTAAATCCAAGGGGAAGACAAAATGATATACGTAACACTCCTCCAGCCACATAACCTGCTTTCTAAGGCTTTCAGGTCATTCTGTGGTGTGATCTTCTATATTTGCGGGTTTGAAAAAAATGTCTAAGTGCCATAGTAAGTGAGGGCATGCCATTCTGAAGGTCTGAGATGAATTGTTCTCTGAGTGGAAGGAGGCAGCAGCTGGGCACCTGGAGAGGTATACTGCGTGGCAGGTGAAGAGAATAGTCTGGAGAGTTTTCCTCTGGAGGCCTCCTTCCTCTTGGTCCGACTCCACTTTCTGAGGAACCAACTGGATGTTTTCCTGTTTGTCCATCTTTTGAGCAAGATGTGCCCTGTGTGATGCATAGAGCTCCCCAATATTGGATTGGGTTTCAGATTTTGAGACTTAGGGTCAAGGCCTTAGAGATACTGGATCTAGTCCTGGCCCTGAGGTGCTGTGAAGCCACATGGTCAAACAGCTACAAAGCCCCACGTCTGCTCGCAATCCATTCAAGTCTTTGAAAGGATTAATGAGGATAGTGCTAAGAAATCACAAGAAAAGCGCAGCATGACAAGTATTCTTATGTTCAAAGATAGCCTAATTTTCCTCAAGATATTTTTAGGTTACCACAGGGACATCAACCTTTGAAGAGGTGGTATTTTTTGGATCTATTTTTTAACTGTTATAAAACTAGTGATCAGCTAACAAGAATTCAGACCATGTGACATTTTTCAACTTGACAAACCAGAGTCTCAAGCCTTGTTCGATCTCAGCTCCACCACTTATGACTCCATGATTTGGGCTCTGGTCTTTAGAGGCTTGAACGCTATGTTTTCACAGGTAGATTAGGTAGAGTAATTCTTACCTCGTAACCACTCTGGGGTTCTGGACACCAGAGCTTCTCCTCATCGATCCCTTGGGTGCATGCCCCACAAACAGATCAAAGGAGCTCTGGAAACCTTGAGGGAGTGTAGACCAGGCACTCAGACCTGCGTGAAGCCTGTTTGGAGTCTCTTGGTTCATAACATGCTTTAGTGCAGGACTTACCTTCCACACAATATAGAATATAGGTATTTCCAGATCTCTGCATAAAATAGGAAGACGTGTGACCTTGCAGTAACAAATCACCCCAGTGTGACCTCATTTTAATGAGTTACATTTGATCGGCAACAAGCCCATTTCCAAAGCAAGTCGTATGTCTACTTCAATAGGAAGTAAACGAGCAGATGGGGGCGTGCCGGTGGGCTGAATTTGTAAGGGACCGAGTACTGGTCAGGGAAAGGATGCCCACCATGCTGTCCAACCCCTGCCTCCTGGCTCTGAAGTTTTTATGAATGTGCACTAGAGCTCATCACCAGAAAGAATGCAGGCGTATTTACAGCCAGTCAGGACACCGTTGGCATCCAGACCAGATTCCTACCAGTCCATAAGCATTTGCTGCTGATCTGGAGACTTCTTTGCTCCTCCTCATCCCGCTTTTAGACCCCAGTGCATTCACACGAGGGTCTAGTGCATCCTGGAGAGCCTGTTAGGGTCCTCAGACACAAGCTGGCCAGGGAACCAAGCAGGGAAGAAGACGTGCCTTCTTTGCCTTTCCAAGTTGAAGCTGATGATGGTGGATCTCTACCCTCTTAGACTGGAGTGCTCTCAGTTCAAGCATTCAGTACGATAAGTGCTCAGTGGGGAAGAGGAAGAACGCTCCGTGTCCCTGGCATTATCTGGAGATAAAACCAGATGTATCTGAGAGGATTTTCTTATATATTATTGAACTTTTTGCAGGTCAATATTATCCTTGCTAGTTGAACAAGATCATTCTTTCTGTGAGGCAAAGCACCATGGCCGATCCTGGTAAAATAGTGCCATGGACATGATCCAGTGCCTTCTGCTCCTGCTGGGAGCTCCCCCCAGGCCATTGCAAACCTTTCCTGCAATCCTACATGTGGTGGCCCTTTTGTAGCTTCTCCATGCCCTGGACCCTGTACTGGACTCATCAAGGTTTGGATGAGACACATAAACTCCCAGCCTGGGATTCACAGCAGGTTCTGCACAAAATAATGTCAGTAGCTCTGTGTCCTGTATTTGTAGTCTGACTGCCAGACCTCTGCCACCTTGGTTACCCACCACTTCAACTTCCTAAAATATTAGATGAATAGATATAGCAAGATGGATATCAGTAAGGAAAACATATAACCCAGACAAGGTCGTGTCTATCAAAAGGCAAGACATAAGATAAAAAAAAAAGTGATTAATAAACATACTGAAATCCAAACTCATGAATATTCAAATGACTAAAATTATAGCCACACCATGCATTTGTACCTTCATGGTATTTAAAAAAAAAATGATCGCACCCAGTTTTGGAAAAAAATGTGGTCAAACAGATAAACACTCTGTAGAGATAAATTCCAGTATGCATTAAACATAATAAAAATATTCATGCTTGTTGATCATAAATTTCACTGCTTGGAATCTCTTATGGGGAAATTAACTACAGAGCCCAAAAAGGAAGCACAAAGTTTGCAAGTGTTCAAAAGTTGTGGAATGGTGAACTAAACTATCGTACGTCCATACCAAAAAAAAATTTGCAGCTACTAAACTATGACATGAGAAATATTCATGTCTTATGGACAAATAAAAAGCAAGGATATACTATCACCACTTGGAGTGTAGAGATTGTTGCCGTATTCCTGTTTAGATATTACTCTCTGTTCCCAAACATTTTACGAAAATCAGGCACTATTTTTAAGATTAAGAAAAAGCCAACAAAGCACTTTGGCATGTCTTCAATATTGGAAGAAACAATGAAATAATTTTGTGCTGGGTTGTCACTTGCTCAGTATGCTTAGGTCCAAGTTTCTCAGGTGAAAGAGTTACATTGTTGTTTGTCTCTGTTGCCAGATTCTTCTTGAAGCTTTTGCGAACACTGAGATGTGGGTAAGGTACATCTGTTAAATTCCTGCCAGAATTCATTTTTTTTTAAAGATTTTATTTATTTATTTGACAGAGAGAGACACAGCGAGAGAGGGAACACAAGCAGGGGGAGTGGGAGAGGGAGAAGCAGGCTTCCTGCGGAGCAGGGAGCCCGATGCGGGGCTCGATCCCAGGACGCTGGGATCATGACCTGAGCCGAAGGCAGACGCTTAACGACTGAGCCACCCCGCCAGAATTCTTAACCACAAAACTGTCCAAGTAGAATCTTCATCAGTAGGAAGTAAGATGGACACTCACTGAGTCACCACATACAACGCACGGACAAGCTGAAGTGTTCTGCACTCCTGCTGCACCCGGTGCTCGTGGACATGCTTTGGAAACTCTTGTTGGCCGGACAGACGAGGAGACCTGCCTGGGGCCCTCTCTGCTGGTATCGTGTGTGTCTCCATGCACCTTGTGCAATTGGATTTTTGGCTTCCAGGGTCTAGATGTAGTTTATCTACCCTATTCTTCCCATGGTTCGTAGATAAATTGTTTTCAAATACATGCACTTGTCTCTGGTATGGACACCTCATCTCTTGGATATAAAATATTGGGATAGATGGGCATACCTGCAATCATTTTCCCTCCACTGTAGACCCCTACATTCCTCTTGTTTTTCTCACTATTTAACTTTTTTTAAAATTATGTAAATCCAGAGGAGCTTGACCGAATGTGATTATTTCCCCCTTGATTTCTTCTTGAATCACTTAAAATCTCTTTCTGTCCTTCATGCACCATTAGCCCATCCCAAACATACACACAAGCTTTCATCCAAAGCAGGAGCAAAGTCAGGGATGAACAGTTCATATATAGCAGGTTGATGGCAGCCAACATCTCTGTACTTCAGAAATGTCCTGTCAGCCTGAGCATGGAGGAAGGACCAACAGAGAGGCATTTGGGGCCACTGGTAGTGTGGAAGAGGGATTGGGATTTGAATTAAGACAGTGGTCATAGTGGTCCCACAAGGCTTGTGTGAGATGAGTGGCAGAGCTGCTCCTGTGAGGGACGAAGTCCTACCATGAAAACTTCCAAAGGTTGTCCTCCGTGGGATGGTACGGTTGGGTGGAGGGGAGGACAGAGCGTCCTCTGAGTTCCTAGTTGGCACTCTTCTAGAGCCACCGGTGTCTTAGACTTTTGTTAGATTGTAAACTCTACTCCAGAACACACTCTGATCTTTTTGACTTTATAATCTTAGTGCATAATTCAGCACATGCCACAGAGTAGGTAGCCTCTCTGAATACCAATGAAGGAGTTTACCAGAAGTTACACTGTTCTCTGTGAATCCTGGAAACTTCTGTATTGAGTTGAAATGGAAGTCTCTATAGTTTCTATTAACCAGTCTGTGGCGGATGTGGTGGCCACAGCATTCCTAGCACCCCCTTCTCCCACAGACGCTTGCAAAGCCGGACCCCAACCTCCCAGAACTGGTGGGAGAGATGGAACACAATGATTTTGGGTGAATTCTTCCTAGTGGGATCTTTCCAAACACAGTTTAATAAGAGGAACCCAAGGAAGAATGCAGTGTTTCTAGTCTCCTGACTTTAAATGTGATCGTGGACGTGGAACCTGGGGTTGCCACAGGATTTGTCAACTGGAAATGCTCCCAAATCACCCCAAATGCCCAACCCCGGGCACAGACAGCTGCTTACTCACAGTGTTCCTGTTCTGGGGGAAACATAAGGCCATTTTTGTCCAGCATTCTGTTACTGGTAACCAACCCAGTCCTAATAAATGCAGAGTGCGACGTTTGCCATTGACTCTTCTGTTGGGCTTGGGAAATAGAAACCCATGTTGCCTCTTTCTTCCAACAACTCACTAAAGCGCTGTGAATTCTCAGGTCAATATCTTTCAGGAGAGCCAGCACAGGGCACGTTGGTGTCTGTTTTCCACTCACGCATGCTTACTAAGCATGTGCTAGTCACCAAATGATGTGCTAGACATGCCCCTTTAATCTTCTGAAATATTTATTTCTTTTGTTGCATCCACGCACCTGAATCCACAGAGCATTCCTCTTGCTGTGTCCCAGAAGTGATAGTCTGAATTCAAGAGGCCTCATGAGTGACATCACTTGTTGTAGAGAAGCTGGGGGTGGAGGCAGGTGTCTCCTGTGAGGATTTCAAACGTGCCAAGGGTGAATGGATACGTCTTCCAACTTCACTATGATTTTGTTAACAAGCATATTTTCGGGGGCTTTGTTCCTGCTTCCTTTGCTTCTTCAAACCAGGTGCTGAAGAACTGTGTCATATTGACATCCACAAAGAGTGGGATAAATAATTCCCAATGCTGTTGTCCCAGCAACCACCTGGATCTGAAATGCCTCTGTCTTTGGAAATTCAGCTGAACAACAGGTGCTACTTTGAGTGTGACTTTATTACCAAAAGTCTTTCTGAAGCACCCCTTTAGGATGAACTTGGCAGTAGAAATTGCACCCACTTGTTGGTACTGAAAGCCATTCCCACTGGGGGATGAGTTAATGGTGAAATATTGCTGTTTCGCCAACTCTCCTGATACCTCAAGCTTAGAAACTTTATAAAATCGGAACATACAATGGTTAAATAGATGGCATTTCTTTTGCATGTTTTATGTGGTCTTTCCAAAGCAAAGGTTTAAAAGAGGCAAACAATGTCTCCTAAGATGGTCACACATGGATAAGTGGTAGGTGGGGGATTTTTCCACCCAGTTGGTGTTACCCCAAGGCTAACCCAAGAGAGCTGTGCCTTCAAGTTCTGGATGGTGAAGGAAAGCTATGGGCTGTTCATTAACGCATGAAGCGTGAACAGAGCTTCTCCCGGCCCCTCATATTTGGTGAAATTGCTTCTAAGCATTTATGTCTTCCTGGTGTTCACCAGGAGGGGCACGTAAACTCCCAGATTAGTTAAACTCCATGAAACTGTTAAAAGTAAATCCAGATCCAAGAGTGAGATTAGGAAAACCAGGCAGGAAGAGGAAGGATATAGGTAATGATTCTCGTTTGACCTCGAAGAACTCAAGCTTCTGACCTGTCATAAATACATCGATCGATGGGGAATTCTCATCACCTTGTCCACCACCGTCCCAATGCCTGCCTCCTTTCAACAGTATCCCCAGCAAGTGCATATGTTTTATTTTCCCCGTTCCTGTTGAAACACCCCTTTCCTGGAGGAAGCACAATGCTTGTGGCAGTACACACCGGGAAGGTTGATTTTCCCTACATTTCGTTATCATTTGTCAACTGATTCAGAAGCATTTTACTGAGCACTTGCTTTTTGCTCTATACTTGCCTCTTGCCAAGGGATGGAAGTTGGTCCTGCTGCAGGTGGTTGCTTGTCTAGTTACCACTTTAGAGCCTTTACAGCCTTGTTTATAACAAAATCCTAATCACAGGGGTTGGAAATTGTTTGGGCACCTAACCCAAGGGGGCCAATCAGGTTTCCACCCCATTCCCATGAAATGGAGGTGAGTCTCAAAGCCATGTGCTATTCTCTGCTGGACCCCTGCATGGAATGTACATCTAAAACTTGATCTGGGAAGTCATTTCTGAAACAGGGGTAAGGTGAACAGAGATAGCTAGAGAAATCCTGGTGCTTAGTGAAGAAAAAAAGAACAAAGGAGACATCCAGAGAGAAACAGTGATGGCCACGTAACACCAGATAGATAGCAAGGAGACAGTCTCCTATCCTTTCATCCTGAGGTGGTTCCCTTCCAGTTATTGGCACCTGCTTCTCAAGAGATCTTCCCGTCCTTACATTCTGGAGATACTCTTGTATCTTCCCTCCCCCCAATTCCCCTTTTATTGTTTTGGCTAGTTTGAGAGAGTTCTATGCCTGTAAAACAATGATCCTTGCCTGGGTCTTTGTTATTCAGCTAACTAAAGAGGAGGCTCCTTTGAGCAAAGAGTGTCTATGATTACCTTTCTACCGAGAGAAACCACAGGGCTCTGTTCTTCCCAGGCAGGTTCTTTCTTTTCCATTTTGAATCCCTTTTGCACCTGCTACCTTTACTGTGCAATCTTCAGAGAGGGTATTGAATGTGGAGAAAATTTTACGCCCCATTCCAAGCTAATTCTCATCTTGGCCACCATTTCTGTTAGAGCTAGTACAAACAGATGAAGCTAAGGTTTAAAAAGCAATCGATTAAATGTCTCCAGGATTATCCAAACTTTACAGAGTGGAGGCTGCATGGAAAATTAAGTTATTCTGTATACCCGGATCTGACAAAAGTGGAGATCTTCACTCGTCATACTTACGGATGCTCTAGACAGATGTTCTCCAGGTGGTCCTGTTGTACAATGTGAGCTCCTTCTCATTTCTCCTTCTTCCCTTGGTCTCTGTTCTTTGAGTCTTCCCTGCACCCCAAATCCTAGACTTCATCTTTATCCCCCTGGTAACCCTACCCTAAATACATGGCCAGTCCCACCTCTCTCCTGTGTTTTTATGGTGGGGACATCATGCCTGCCCTCTGTCACCACTGACTCCATGCCTGTTCCTGCTGCTGGTGAGACAGAGTGACAGAATCAGTCTTGGTGTCCCCTCTCCAGGCCTGGGGTCCTTCCTCTTCTCCCTTCCTTTTCACCTGAGCTCCACACAAACTCGCCCCCAAAATTGCACTCTCCTTGAGACCTGTATTCATTCGGTTCCCTCTGCCTGAGATAGATCTCCTCCCAATGTTCCTCCTTGGTTTACAAACGTTTGTCCAACATTGATGGCTCTTAAGAACCTGAATTTTAGTTCATTATTATTATTTTTTGTCACTGCACTCGAGCATTCACATTATGTACTTCTGTATAAAAAAAGAATTTCTAGAAATATGTTCAATTTACTATCTCATCTGCTTATCTCATACTGCCTTTTGTATGGATGTAGAGTATAAATAAATAACCTCAAAATAAAAGAAGAAGGGATACGGACTTTGAAAAATACAAACATTGTAAAATTGACTTTAATGAAAAATGATATAACTCTGGTTTCTAATCTTTTTTAAACTAGGAATTATTTATCATGCAGAGAAAATAGATAAATGCAATCAAGGTAATTGTCATAAAATAAAGTTTTTAAGGTGTGGGCTTCACCCATGGGTTCACATATTTTCCCTTATTGTATAGAAAAGTTGGAAAGATTCATGCTTATGAACCAGTTAAAATACTCACAACATGCATAATATCCTAGAAGTCTTTAAATTAAGGCAAAATTTTAAATACTAAGTTTCCCCCCTTCCATGTAATAATAGAAAATGAGATTTTCAAGGTTTTTGAATGGCTTCACTGAGATGCTTGCCCTTCATGTCAGTGATGACTAATGACTCAGAACTATCAGGAAGCTTTGAGGAAACAAACAATGTTAATGCCAGCTCCAATTTAAATGATCTGGCAGTGAACATTAAAATAGAAAAAGAATGTTTTTAAGACATCAAAGCTGCTAGAAAAATCATGAGAATTGAGTGGGGTCACAGCACTCAGCAAACATTCCACTTTCTCTGACACCGGCTTTAGCATTGCTTGTACATTTTCTGGTCTAATAGAATGTAATAAGCTAACCGGGTCAGCAGTGATAAGCACCTCTTCCAAATACATTTCTGTTTGCATTCATGAGCTCCAATTATAATAGAAACACTCTAACTTGGATTCTAAAAACATTTGCATTGCTAATACAGTCTGAAATTTTGCAGCTAATTAGAAAGCTGTACCTTTAAAGAAATGCAAAGTTAATATATATAACACATAAAAGTATGTCGCTACTTTGGTTTTCTCCTTTTTTTCCTAATAGCTGAGCCTGTGACTACTACGTCCGGGAATGTTTATCCATTTCATATGTGCTGATAGTCAGTGCATGTCCAATCTTCAGACTGGCTGTATTCCTTATGGGAGTAGGAGGGTGATGGAATGGAGGGAGGGGAGTCGCCAGGCAAAACGGTATGTCCTCAACGTACAGGTTGTTTTCTTCATCTGGTTCATTATTAGTGCAATATTTTACCTCGTGAAGGAAAAAAGATTGATTTCAACAGAGGTATGGTATCTAGAATAAAAGCGTTTGAACAGTCTTATACTCTTCACTCTTTTTCACAAACTGCCATCCCCTTCTGGTTCTCGGGACCACACTGGAGGAGAATGGAAAGGACAACTGGCAGACCCAAGACTCTATCTCATCCCTGTAAACTCCAGTTTGTGGTCAAGCAGCCTCTTGCCACAGTTAGACGAAAGTTCATTCACTCAGCTGAGAAACAACTGGACTGCCTCCTGGGAGCTCTAAAAATCATGCTGGAGGTGATGCATTTACACCGCTGTTCTGTGTTGAGTTGTATCCCCTCGGAATCCCTACATCAAGGTTCTAACTCCCAGCACCTCAGACTATGACCTTATTGGGAAATAGGGTGGTTGCAGCTGTATTAGTTAAAATAAGGCCATGCTGGAGCAGGGTGGGCCCCTAATCCTGTCTGAGGGGGTCCTTATAGGAAGAAGTGTAGAGACAGATGCACACAGAGGGAAGAGGGTGTGAAGCGGCACAGAGGGAAGATGGCCGTCTACACACTAAGCAGAGAGCCTGGGGCAGCTCCTTCACAGTCTCAGAGGGTAACAACCCTGCCCACACTTTGTTTTCAGACTTCCAGCCTCTAGAAATGTATGGGACCACGTTGTGGGACTGAGTTACTGCAACCCCAGCAAACAAATACGACCACAAAGTAAAAATTTTCAATGATCTATTCCCTCAAAACTCTGCTCACTGCAGTAGAGCACTGTCCTCAGGTTCTCTCCCTTTTATCTCAAAATCTTTATGTCTTTTATTTCTTTGCTGAGGCATTCTGTTTTTTTTTTTATTTGTGTCAACAATGTCTGTAATTAAAAAACAAAGAATGTCTGTAATTGCTTGTTTAAACACTTTTACCATGGCTGCTCTAATCTTTTGTTAGACAAATTTTAACATCTCTGGCATTTGAAAGTTGACATATATTGATTGTCTTTTTTTTCATTCAGTTTGAGATCTTCCAGGTTCTCTTGATGACAAGTGATTTTTGATTGGAAACTGGACATTTTCACCTTATGTTATGAGAATTCTGGGTGATTTTTAAACTTTCTGACTTAATTGGCTTTCTTCGACATGTCTCCAGCATGGGAAGGGAGGTGATGTCACCTCATTACCAGCAATGGACTTATAAATCCAGGTCCATCCAAGGGACAGCTCTTGTTACCGCTGGGTGGAGTGGGAGTCTCCATTCCTCATGCTGTCTCCACTGATAACAAGGGGCATAGGTGCCTTGTGACTGGTCAGTGGTGATGAAATTGTCCACCTCTGGTTTAGCTTTCAATTGTTTCAGTGTCACGAGGCGGAAGTCTAAGCTGCTCACTCAGCCCTAGCTGATGGGTGGGGTGGGGCCACAGTGGCATCTGAGGTGTTCAGTCAAAGAGGAGTGGTAATTTTATAAAAGGTCATACTCTTTCTAGGTTGTTCTTCTTCCTGGTCCTTTGGCTAGAGAGAGTAGATTTGTTTGCTTTAGGGGCTTTTTTGTCTGCACCCATTGGCATTTCTGGGTGGTTAGCTCCTTCAGCAACATGCCTGGTATGTATGAGGCAAAAATAAAACTCTGAGAACTCATCACCATGACGTTCCCCAGTTTCAAGCTCACTGGATACTCTGCTCTCACCTTAACCACATTTTGGGGTATTTTCTTTTATATACATTGTCCTGGTTTCTTGAGAGGAATAGAGAAGCCAAAGTCCTTGTGCCTTTATTGAGAAAGTGATACTGTTCAAGACGCTTTTTCAGAGTTGCCTATATAATTCTTAGGGCTCCGTGCAGAATAAAAAAGGAGACTCTTGTTCAAAGGCCGGGGGAAAAGCTGCACATAAAGGTACTCAAATAGAAATCTTTTTTCTTAATTATATTTTATTTTTATAACACATAATAAGGTTAATAGGGTTGGGGAAGATGATCAAAAAGGTATGACCACTGATTGAGCAGAGAGCCGGATCTGGACACTTGGAGGCTCCTCACAAGCTTCCCTGACCTTGGAAAGTGGGTTCCACTTGCCTTTCTTGCTCCCAGAGGCTGCTCCAAGAACACAGCCTTGAGATGGGGACGTGATGTTGAAAACACCTGCATTCTGTACGTGACTGAGCTGAGTTAGGACCTCTTCTTGAACTTTGAAGATTTGGGGGCAGAGGCAGAGATCTATTCATCTTGCTGCTGCCCAAGACAAGCCTTGTATGTAAGTTTCCTTTGCAATTATTAATTTGCCACCCTACCATCCTGGAGTGGCCATCTCTTTCTTTGCTCTCTCCCTGCCTGTGTGAATGGGGTAGGTTTCAGACTGCACCAGGAAAGCTCCCAAATGGGCTGTGAACCTACACTTGGAGAGCCAGGCAGGAGACCAAAGAACTGGGTCTTGGGAAAGAGGCATCCAGTGGGAAAATCCCCATTTGGCCATCAACCTCTGGGTGGGAGAGGGGTGGCCCTTAGGTCAGATACTTGTAGACAGCCACATGCGTATGGGGATGCCCAGAAAACACAAGCCAGTCTAACGCCACTTGCTGGAGGAATTGGGCATTGCACGCTGTGGAAGGGAAGGGAAGCCGGTGGTCGCCTGGTAGCCGCAGAGGGCTGGCCTCTACTACGGGCACTTCTGCTGGCCACCAATGCCCAGCTGGAGGCTAAAGCTCATGTATGGATGTTAAAAGGTAAGCTGGGATTAGAAAACAAGAATGTCTCCCCAGCCTCAAGGCTCTTGGGGCTGGAAGACAAGGTAAGAGAGCAGGGAAATAAGTGAGAGAATTTTGTGTGCCGTTTGCAAAGCCACCAGGGATGAAGGTCAGGGCACTTGTGGGCACCTGGGTGGCTCAGTTGGTTAAGCATCCAACTGATTCTTGATCTCAGCTCAGGTCTTGATCTCAGGGTCGTGAGTTCAAGCCCCACGCTGGGTGTGGAGACTATTTAAAAAAAAAAAAAAGGTCAGGCACTTGTTCAGGAAACTAAGAAGTGGAATCCCTAAAAAAGTGATGAATTTTTTTTTTAAATTATAGTAATTAATGAGGAAACAAACATCCTAATTCTTCTGACTCTTAATACAAAGGAAAGTTTTAAATGGAAATTGTCCCCAAAACTCCTAGGAGAAAAGCTCCCATCCTGTCTCCCTTGAAGCTGTAAATCTTATCCTGTCTTTAAAATGTGAACAGCCCAGGAGCTAACGAAAACATCGCCCTCAAAGATGGAAGAAAAGAAAACGCGAGGGAAGGCTCTTTAAAATATAGACTGCCAGACAATAAGGAATGCAACCCTCTTGTAGGGAAAATAGGAAATGTGTCAGAAAAGCATAAGCATAAGCAAAGTGAGAATACACTTTTGTTGAAGGGAAAAGAAAATCATTTTGTCTCGAAACGAGACTGGCTGTTTAGAGAGGGACAATGCAGGACAAAATCTAAATGAGGAAAGAAAGTCTGAGAAGGTTTGCGAAGGGGAATCTTTGGGATGAAAGAATTTTATGCATGGTCAGGACTGAGACTGGGGTAAGTGTGTTTGAAAGTACACTGGTAAAAGATTGATTTTTCTCTCTCTCTCTCTGTTAAAAAGACAAAATTTTCTTGGATTGTTGGTCTGCTCTTGAGAAGAAATGATGAACAAAGCTCTTTCTTTATCTGCCCAGAAAAACAAAGTTTCTGTGTTGTGCCTTTACCAAGTGTATAAGAAACTCTCATCAGATCTTTGGCCATTGGGCCTCTTTTAAGTCTTTCATGAGTTATTGTTTTACTCTGATGCTTTGGCAAGATGTATTCCTGCAAAAGTGCTTCTTCTTCCAGGAAATTCATGGAAAAGTCTATGGTAAGTACAGGTTTCTGATTAACTAAGATTAATTTGCTTTCCTGTGGGAGGGACAAGGATGCACCTGTCAAGTGGTCCTGCAAGGTGACTTGCACAACCTCACCATATGTCATGGGATATAGCTGGGCACCTGTCTCTGTTCTCCATCCCCACATAAGTGAGATGAGCCCATTATGTTGAAAATATAATGCTAACATGTAAAGAATTGTCTCTGCTGTAGGACACCCTGCAGGATTTGCTGAAGTATCTGTCAGGGAGAAGATGGGAGAAGATACAAACCTATCTAACTCCTAAGAAGGTGAAAGAGATGCAAGCCTCTATAAGGATTTTGGGGTTTGGAGGACTTTTATTCCATACCTGGCACAGTGCCTTCATCCCTTATGTCACCTGGTTAAAAAAAAAAAAAAAGATACATATGGGTCTGGGAATCAGAACAGCAAAGCTGTCTTTGAGAAGGCAAAGATTCTAGCTAGGAAAGCAGGTTAAGGCTTTGGGTATCTTCCAAGCAGGGTTCCCATTGGAGTTACATGTGTCTATGATTCCCAAAAGTATGGTTAGGCACTATGGTAGAAACAACAGAAGGGAAGAATGCCCCTAGATTTTGGTCCCAGTTCTGGAAGGGGCAGAAAGCCTATAAACCCCCATACAGCACCAGCTCCTGGTGGTACAGCCTCTCACACAGCTGCCAGTGGGCTGAGTTCAGAACAGTTTGGCTGGTGATCACTCATGAGCCCTGGTTATTAATCCTTTCTACTGACAGCTAGACTGTTCTGAGACGATTAACACTAGGGCTCAGACAATGGAAAGCCGAGTGGTGGGTGATTATAAATAAGCCCATATGGGGTTAAAATGTGTAAAAAGACATTTGGGTCCATCTGCAAGAGCCTAAGGTGATCCTCACTGTCCTCCACGTCCTAGCTCGTAGGCACTGACACCCCCAGGCAATTAGGAAGCTGCCCTATAGCTCGGATACAAGTTGTAGCTCCTGACCCTTCTGTAGGTACAACAGATTGGGTGCATGGAAGGGATGGCCATCACCATGCCTGAGTAGGATGGCACGTTGCCAAGGATGCCCTATTGCCCTTATAATAGAGTGACTTGGTTAATATAGTAACAGCCTGTCCCACATGTTCTAAACACTGCCCAAGGCAACTGCCAAAAGAATAGAGAGCCACTTACCAGAAATCCCAAATGGTGAGAGAGGCAAGTTGATTATATTGGCCTCCTTCCTCCGAGTGAGGGTTCTAAACGGGCTCTTGTCCATGCGGACCCTACACTTGGCCGAACCCAAGCCTTCCCCTGCTGCATGCAAACCAGGGATTGGAAAAATTAAGTACTGATTACATATTGGTCCATATCAATAACCTCATCAAATAGATAGTGATTGGAGGGTCACATCTGAAAGGTCATGATATGCAAGACTGGACCAAAAAACCCATGACATTAAATAAAGATTCTATCCTCCCACCTGTAAACCACCTGCAATGGGGCTGATAAGGGAAAAGGGAAAATATTAAAGCAGCAAAGTAAATTGCTAACAAGTAAAACCACCTTGGCCAGGTGGACTAAAGTACTGTCCAGGCTTTAATACATTTATGTATTTATTTATGTGAGAGAGAGAGAGAGAGAGAGAGAGAGAGAGCATGCGTGAGTGGGGCAGGGGAAGGGCAGAGGGAGAGGGAGAGAATCTATTTTTTTAAGATTTTATTTATTTATTTTTGAGAGAGAGAGAGAGAGCATGTGTGCACAAGTGGGGGAGGGGCAGAGGGAGAAGCAGACTCCCCGCTGAGCAGGGAGCCCAATGCGGGACTCCATCCCAGGACCCCAGGATCAGAACCTAAGCCAAAGGCAGATGCTTAACCAACTGAGCCGTAGCGCCCCCCCCCCCCCAGGTGCCCAGAGAGAGAGAATCTTAAGGGGACTCCGTGCTCAGCATGATCTGAAGCAGGGCTCTATCTCACAACCTTGAGATCACAACCTGAGCCGAAATCAAGAGTCGGACGCTTAATCAACTGAGCCACCCAGGCGCCCCCCAAGTGCCCCCCCAGGCTTTAATACATTTAAGTGATCAACCAGTAGGACCTGTTGCCCCACATGCCAGAGTGGGGACCCCTGCCAAGAAATCCAACACCAAAACAGTGTGGAAGTCATGGGAAACAGCCATTGTCCCGACTCTACCATGGATCAATGCTCTACGCTGTTGTGCACACCAAGCCCCATCACACCTGGGAAAGGATTTACCTACAGAAATTTACAATGGGATGTCCCGCCAAGGTTGGGGAGTTTCTCCTCAGCCTTGGGTGAGGGGGAACCACTTGATCTCCCCTGGGATCCCATTATCCTGCTACCAGCTGGACCCGTTGAAGTGCCCTGTGCCTGGAATGAAACACCTTGAGACAGGGGAGAAGTGGGGGTCCTGGTTTGGCATATCTCACCCCCAGTCAATCTCCTCATGTCTGATACTGCTGCCTCTCCTGGCCAACATGTATGGTGTTCACAACCAGGTCAAGGTTCTAAAGTTGCCAACCTCCCTCTTCTCAAGGCCAGGTAAACCCTGTCTTTCTCCGGTCTGATCGTTTGGCCGCTGTCTTTGTGCCCTCCATAGGCTTGGAGGACATTATAGCTCACATAGAAGCCTTCACTAAATTCACTCAGCAAGCGCTGAATGACAGACAACAAAGCCTGTCCTTCCTGAACACTGAAATGTCTTTAATGAGAAAAGCTGTGCTCGGAATAGGATGGCCTTGAACATTATTACTGCCTCTCAAGGAGGCACCTGTATCATTACCCAAAGAGGATGTTGTATGTTCATATCTGATGAGTCTGTTAATGCATCATCTTTATTAAATCAGATGAGGACACAAGTCAATGCCCTGAATGCTCCAACCCCCAGCCTAGGAATTTAATAAATCAATGGATTGAATCCTGAGGCCCTTGGTGGAAAAAGTTGTCACTGAGTTTAGAAATTGTCTTAATCTGCGTTTTCTCTTGCATGTGTCTGCATTGTTGCTATGGCATCTACCTCCAGTGTAGCCAGACAGCAGCCAGAAGAGCCCCCTCCAAGCCGGTGGAACCTTTTGCTGACAGATCAGGACACGTTGCAAGAGAGGGGGATGTGTGAGATTGTAAGGGCAGTCAGCCGGTAGAATGTTGGGGAACGTGATCAAAAACACATGACTGTGGTTGGACCTATGAAATGGCCCTTGGGCCCTTGGAGGCTCCTCACCTGCTCCCCTGTCCTTGGAATGTAGATGCCCCTTGCCTATCATGCTCCCAGAGGCTGCTCCAAGGACACAGCCTTGAGATGGTGACATGATGTGGAAAATACCTACACCTAGGTGTGTCAGTTGGTTGGATGTCCCCCTCTTGATTTTAGCTCAGCTCATGGTATTAGGGCATGAGATCAATCTTCATGTTGGGCTCCAAGCTCAATGGGGAGTATGCTTAAGATTGTCTTTCTCTCCCTCTGCCCCTGCTCACATGCTCTCTCTCTCAAATAAACAAAGAAAATAAATCTTTAAAAAAAAGAAAATATCTACAGGGTACATGTGACCAAGCCAAGTTAGGGCTTCTTTTTGGGTGTGGGTGTGGGGATCCATTTTAAGATTTGGGGGTGGGTGTGGGGATCCATTCATCTTGTTGCTGCTCAAGACAAGCCTGTATGTAAGGTCTCTTTATTATTATTGAAATTGCCACCTGCCAACCTGGAGTGACTCGGTCTCTTTTGTCACTGTCTGCTGACCCTCTGTGAATGGGGTTAGTTTCAGATTACGCCAGGACAGCTCCTGAGAGGGCTGTGGCCCTACAAATAGTGACACACTAATAATAATAACATGCCCTTACTATTACAAAAAATAATCTTTGTGTGATAGTTTTATATAATTCATGAATAATACTCCTTTATTAGTGTGACATCTCAAATGACCATAGACTCTGCTGACTAACTTTTCTGCAAATGTATTTATGATGTCAACAACACTCCTACTTTAGCAACTCCAATTTCCATTTGTACCATTGAAAGTGACATCTGTCTCTCTCAGCAGATGCAAATTCCCAGCGGTGGTGTGAGGACAGACTGAAAGACAGGGAAGGAGAAGGTCTGGCCCAGAGGTCGTGACCATACCGATGTGGAGCACGCCGTCACTCAGCCTTCTCGGGTGTGAGCAGACAGGCAGTGGTGGCTCACGGAGATCTGCAGATATCTCAGAGGATCCTCTTACCTGCAACCTAAACAAACTGACAAACAAAAATAAAGGAAAGAAAAGCAACCTGGAGAAAACAGAGACAAAGCAGAGGGAAGAAGGTCATAACATACTGTTGGAATTCCTAGAGAAGCCTTTGCACTTTTCCTGGAAAGAGCCAGAGTCCATCACAGGCCTTGGGCCACCACCCAGCCCCGCTGCTGTGGCGTGAATGGCCCTGGACAACACTTACATGAATGAGTGAGCTGTGTGCCCATAAAATTTTACTTATAAATCAGCTGGTGGGCCAGATTCGACCCCTGGGCCGTGATTTTGCAATCTGGCTCAAAGGGTAGTTTGTATTTCGAGAACAGAAGGAGGCTTGGGGGTTGAAGATGGAGTAGCCAGAGTGAAGCTGGAGGGGCCAGGAAGAGGTGGGGGTAAGGGCAGATGAATCAAGAATTTGCTGAAAGAGCAAAGAGACAGAAGGAAGAAGGAACAGAGAAATTAAGACCAATCCAAGAAGTCCAATGTGTAACATGTATGGAAAGCAGGAAGAGGTAAGTTTGGGGTAACTAGTATACTCTATGGAGAGGCTAAGAATTTTCAAAACCCTCAAGTTACGACATCTTTCTTCCCTCTCACATGACCTCATAAGCAGCAACCATTTGGAAAATAATGCCCAAATAAAGAAATGCTTTCAAACTGTATTCCTGGATAGAGCCAGGAAAAGGGGGTCCAAACATTAAGCCAAAAGTGCAATATGAAATTTTTTGTTAAGGTTTTGTTGACTGACTATCGGTGTTATTGGTAAGGCTTCCAGTCAAGAGTAGGCTTTTTGTTAGTAGTTAAGTTTTGGGGGAGTCAAAAGTTGTATGTGGATTTTTGACTGTGCAGGAGGTCGGTGCCCCTCACCCCTGCATTTTTCAAGGGTCAACTGTGTATCTCAAGAAATTACCAATTTGGACTGAAGCTGACAGAGAACATAGAACAGTCCAGCCCATGCTCAAATAGAGGGGGATATGCTCTCATTAGATGAAGATGAAAGATTCATGGACATAATTCCCAAGGCACCAAAGGTTCCAGGCTGTGCCAAAACACTCAAGAATTTGAATGATTTCAGATGTCATACTTGAGAGCAATGACTTCATAGTGCCGTAGGAAATCATATCGAATCCATAACTCTAGACTTAGCCAACTTCAGTATGAAAGTGGATAAAAATATTTCCATACATGCAAGGTCTCTGCAGTTTATCTCCCTTCACTCTTTCTTAATCAGCTGATAGAGGATGTGCTCTACCAAACAGAGGGAATAAAGTGAGGGTGAAGCCCGTGCTGAAGCCAGGGTGGAGGAGATGCCATATTGGAGATACAAGAGAACTTCGGGGAGAGCAGTGAGGGAAGCCCAGGTGCAGGCGTGCACCTGTCCAAGCAGGTTGTTCCAGGAAAAGGCACATTGATGCTGCCATCATAAAGGGGACAGGCACCCAAGCCTCCTGCCCATGTCCTTGCCTGCAGTTGGATTATGTTGGCCAACCACGACCTCCTTCAGCCTCCTCCATCAGCCGAGGACTCTCATTTCCCTCTCCACTGAGATGTGGTCCTGTGCCCCCTGTTTCTGAGAGCTCAAACTGGGTCATGACGAGATACAGAGTGATAAATATGGAGAGATTCCCTCCTCCTGATCGCATTCCTGGTGGATCTTCTGGACCCAGCCCATGCCAAGGCCCAGCCAAAATCCCAGCTGCAGGGAGCCTGGGCTTTCAGGGTCTCTCATGACCTGTTCACTGATACCTCACGGAAAGGCTCTGTGAAGCTTGGAGGAAGCTGGACTTAGGCCATGACTCATGAGGAAGTTTAGAGAAAATTGAAACGTAGGGTGAGATGAGGATAAAACATGCATATGAAGTATAATTTTACTCAGATATATCCCATTATCAAGAGTGGATAATATACATTTAGTGATAGAATTATGATATAGAATACTGATCTAATCAAAACTTTACTGGGAAGATGGGAAGACATGAAGCATGCCTGCACATGTGTGTGCGCGTGTGTGCACGTGCGTGGTGTCTAACAATATAATCCTCATATTCAGTAGCCAATGCTCAAAACTGAGCAATAAGAATTCATAGTGTATGCCGATATTTAGAAATCCGGGTGTAAGGGCGCCTGGGTGGTGCAGTCGGTCAAGCGTCTGACTCTTGGTTCCTGCTTATGATCTCAGGGTCGTGAGACTGAGCCCTGTGTCAGCCTCCACATTAAGTGCGAAGTCTGCTTGAGATTCTTTCTTCCTCCCTCTCTGCCCCTCCCTGCTCACTCTCTCTCTCTCTCTCTCTCAAATAAATGAATAAAATATTTTTAAAAAGCGAATTCAGGTGTACATCATAACCAGAAGAAAAGGCTAAAGCTTAAAGTCCTTGCCCCTAGCAGTGGGAATTAGCGGTGGAAAGAGGTGGAATTCAGGAAAACTCTGTTTCATTTTAAAACCCAAACGTGTGTTATTCTGATAAAACAAAACGTTAAGAGAGAAATAAATGCAATCACTACAAACTAGAATAAATGAAAAATATTTAAAAACATTTGAAATTATTATGTAGGCCTACTTCTCCAATTCTATCGAGGAGAAACTGAAGCCCAGAGAAGCTGAGCCAACTGCACCGGCTAATAAGTCACAGAATCAGACTTGCTTTCATGCCTGGGACTTCTAGGTCTGATCTCTGTGATACCCTCCTGAGAGCACGGTGCAGGGGTTCACAGCAGAGGGCTGGGAGTTTCAGTCGGGATGAATAGATGATAAAAGAAGGCCCCTCCAAGGTCAACGGGCATCAAAGTTCTCCTGTTTTCTACACATGATGTCATTCTGAACAAATCAGCACACCCAAGTATAAACAGACCAAGGAAGACAAGGTACTTTGTAAAATTAGCCAATTCAGTGCTGTGTGACTTCCTTACCGGTGTCAATTAGCTCTCAGAAAAGGTGTTTTGTATTACTCGTTCAACCATGACTCCCAAACCAATTAGCAAAGAGCACAACCTGCTAAACAGGGAATGCACATGGCATGGAATAATCTTGAATAGCCTGTCATGATCCTTAAATGTTGGAGTTTTATCTGTACTTCTCGCTAGATCGTTTTGTTGTTGTTGTTGTTGTTAGAGACAATAATAGAGCAGATCTCAAATGCCTTCTTAGTAATTGCCTGCTTACTGAGCACTTAACTGAAGTGTTTCTCATTAACACTGCGGGAATGAGAAGAAGAGAAGAACAGCAGAGTGAGTCGTTGACGGTTGGATGTCGTGGCACATGGATGCTGTTGTCAAGGTCTGTGGGGGTTACCATCTGACGTTTTGGTCTCCCGAGGCCTTACCAAACTCTTTTTGTGTCCTGGGCTCTGAGCTGGGTGCCGGGCTGTGGAGATACACAACGGACTGTCATAATCCTGACATTCAGTAGGTACAAGTGAATAAAACGGATATTTAAAATGCTTCTGTGAGAACACAGAAGGAAGACTCACTGTCTTCGGGAAAAAGGTGAGGCTTAAGCGAGGTGTCAGGCTTGAGTGGGATTTTCCAGGCAGAAGGTAGAGACACGTTCGGATATGAGAATAGCATTTCAAGGGCATCACTCTAGCAGAAGACAGAGTGTCTGGCTGTGTGAAGTGTGTGAGTGCTGTGATCGGTGGCAGGGGGATGCAGAAGGGACGGGTCTGGAAGGGGTGCAGACCACACTGGGCTTTTCTTCCTTCACTTCTGAAGTACCCAGGATCCTGGGTAGGTCTAGCGTGCACGTCAGATGCTTTACCTATGAACATAAGAGGCGTTAGGAATATTTGTCTCCCTCCAACTTTTCCAGGCTGTTATGATGAACCCCTTTAATGTTGGAATAGGGTAGAACGCACTTCACATGCATGAGCTCTCAAGCCAGCAGACCTGTGCTTAAATCACACAGAATCTATGCCTTACCCAAGGGACCTCATGCCTGAGGTCTACTTGAAATTACTTTCCTTTTTCCTTTTGAAATTAGAAATTGCATCCTATGTGATGCAGTCACGCTGAACATTACGTGACAGGATGACACTAGCTAGGACTCATGAAACATAACTTTTCCACTCATGGCTCCTCATGCAATGTTGCTGTGTTATGGTGCCCAGTGTGAAAAGCTAAGATTTCGTTCCTTGCAAAGCAGAGGGTTCTAAAAGCTTTACAGATTATAGTACCAAGGTTCTCCTATGGTCTTTCAGAAATTTACTCATGGATCAATAGGTATCTTGAAAACTGATATTTGTGAACTCATTGTTTATGTTTAAAAAAAAAGAAAAGACAGAAGGTAAATATTGACAGTGGCGGAATGTTCCATGGCGTGCTTTTCATAGAATGACAAATGCATTCGGAGCCATGAGACAAATTTGGAGACGAAGAAAGATTTGTGAGGATGGACCTCTTTACGTGCTATAACACGGCACATGCTACTGTCTTTCTCTTGGCCAAGGGCACGTTAAGGATGTTGGAGCCATGTGCCTATAGCAGATATTTTGGCCATGGGTGATGGGTATGCTTAGTATGCATTTGCTTTGAAAGGACACCGCCAGTGGGCTTTGCTTCGGTGTCGTTAGTGAAAGGCGAAGCCAAGTAGACTAAGAGTTTAGATTAGGGGGTTAGAAATGGCAGATCTGCTGAAGATCATTGGATCGAGACTTCTATTTTCAGTGAAAACAATTTAAGAAGGTTAATTACTGTTGGGATTCTCTGATGTTCTCTTAATACCAATACATACATACACAGAGAGCACACACACACAGACACAGACATACTTAAAATCTTCTCTTTCAAATGCCCATAATGTTTTATAATTTGAATGTTATTCTCATAAATGTGTCCCTGAAACTGGGCGTATTTTTGTTGCAGGACTCTCTTTAGCTACCTGAACAGCCCCAGCTACTGAGTGAGTTCACTGTGGTATCAATTGGTATTAAAATTTGGTATTAACAAAAAGCCTCATAACCGTCAAAGGATTGGTCTCTCACTTTGCCCCGTCAGACGCTGCCTGAATCCCACCCAGGATGAGCCCCAGCGCTCTGTGCCTAGTGTGACGTGTGTGTTGGGTGGCCATCGCTCAACACTGCACAGAATGGCAAAGGAAGCATGTGGGGCAGAAAGTCTTGGTCTCGGAGCGCCTGGCTGGCTCAGTCGTTAAGTGTCTGCCTTCGGCTCGGATCATGATCTCAGGGTCCTGGGATCGAGCCCCGCATCGGGCTCCCTGCCCGGCGGGAGGCCTGCTTCTCACTCTGCCACTCCCCCTGCTTGTGTTCCCCCTCTCTCTCTATGTCTCTCTCTCTGTCAAATAAATAAATAAAAAATCTTTTAAAAAAATAAAAAAGAAAGTCTTGGTCTCCTGCTGCATGGGGTGCTGGCCACCATTCCTCTCTCAGGCTCCTCTGGGAGCCCTCACAGATCCAGACGAGGGAGGGTCTGTGCAGATTCTACAAATAAGGGAAGTGGGTCATGGGGTGGCCAGGACAGCTTCCTGGGGAAAACCTGGACTACAGGCCCCATGTGGAACTCTAGTTCTGATGATGTCCTTTTTGAATAACACAAATGTATTTCCTGTTACCTTAATGGCAGATAGTTAGATTGCTTACTTTTATTTTTAATTCCCCAGAAAAATTCCATCTACAGGGCTAGAGGCAGGAGTGAGTCCTTTGTGTGATCCCTCCCAAACGACCTGGCTGAATGGGACACCCTCATCTGTCATAATTCCCACATTTCCGTATTGGGCCTTTCAGCTGATATGTTCTGCAATAGGCCAGCATTTAACACTCCCTTGTCCATCACTGCTCTTGATGTTCTCTTGTCTCCTGCTTCTGTGCATCTTCCGCCCCCAAAAGATGGCAAAGCACCATGTTGGTAGAGTGTATGCCCAACAGCACACAACCATGTGTTTGCCATTTATTTGTCACGATTAATGCTCTCTAAGCTACAAACAATACTAACTCATATTTTAAGCCTCAATGAAGCATGTTGAGGTGCGAAATAAGAATAATTTCATTTAGAGATGATTATTTTAAGGAGTCACTGCTTTGGGGAGAATATACCAGCTTGAAGGCAGGACAGGAGTTCTAGTCTTTGTTCAGCCTAAAAACATCCAAGCTGTAATATTTAGGAAAAATCCACGTAACTCCAGCTGCCTCAAACCCCCTTTACTAATTCTTCACAAATCATGGATCCCTGACTTTTCTCCCTGTGATTTAGTCCCCACTATGGGAGGTGATGGTGCAAGTAACATTGTTTCTAACTAAAACATCACCTGACTCCTTATTCAAAGGACATAATTCCTTGATCCTGGTGTAAAATAGAATGACACTGAGCATTCAGTGTTTACTACAGACTTACAGATTTCCAGTTCCAGCTCAGACACATAAAGAGCCGGAAGTCATCACTTCCACACTTAAGACAACAAAAATTTGAACAAACTGAAAAATCAGTAACTGTTTGTGGACCCATCAGAGAATTGAGGTTTCTAGGAAAATGGACATCCTGGGATCTGGAGAAAAGACCCCTAGCATTGGATTACCTAATGCAGGAGCCAATGGGTACCATGTAAACTAAGAGAAAAATTAAAAATGGGAATTTTATAGACTTCTCAGAGGCTGAAGGTGGGACATTCCTAAGGGCCAGAGTCTTAGGAGAGATTCCCACCCCTTTGCAGGTTTTCTTCCAGGAATGTAGCAGAAAGAATCAAACAGCTAGAAATAAACACAGAGCAACAGAAACAGCACATTATTTTGATGGACTCATCATTAGACTCAACACAGCTGAGGAGAGAATCTGTGAACTTGCATCGAGATCAGTGGAAACTTCCCGAACTGGAATGCAGAGAGACAAAAAAGAACAGAATAAATAAAAGAAAAAAGAACAGACCATCCAAGAACTGTAGGCAGTATCAAATGGTCTAACAGGGGGGCTTGGGTGGCTCAGTGAGTTAAGCGTCTGACTCTTGGTTTTGCCTCAGGTCATGATCTCAGGGTCATGAGACTGAGCCCCGAGCTGGGCTCCGCACTCAGCGGGGAGTCTGCTTAGGAATGAGTCTGCTCTCTCCCTCTGCCCCTCCTCTGCACTCTCTTTCTATAAAATAAATAAAGTCTTCAAAAAAAAAAAGTCTAATAAGAAAGGGACAGAAAAAAAGATTTGAAGAAATGATGTCTGAGCACCTTCCCAAACCACCAAACCAAAGCACAGACCTAAGAAGTTCCGAGAACATGAACCGGGATCAATACCAGACACGCACAGATACACACAGACCTGCAAGTACACACATACCTAACATATAACTTTCAAGCTACTGAAAACCAAGGACAAACAAGAATTTTGAAGACACACGGGGGCATGCATCAGCCTCAGAGGAACAAGGGTAAGAAGGCCTGCAGACTTCTCATCAGAAATCATGTGAGCAAGAGGACAGAGGCATGGCATTCTTAAAATGCTGAAAGGTAAAATGAACAAATAAACACAAAATATCTGCCAGATATGCAGCAGGAAGAAGCAGCAGACCTGAAGAAGAGATGAAGACTTTCTGGGACAAACAGTAACTGAGGGAATTCTTTGTCAGTAGAGCCGTCCTGGCAGAAAGAGATCAAATGACATCACAGATACAAGGACTCAGATGGGAACACATGCTCTCAGCCACAACAGGGCAAGACCTCTACTTGGTCCTGTTCTGCTCTTTGGGATATACCAGGACTTCCATGCTTCGGCCTCAGCAGGAGATGGGGTGTTGCATCTGATCCCAAGGGAGGAGGTAAGAGGACTTTTGCATAAGCCCCAGGGGTGGACCCAGCAGGTCAGCAGTAGAGGTGAGAGCTCATGTCAGAGTTTAGGGCCAAGGTGGGCATGAAGCAGGAACTTTCAGAGATACGAACTCTGAGTCAAAAAAGATAAATATGTGAGGATGGGAAAGGGGCGAAGTATGGGGGATGTCCAGAGGTGACAGGTCCTTTCTTAATGATGTGTCTGCATAGAAACCTTGAGCTCCCTTATGTAGGAGCATGGGATTGCCACATCCCAAATGCAAGGCAGAGAATTCTTCACCTCTCAGCTTGGCCCTCAGTCCCCTTTAGCCTCTGACAATGATTATTGGCATCAGGGGCTCTGCAATTTCTGTCCCTTTTATTGAAATACTTTTGCACGCTTGGGGAACTGGTTATATTATTGAACACTGGAAAGAACCACAGTAATTCTGGTGTCATAATTCAAAGACCACTGTCAAGCAGGGCCACATTTTCTTATATCCTTAATGTAATATTAGCAAATTTTAGGGTAAGATGCATATCTTTAGAGGCACAACCCATTAGGCTGTGGTATTTAAGAAGTAATGTATAAAGTTACCTGTGAGGACAGAGAAGATCTATAACTGTTAACACCGTATTTTTAATGATGCAAAATTTTCCACTAATGTCTAGGACAGCTCCTTGCACTGAGACAGCGAGAGGCTTCTCAGTGGTTGGCTGCCTTGGCTGCAGCGATTTGGCGTCTAACCAGACTTAGGAAAGAGACATCAAAGGAACCTGCTTGAGGTTCTGGCAAGTGTCAATGCCTCTGAGCACCTGGCCTCTTTCTCCCAAACAGAACAAAACAACTGCTGGATTTCACACCAGGCTGGATCCTAGGAAAATGGCCTTCTTTGTTTCATAGAGAAGGGCTCAGATCTCACTGCAAGATACATCAGACAAGGCAAGTCCCTTGTCTGTGCTGCAAGAATAATCTCTCTGTGAAGAATAATCATGCTCATCTTAGACCTCGTTGATGGGAAAGACTGTATCAGCTGCGTGGAGCGCATCTCACTGTACCACAAACAAATAGGACTTGACTGCATTGCATCACGGGAAGCCCTGAGTCAGTCGGTCCCCGGCCAGTATGGCCCTTTCACATCCACCCCTGACTCTGCCATACGGGGGGGTTCCTGAGCAGACACACGGCCAGTTTTCCTGCTGCAGCTCCAACATCCCATCTGCATTTGAGGCAGGAAGAAGGCCAGGGAGAAGAGAAGGCTACGGCGTGTGTCTGCTGTTGCTGTACGGACCAGATCTGGGGCCCGTGACCAGCACATGCTCCACTGAAGATTGGGACACAGGAGTATTTAGGTTTCCTGCCTCTACCATAGAATCAGGCCAGAGGAAAAGGATTGCATGAGCCAACCTAGGACCAGAAAGGAGGCAGAGGGAAGGGAGTGGTATACAATGAGGACTAACAGGAAAATGGAGAATCCCCAGAGAAGACCGGCTCATGGAAAGTGACCAGTGAACCTGACCTTTCTTCTTTCTCATTCTTCGGTCAAGGAAGAGAGCACATGGGTGCATCTGGGGTAGCGTGGAGGGGCAGGGAGGTAGCTGGGAATCTAGTTCGAAGCCAAGCTGGTGAACTTGTTCTTCCTCTGAGAAGAGTAAGGATGTGAGTGAAGGGAAGCAACGAACCATGGAACACTACATCAAAAACTAATGATGTAATATATGGTGATTAACATAACATAATAAAATAAAACAAAAAAAAAGTATCAGTACTAACCCCATTGACTTTCAGAACAACCTCCATGCCTCCTCTACCTACAGATCCTATTCTCATTACCAGGGCTGCTCCTGATCCCATTTTCTACTCTGCCCACCTACCTGGGAGAGCCTTGGTCGCTCCCAGTGCTGACACGTTCAGAGTTGGAGGTCTGGGCTTGAGGGCAGAAGTCTTGCACACCAGGCTCACCAGTGTAGACTTCATCCCATAGCAAGTGCGGCTCTTTAAACAGGGAATTAAAATCATGGGATTGGAAGTTTAGAAAGCCCTCCCAGGTGTGCTCCATGGTCTGAGAGCAGGTTTTGGTGGGTGAAATTGGGGATTCTTCTGAAAATTTAGGCAAGAGATGATGAAAGCTGAGCTGAGTGACGTCAGTGGGGTTGAGCGAAGGGTGAGCACAGGCACAGAAAGTCCTGGAGCATTAACTGTGGAGGACCCAGGTGTGGGGTGGTCATGGGTGTAGGGTGGTCGTCACAGGTGCCCACAGACTGCAATTGAGTAGAAGGTCCAACTTGCACAGGTGGACAAGCAAGTTTTGGGACAAAGATACTGCATTAAGTTACAGACCAGGGAGGTTAGAAGTGCTTCTGGAAAATGCAGGTGGATGTACAAGTCCAGCAGAGAGCAGAGTACATGCTGGTTGAACCTGATGTCTTCAGGAAGGACTGAGAGTTTGAAGAAAAAGATGAGAAAAATCCTGTGAAACACTGATATTCCTGGGCAGGCAGGTCAAAGTGAACCAGCAGGAGAGGCTAACAAGTACAGGAGAGAAGCAGGGTAATAAGAAAGTAAAAAAAAAAAAGAAAAAAAGAAGAAAAGAAAAATATAAATAATAAGATGCCATGTAGGTCAAGCCAGGTGGGAACTCTTAAAATCTATCTTATACCATACTGTGATTTGGGGCAAGTCATTTAACCTGACTGTTGCTTGTGAGTGTGCTGAATTAGTTAATATAAATGAAGCACTCAGACCTCTTTTTTTTTCACCATTTTTTTTATTATTATGTTATGTTAATCACCATACATTACATCATTAGTTTTTGATGTAGTGTTCCATGATTCATTGTTTGCGTTTAACACCCAGTGCTCCATGCAGAACGAAGCACTCAGACCTCTGTAGCATATAGAGTGAATAGATGGCACTCAGTAAATGTAACTTATTATTATAAAAGATACTACAGCTTCCTTTTGGATGATGAGGTTCTTGGGGAGCCTGGGTGGCTCTTGGTCTCGGCACAGGTCTTGATCTTAGGGTCGTGAGTTCAAACCCTGTGTTGGGCTCCACTCAAGAAAAAAAAAAATGCTCATCTCCATCATTAACAAAGAAAGAGAGAGGAACTGGTGTATATAAAAATTAGCGCTAATACTTTGTACTTGTCTTGTTTTTAAATAACATTTTGGTGATGTTGTTTACCTTTTCCTGGCTTTCTAAGTTAAAAACTGTATTTTTTTCACAATGTTGGGAAAATCTCAAGGGTTCAGCCCGCTGGGGGATGCCCACTGCTGAGTCTTTGCCTTTGAAGGACTGAAGTATAATTTACATACAATAAACTGTAAAAATCTTGTGTACAACTCAGCCTGTTTATAGCTGGGTGGCTGCCAGAGATAAAAGGATAAAGACGTAGAGTGCTCCCACCACCCCAGGAAGTTCTTCCATGTTCTTTTCCAGTCGGTCTTCACCACAGAGGTGCCCACTGTCATGACTTCTATCAGAATGTGTCTTAGCTGCTCTTGAAGCTCATATGCGAAGCCTCGTACGCCATGGACTTTTCACGGTCTGGTCTCCTTCACCCAACAGAATGTTTATGGGATTTATCCAGGCCAAGGGTGCTCTGTTCTTTTCATGTCTTTGTCATATTCCGTTGTGTGAGTAAATGACAATGCATGTTGTTCTTCATCCACTTTCTTGGGGATCCAGAAAACATCTGTGGCTTTCGGGAGGGATGCTCCTGCAGAACCACCCCATTCCTTGGAAGCCCTCGGGCTTCAGGCTGGCAGGATTGATAGTCATAGGACAACCCTCCAGGTCATGGGAATGGAAGGGAACAGGTGACACGCGGGGCAGGAAGGACAGACACCAACACAGGCTGATTTTGTTCTCTTTGGTGGTTAAACACTCTTCCCTTCACCTCCTTGTTTTGAGGAGCGATGAAGAATAATTTGCTGTGTTTTCATTTGTGTTAAAATAGAACCTCAAAAAGTACAAGCTACAAAAGTCTACAGAGACTTTTATCTGGAAGGGACCTGACCCATTCTAACTACTACACTTAAGAATGGATATTTTTGGCCTAGGGTTGAAAACCAGGCCTCATGCCTCCAACTATAATACTTTTCTGATGCTTTGATTTGGGGGACCAAGTATGTCTAGCCATACCCTCTTTTATGCCTGCCACTCAGTTGCGTCCCTGTGGGTAGACATCTATAGGGCTGCATGCCTTACATGGGAAGGAGACGGAGCATGGGGAGCACAGGGAGGGACTGGACATTTACCTCTGAAAGGCTTTTATCAAAGATTGTCTGGGGCACCTGGGTGGCTCAGTTGGTTAAGCATTCAACTCTGGGTTTCGGCTCAGGTCATGGTATCAAGATCGTGGGATTGAGCCCCGAATTGGGCTCCACACTCAGCGTGGAGTCTACTTGGGGTTCTCCCTCTCCCTCTGCCCCTCCTCCTGCTCATGCTCCCTCTCTTTCTCTAAAAATAAATACATAAAATCTTAAAAAAAGATTGGATTTCTGCTTAAAAATAATTAATTTGTAAGAGAAACCAACTAAATTAGACATAATTGCACATATTCAGTACCAAAATTTGACGTCCTATTTTCACGTTCACCTTCTATAATTTGTGACCAGAGCACACAGGGGTAGGTTTACAAATGCAATATAAACACAAATGTTGTGTATAATTGTAAAACATCGGCACATTAAAAAATTGGATATACTATACTGCTTCATTTGGATGCTAATATTTTAATTGAAATGAGAAAGAAATGAACGGTCTTAGAATTCAGAATGTGAAGTAAATAATAAAATGGATGAGGGTGGGCTTCTCAGCATCTGCACTTCTGACCAAGGTGGGACATGGGCAGTTGTAAGGATCCGTGACAGGATCTGTGGGAGTTTATTGCTAAAATGAGATCCTCGGGGCTTCTGGGTGGCTCAGTCCACTAAGTGTCTGGCTTCGGCTCAGGTCATGATCCCAGGGTCTTGGGATCGAGCCCCACGTCGGGCTCCCTGCCCAGCGGAGAGTCTGCTTCTCCCTCTGCCCCACCCCCTGCTTGTGCTCTCTCTCTCTCACTTCCTCTCTCAAATAAGTAAATAAATAAAATCTCTATGAAAAATAAATAAAATAAAAGAAGATCTTCTCTGGTGAACTTTTCAAGGCTCCTTACACAGAGGCTGTTTCTTACCATGACTTACTCAGAACACAATGCTTAGATCCTTCATATATGAAAAAAATAAGATGACTTAAATTCATTTCTCCAACTTTGTGAAACAAGCACCGATTGAGATGAACACTTTTGGATAAAGGAAATTGTATATTAAGCACCTACCATATGACTGAATCAGTGATAAGCATGAGATAATTACACATAGGTGGTATTCTTTTGTCTTTCCAATTACTATTACGTATATATTCATATCCTGGATTTACAGATAAAAGCAATGATATTGCAGTTCAAAGATATACCAAAGATCTGCTTTTCACACCCAGGAATGAAAGTGATCCAGGGCCTGAACATTTTCCCTAAACTTCTGGTTCTTTTTCTTATAAAAGCATAACAAAAATCAGTTAAGTATTGGGGAGAAAGCAGTTTTCCTTATGAATATGCATGCTTTATCTGTCAATGCCCCAGGTAGGGACATCCATTCATCTTGGAAATGAATGGTTCTAGTTGTCCTAATACCAGGACTAATGATGTGTGGACAGAACACAATCAGAAACCATTCTAGTAATAAAATCATAGTGTACTTCATCAAATGATTCTTTGATATGCAAAGTCAACAGTGTTCTCAGAGGATGAAAAATGATGCTTCGCCAGGCTGGGCCAGTCTCCTTACAGGGAAGCAGGCAGAAAAAGGATTGAACCAAGATGGAAACTTTGAGGATGACTTTGGAGAGGGTAAGAGGAAGCTCAGGCTTCAGGTGAGTTTTGGAGGGTTTATCTGCACTGGAGGGCAAGGACTGGAAATTGGAAGGACCCCACTGGTCTGATGCCTGCCAGGGAAGGGGGACACTGTAGACAATGTCAGTGCAGATGTGGAGCAAAGGGACCCCTCATGCGCTGTTGGTGGGAATGCAAACTGGTGCAGCCACTGGGCAAAACAGTATGGACGGTCCTCAGAAAATCAAACACAGAAACACCATCCGATCCAGCTTTCCCTCTTTTGGGCTTTTACTCAAAGGAAATTAAATCAGTATCTTGAAGAGCTATCTGCACTCCCAAGACTTTGGCAAACATTTGAGGGGACACAGTTTCAAAACATCATCCTCTGAACGGGCTCCTGGAGAAAAGAGTGGAAACCGTGCAGGCAGAGAGAGAGAAGGTTGAGGCTGCAGAGGTGGTTTGTGGGAGATTGCGTTGCATGGAAACCAGTCCACAGTCTTCAGGGATGGGTAGGAGTAACCCTGAGGTCTGCGGATTATAGATGGGGAAGCAAGTGCAATTTAAGCGCCCTCAACACCCAAACACAGACTGATTTTAATTCCAAAGAGTGAAAGGAACAACAGCTCTGCTTTCTTTTTTAAGATTTTAGTTATTTATTTGTCAGAGAAAGAGGGAGAGATCACAAGCAGGGGGAGAGGCAGGTAGAGGGAGACGTAGGCTCCCCGCTAAGCAGGGAGCCTGATGCGGGACTCGAGTCCAGGACCCCAGGATCATGACCTGGGCTGAAGGCAGATGCTTAACGGATGGAGCCAGCCAGGTGCCCCACACATGATCTTAGCCAAAAGGCTGAGAAGCGATCACCCAGGTGTCCCAACAGCTTTGTTCTCAAAAACTAAGGGGGTGAAGTAAAGAATTCGTGCTGGCTTCTGCTACCTTGCTCAGGCCCTGCCATTTTTATCATTCATGTGACATTCTGATTGCTTAAAATGTTCCCACACGTCAGGCAGTTGGTTCAGTTCTAGAAAGTCATAGAAATGTTAGTCACTACTAATGGTGACCATCCAACGTGTGTTTCTGTGGGAGGGGGAAGCAAAGGGACACACATAGAGGGGCCCGTGGGAGAAGTGTGTGCCATAAAGGATGCACTATAGATCAGAGCTCACGGACTAACCAAGGAGAGAAGGAAGAGTTTTGTAGCCGGGGTCAAGAGTAGAAATAGTCAGCGACTTTGACATTCGTCACCATCTCCAAGCAAGTTTTTGTTCTTTCAGTTACTGAAGTTGATGAATTTTACACAGTGGATGCCTCCGTCCCTAACCGGGGTGATATGATTAGTGATTTTCCCATGGATTATTCGGTAGCAAGAAAGAAAGCCATATAGTCTAATGAAATACAATAATTTAAGGACAACTATTTGTTAGCTTCTAAAGGCAGAATTTTAAAGACGCTTCTGAAGTCTGTTGTTCCAATTTATGACAAATCAAAAGACACCAACCTAATAGCATAGCGTGGGTCGTTTCCTAAGAGAGTGGGCACCATGAACACATTGGTCTGCACCAGTGCATCCCACGTGGCTGAACTTCAGAAATACTTGGATAGTTTGATCTTCCAAGTGCAGATCATTGACTTTCTGAGTTAGAAGTCTGAGGGGAAACCCCAGATACCCACTACTTGTAAAAGCCTGAGGAGCGGATACCGATTCTCAGCCTAATGGGGTAACTGGTGTTCTAGGAGAACTAAGAGCTTCAGACTCAAAGCAAGTCGATGGCTAATTCTGTGGATCCCAGCACACTTTTATCTGTTGTAGCCTCTGGTGCAGAACTCTCAGGGGGATCTTCCTGACTGGATCCTTTGATGATGCCACTTTCTTTCTCAGAGTTACGTACCGCTGATCTACAGAGCTCTCAGACACATCGTCTCTTTTCACTTTGGCTTGTCCTTGGGTGCATGCTTATTTCCCCCAGTCCAGCCCCACAGCCACGTGCTCACACCTGACTCAGGTGAGCCCCGGATTCCATGTCGCAACCACACTCAACCTCTCACTTATGTATCTTGGTTCTCATCGGCAACTATAGTTCTTGCTTGTGGACATTATAAACATTTGCCGTAGAAATACATAAATGTTTTTTCTCAGCAGCCTTTCAACAGCAGACAGGCTTTGAAAGTATCTGAAGAGTTGCTACACAGTGATTGGATACTTGAAATCATTAAAAGGGAAAGAGGCTGTTCTGACGGCCTTGGAACACTTCTGAGGCCTTGCCCTAATCAATCATCCTGTCTAATATCAGCACTCTCGATGGTTATGCCCTTCTCCAATCCTCTGGCTTTCAAGTTGCCTTTTATCCTAAGCAATTTGCATAGTATTACCTAGATCTCTAAGTGAGATTTAGAGGGAGGAAAAAAAAAATCTATCTTCTTTGTGAAGTTTAGCTCTGTAATTCCAAGATCTGCACGGGGCTGGAAACTTCCACAAAGCATCTCTTTGCCCTTGGGTGAGTTGCCGATTCTCTGGAGCACCCTTCTCTTTTGCATGCATGGAGCAATGTGGCAGAGATGAAAGACAGCTTTGAGCTTCAGCTACAAATCAGAGCAGAAGGGTGATGCTTGGCGGCCTCAGAATTATAACTGATCCGACTTGGCTCCTCAGTGATAGGAAGTAGGTCAGAAAGCGGCTGTGCCGGGCTTCAGGGTGTGCTTTGGAATATCGTATCTTCTTTAATATCCCAACAATTTCTTGTCTTGTTTGCCAACAATTCTTTTCGTATATTTTAGTCTTTATATATATATATATATATATATATCACGCAAAATAGCTAAGAAATCTTTTTTTATTTCGCTAAGAAATCTTTGCTGTAGAAAATGAGGGAACTTGGCTTACAGGTGAATATAATGTAATCAAATCATAAGAGTCATCACACAACTGAGGCTGTTTCACAAAAGGAGATAAATAGATCAATACCTCAGAATATGAAGCCCAGAAAGCAAACCTCGTATGCATAAAAGCCAAAAACTGATCAATGAAAATCTTCAATCAGTGATGAACATGTGGACTATGTTATAAATTAGTTGGGGAACTTGTCCATCAGGAAAGTCTGGCTAGTTGCCATCAAAGTGACTATTTGCTGGAATAATCATCAAAACGGATTTTAAGAATCTGGTGAATGACCAAGATGGCGGAATGGAAGACCCAGCCTCCATCCCCCCACAAAGATCGATGATGACATAGCTATCCGTGAACAAAAACATCTCTACCAGAGCTCTGGAGTTCTCTTAAGAAGGGTCGGCAACACAGTGGAACCAAACACTTGGGAATAACCTCACAGGAAGAAAAGGAAGATGGTCTCATCGTGCCTGCATCTTCCCATTCCCCCGGCAGAATTGCTCAGTGTCCAGAGGGAAGGCCCCAGCTAGAAAGAGGCCCCCTCGCCAGAAAAGGGAGAAGGGGTGAGCCACAAGCTTCCCCAGCCTTTGGGGCATCGGGTGAAGAACGTGCTTTGGTTTCACCCCACCCACACCGGTGAGGCTGAGATGCACAGAGAAGGTCAGGAACAAGGAAGAAATGTAGGGGCTGCCACCCTCAGCCAGGCAAGCGGAGAGGCCACAGTTCCCAGAGACCTCTGCAAATGACCCCTAGAGGCTTTCGCCACTGAAGAAACAGCCAGCCCAACTATTGTGGACCCTCTGCAGATTTCTCCAGTTTTTCACTGAGACCGGCCGAGTCCCTCCCTAGTCCCTACCCTCCTGGGCCCACCGGAGCTTGGTATCCACACCAGCAGCCAGCCTAGTCCCCTGCAGCTGGGCCCCACCACCATGTGTGCACTCAGGGCTAGCCCCTCCAGCAGCATGCTTGCACACCATCGGCCATTATCCCTGGCCTCCATTGGTGTGTGTGCTTCCATGGCAACATCTTGAAGCCACGGTAAATGTGCATCAATAGCTAAGGCCCCCAAAGATGCTTGTGGGCCTACTTTTAACCTTGTCTTCTGTTACTGGCCTGCCCCACTGGGGTCCCCTGCAGCTAGCCCCTCTGGCTGTGACCCGTACACCCTGGGCCTGACTCCTAACACTGGCCTCTACTGCCATACCCCTGTGCTGAGACTCAGAAGACACAGCAGTGCAACTGACTGACAGGGCCCCTGGAGCTGCCTTGCTCTGGCCTCCACCACTATTTCTCTGTCTGTAACCCACCTCTGCCACTTACGTAGACACGTGCAGCTAGTCCCTGTAATTGAGTGTGTGCATACCACCAGTTTTGTCCACAACGGCTAACTGCCCTCGTCCCTAGCTGTTGGATCTGGAGGTACTGCTGAGGATCCCCAAAAGCCTTTCCAGCCTCAGTGGAGACCCTGCAACACTCACCAGTTGTCAAAGCTGTGGACACCAGCAGCCTGATCTAAAGAGATATCACATTTCCCTGAATCTGGAGCCACTGCATGCCCCCATTTTGACACCGTGCACCAGCAGGCCTGGGGTTTTGGCATCTTTCAGCATGCCCCCACCCATAGGTGAACGTCTTTCCTCACCAACATCAGTCTGGAAGAGATGACTGCTTCTCCAAATGTGCGGGCACCTCTGCAGGGCTGCAGAGCAATGTATGAGCATCCCATCCAACAGCAGCAGAGTGCATTTTCTTCTCAAGTGCGCACAAAACATTTTCTACAATAGATCCTATTTTAGATCACAAAACAAGTCTCAACACATTTTAAAAGATTGAGAGCATACCAAGTATGATTTTACACAATGGTGGCATACTAGAAATCAATAATGTAGAAAACTGGAAAATTCACAAACAGGTGGGGCTTAGACAACACAATTTTGAACGACCACTAAGTTAGAGGTGAAATAAAAAACTAATTCAAAAAATATCTTAAAGCAAATGAAAATGAGGACAAAACATGCCCAAACTTACAGGATCCTGCAAAAGAAGTGCTGAAGGAAATTTATGGTGATAAATTACTACAGGAAGAAAAAAATAAAGATCTCAAACAAACCTAACGTTACACACCAAGGAGCTGGAAAACCAGAACAAACCAAACCAAAAATTAATAGGAAGAATGAAATGACACAGATCAGAACAGAAATAAATAAAACAGATACCAGAAAAACAATAGACAAGATCAACAAAACTAAGAGCTGGGGGTTTTTTGTGAAAAATAAACAAAACTGACAAGCGTTTAACTATACTTACCATGAAAAAAAAGCTAAAGGACCAAAAATAAGTGAAATTATAAATGAAGGAGGAGACATTACAAAGGAAACTATAGAAGTACAAAGGTTCATAAGAGCTGCTGTGAAAAATTATATGCCAATAAATAGGACAATGTGGAAGAAATGGATCAATTCCTAGAAACATACAATCTACCAAGTCTGAGTCATGAAGAAATAGAAAATCTTGGGGCACCTGGGTGGCTCAGTCATTAAGCATCTGCCTTCGGCTCAGGTCATGATCTCAGGGTCCTGGGATCGAGCCCTGCATCGTGCTCCCTGCTCTGTGGGAAGCCTAATTCTCCCTCTCCCACTCCCCCTGCTTGTGTTCCCTCTCTCTTTGTCAAATAAATAAATAATATCTTTTTTTTTTTTTTAAAGAAAATCTGAACAGACCAGTGACAGCTAAGAACATTGACTTGGTAATCAAAAACGTCCAAATAAAGGAAAGCCCAGGACCAGATCGTTTCATGAGTGAATTCTGCAAAACATTTAAATATTAAACCAATTCTTCTCAAACTCTTCCAAAAAACTGATGAAGAGGGACCCTTCCAAACCTATTTTCCAAGTCTACTGTTACCCTGATGCCTAAATGAGATAAGAGTACCACAATAAAATAAAATTAGGCCAATAGCCTTGATAAATATAGATGTAAAAATTCTCAACCAAATATTACGACACTGAATTTAGTAGTACACTGAAAGTATCATACATCATGATTGTGTTCCATATCCCTGAGATGCAAGGATGGTTCACCATATGTAGGTCAAAAGATGTGTCACACCACATTAGTAGAATGGAAGAAAAAATCATCTCTGTACATGCAGAAAAAGCATCTGACAAAATCCAGCATCGCTTCATGATGAAAATCTCTCAAAAATTGGATATAGAAGGAACACACCTCAACATAATTAAGGCTATATATGACAAGCCTACACTAACATCATCCTCAATGGTTAAAAGCTAAAAGATTTTCCTCTCAGATCAGGAGCAAAAAAAGAGTGCCCACTCTCAACCACTCCTATTCAACAGAGTACTAGAAGTCCTAGCCAGAGCATTTAGGCAAGAAAAAGAAATAAAAGACACCCAAATCGGAAAGGAAGTGACATTGTCTCTGTTTGCACATAACATGCTCTTCTTGTACACAGAAAATCCTAAAGCATCCAGCAAAAAAGTGTTAAACTTAATAAATTTGGTAAAGTTTCAGGAGAAACAAACAATATATAAAAATCAATCGTGTTTTTATACACTAGCTATGAATTATCTGACAAAGAACTAAAGAAAATCCCATTTCCAGTAACACCAAAAACATTATAATACTTAGAAATAAATTTAACCAATGATGTGAAAGATTTATACACTAAAAACTACCACACACTGATGAAAGAAATTAAGGAAGTCACAAATAAATGGAAAGATATCTTGTGTTAATGGATGACCAAGATAATATTGTTAAAATATCTGTAATACCCAAATCCATCTATAGATTCAGTGCAATTCCTAACAAAATTACAATGACATTTTCCACAGATAATCAGTCTTTAAATTTGTAAAGACCATAAAGAACCAAAGCAATCTTGAGAAAGAAAGACAAAGCTGGAGGCATCATACTTTCTGATTTCAAACTATAAATACAAAGCTTTAGTATCAAAACAGTATGGTACTGACGTAAAAACAGACATTTAGACCAATGAAACAGAACTGAGGGTTCAGAAATAAACCCATGAATATATGGCTAAATAATATTTGACAAGGGAGCCAAGAATACTCAATGGGAAAGGATAATCTTTTCAATAAATGATGCTGGGAGAACTGGACAGCCACATGCAAAAGGATGAACTTGGACCCCTATCTTGCATAACTCACAAAAATTACCTCAAAACTGATTAAGGACATAAGCCTGACATCTGAAACCATAAAACTTCCAGAAGAAAACAGGAGGAGATCTCCTTGCTTATGATATTTTTTTGGATTTGATGCGAAAGCAAAGGCAACAAAACCAAAAACAAAGTGGGACTACACCTAATCAGAAAGCGTTTGCACAGCAAAAGAAACTGGAGCACAACTAAATAAAAAGGTGATCTATGGAATGGGAGAAAATATTTGCAAGCCATGTATCTGATAAAGGGTTAATATCTAAAATATCTGGGTGCCTGGGTGGCTCAGTCAGTTAAGTGTCTGCCTTCAGCTCAGGTCATGATCCCAGGATCCTGGGATTGAGTCCCATGTCGGGCTCCCTGCTCAGTGGGAAGCCTGCTTCTCCCTCTGTCTGTTCCTCCCTCTGCTTGTGCTCTACCCCTCTCTCTGACAAATAAATAAAATTTTTTAAAAAATCTAAAATATTTAAGGAATCCAGATGTCTCAATAGCAAAAAAAAAAAAAAGTAGAGACCTTGAATAGATATTTTTCCAAAAGACGAGATGCATAATGGCTGCAAGTACATGAAAAGAAGCTCAACATCACTAATTAATATGGAAATGCAAATCAAAACCACAATGAGGTAACACCTCATAGCTGTAAGAAGGGCTATCTTAAAAAAAAGACATAACAAATGCTGGTGAGGATGTGGAGAAAGGGGGAACCTCATGCACAGCTGATGGAAACGTAAAATGAGGCAGCCATTATGAAAAACAGTATGGAGGGTCCTCAAACAATGAACAGTAGAACTACTATAAGATCCAGCAATTCCACTCCAAAGGGGATGACATTGCTCTCTCAAATAGATGTCTGTACTCCCGTGCTCACTGCCTTAGTCACAATAACCAAGACTTGGAAACAAGCTGGGTGGGCCACTGATGGATACATGAATAACGAAAGCATGATGTACACACACACACACACACACACACACACACACACACACACATATTATTTAGCCTTAAAAAGAAGGATATTCTACAATTTGCTACAACACGGTTGGACCTCTAGGATATGCTAAGGGAACCGAGTCAGACAGAGAAGGACAAAGCCCATCTGAGCTCACTTAACACACAGAACCTAAAAACACTGAAGTCATAGAAACACAGTAGGATGGTGGTTGCCAGGGGCTGAGCATGATGGAAATGAGAAAATGCTCGTGAAAGAGTACAAACATTTAATTATGAGCTGGATTAGTTCCAGGAATCTAATGTAAAGCGTGATGACGATAGTTAATGAAACAGTTTTATACTTAAAAGTTGCTATGAGAGTAGACATTTCATATTCTCAGTACAATAACAACAAAATGGTAATTATGTGAGATGAAGAACAGGTTAACTAATCTTGCTGTGGTAAACATTTCCAATATATATGTGCATCAAATCATCACATTGTGCACCTTAAACCTACACTGTGTTGTATCTCAATAAAGCTGGAAAAAATAATTTTAAAAAATGTAGAGAAAACTGAAACTAAGATTTATTTGATTTCCAAGACGGGACAACATACTTCAATAATAAAAACCACAAAAGGAATGAGAAGAGATATGGATGGGTTCAAACAAATAATATTTTTAAAAATTGCAAATAAAAAAATAAGCATTAAAACTTATAGAGAGGGTAAATACATGCCATGGGGGATTATTCTAAAAAGACAAAGCATTTGTATATGTCAAACGCCAATGTCCAGAAACAAAATAGGCAATGAAGACACAGAGATAATCCATAAAAGAGAAAATTCAAAGGGATAATGAACATATGAAAGGTTTTTTGGTTTTGTTTGGTTTGAAGTTGCCTTTTGAGTAAGCAACTTACTCAACTTTCCTTTGCTTAAAGGAAAACAATATTTATGGTATTTTTTAGTGCTAGCAAAGATCGGTCTACTAAAACCCTACTGTGAGAGGATGTATAACGTTGATAGGAACATTCTAGAAGCACTTTGGCATGAGGAATCTCAAAAATGTTCATGTACTGAAAATGTCAATGTGCTAAGACTCTATCTCACATCAAGACTGTCCTAAAACATGGAATTGTCATCAACTATTTGTAAGATTCTTCACTGGACCTAAATTTCCAATCATGAAGAACTAGAAACAACCAAAAATATGCTGCATTGATATGATAGAATATTATCTACATATTCATGAGGATGTCTAGTATGTTTCTAAAGAATTTTCACATGTGCATGACATCACATGATGGACAAAAGTGATCCAAGGCCATTCTGAGAACAGGAATCCTGAGCCTGCTGTAGGATTCCAGCAGTGGGAGCACCTGCTGAATGTTGCGCGCATCTAGCAAGAGATGGTGCAGGGCCCTCCCTGGATCCACACAGAATTTGAGAAACATGTCAGAAGCCAAATCTGCAAAACAGGGCAACCAACTAGGGATGGTCTGGGAAAGAGATGGAGGGCATCAAGACAATACTGACATTTATAGGTCTAGGGGTTGAGACAGGGGAGATAGTAACCCAGTGCGAAAACCAGGAAGGTAACTAGGTAGAGACCTTCAAGATACAAATCTTCCTTTTGGAAGTCATATGTGAGAAAATAGCTACATAGAGATTTGAGAATTCGTCTGAATTCATCTCATTTGGGGGGCACCTCCTGCATGTCAAGTGTGTTTCATATCCTATTGTAGTTACCTGAAAATCTGAGATTCATGCACCCAACAAACATTTATTGCCCACCTGCTGTATGCCTGACTGTTTGTTATGTGCCACGGAGCCAGGGACACAATGCAAATACAAACCAGTCCTTGCCTCGCTATAGAGATAAAGAATATGTATCAGATCCCTGAGCCAGCAGCGGGTGAGGAGAGATTCAAACTTTTTGTGGTTGTTAGCTTTTATTTTTTTTCCTCACTTCAAAGCTTTTCCATTATACCAGTTTTTCTTCTCCTTTTTCTTTGTTTGAAAAGAGGTATACAAGTCATATTTGTGTATATTATCTTTTTTTTTTAAGTAGGCTCCATGCCCAGTATGGAGCCCAAAGCGGGGCTTGGACTCAGGATCCTGAGATCAAGACCTGAGCTGACATCAAGAGTTGGATGCTTAACCAACTGAACCACCCAGGCACCCCGTGTATATATTATCTTTATGAAAAATTGGGAATAGTAGGGGCACCTGGGTGGTTCAGTCAGTTAAGCGTCTGCCTTCAGCTCAGGTCTTGATCCCAGGGTCCTAGGATGGAGTCCTGCTTCGGGCTCCTTGCTCAGCAAGGAGTCTGCCCCCCGCTCCTCCCCGCCCCCCCGCTCGTGCTCTCTGTCAAATAAATAAATAAAATCTTTAAAAAAAATGGGAATACTACAGGAAAGTGTAAAGTATCCCTCAGCTTCACCTGGTTCCATTTTCCCCTAGGTAACCACTAATAATTGATTTTGCTTATATTTTCCGGACATTTTTCAGGGCATTCAGTACACATTTTTTGTAGACAATGTTTAATATGGGTTTTATATGTAAACAGGGTGTGACTGTTTCACATTCATGTTTCACATGAAACTTGTTTCATGCTCAGCAAAATGTCTGCTCCAAGCATATGATAAAACTTCACTGTATTTGTACAAAGGAGAGGGCAGCCTTAGTTGGGTACAGGATACAGGTTGGCTGCTTTCTCACACCATTCTGATATTACTTTATGAAGTTCTGGTCTTTGCTGGCGCCATTAAAAATGTTTCCTGTAAATGTGCTCACAGCCCTTCTGCAGCTACATTGGCATTCGCCATGACCTGTGTGCCTGTGGGCTTCTTTTTCTTTTCTTTTTTTTTTTTTAAGATTTTATTTATTTATTTGAGAAAGAGAGAGAGAGAACATGAGCAGGGGGAGTGGCAGAGGGAGAGGGAGAAGCAGACTCTCCACTGAGCAGGGAGCCCAATAGGGGCTTGATCCCAGGACCCTGAGATCATGACCTGAGCTGAAGGGAGACGCGTAATTGATGAGCCACCCAGGGGCCCCTGTCTGTGGGTTTCTTGTTTGTGAATAACTTTTACAATGCTCAGCCCCTGACATCTCAAGGTGAAGATCATCCATTTACCTCATCTAGAATTATTGAACGCTCAGACCTCCAGGTTCAAATCTTGCTCAATTTCAGAGACTTGAAAATCCGTCTATCCCATTTTTTCAATTCATTCCTCCGAAACCCAGGGAGATGTTTGTTAGGCCTGCTCATTTGTTTTTTCTGGACATTGGTTTCTCCTTCATATTTTTAAAATTTGTTTTTCTTTTTGTGTTGCAATTTTGTTGATTTCTCCTAATTTATATTCTAATTTATAAATGATCTCTTCAGTTCTGTCTCATCTGGTTTCTAACTATCCATAGGTTCATTTCGATGTTTATAGTTTAATTTCTAAAATTTTATTATTTTTTTTTAAATAGCCGTGCTGGTTATCATAGTCTCTCAGTCTTTCCCACAGTTTTCAATTACTTACATTTGAACATTTTGGACATTATTCCTTTTCTGTTCTGGTTCTGGTAATCTGAATTATCTTTGGGCTTCTACAACTGTCTTTGCTGCTCCTCTCATTCTATAGAGAGGTGGCTTCTATAGAGGCTGGCTGTCTTATTCACGTTGTATTTTTATTTTTTTAAAGATTTTATGTATTTATTTGAGAGAGAGAGAGAACACGAGATGGGGGGCACAGTCAGAGCGAGAAGCAGACTCCCCGTTGAGCAAGGAGCCCCATGCGGGGCTCTGTCGCAGGACCCTGGGATCATGACCTGAGCTGAAGGCAGTTGCTTAACCAAATGAGCCACCCAAGTGCACCTCACTTTTTATTTTTGAGTTAATTTTTCACTTCCCTAAATCTTTGGGAATCCCAAAATCCTGGTTTGAGGGACTGTTTCTCTAGAGAGGGTTTGCATTTTCCCTTTTCCTGCTGTAAGCCCCAGGTGGGTAATGGGGTGACTGCTGAGGAGCTGAGGCTTCTTTCTGGGGTATGAAAGGCTTTCAGGTTGCACAGCAGTACTGATTGAATGGCTCTGTGGCTGTACTGAATCCACTGAGCTGCATATTTAAAAGTGTGAATTTTCTGGCACGTGAATTGTATCTCAATAAAGCTGTTATATGAAAATGAGCCAGGGGAGCTTGGCTCGACTCTCCTACTTTGAGTATTTCTTCCAGGGTGGGGGAGTCCCTGGGAGTCAAATGTTGCCCCCAGATGACAACATATGAAGCTGTCTAGTGGGAAAATACAGCAGGACAATAGAGTGTCCTTTCTTCTGATTCCAGAGGGGGAGAAATGAAGACAAGTTCCAAGCTTGGTTCCTTCGTCAGCAAGTGAGGTTTTGATTTTCCATCCACTCCACTGTTCACCAGTATCTCTTTTATTAACACCTGATTGTCCACTTTTTCTTTTTTTTTTTTTTGGTCAATACAGCTTTATTTTATCTAAAGTTTTCTAAAATGATAGATTTTTTTTTAAAGATTTTATATTTAAGTCATCTCTACACCCAACGTGGGGCTTGAACTCACAACCCTGAGGTTGAGTCACACCCTTCACTGACTAGCCAGGTGCCCCTAAAATGATAGATTTTTAACAATCTATTCTCATTGCTTTTTAAGTTTCTTTGATTACTATTGTGCCTGAGAGTTTTTCATATTAGCTATTCTTTTTTTATTTTTTAATTGTCTTTCCAAATCTCTAATCATTTTTTCCTAGAAGACTTTTTCTCTTACTGCGCTCTAAGATGGCTTCATAAATCAATGATTGTAATCACTTGTCATATAGTGTATGTATTCTGTTCTAAATTGCTGCTTGCTTTCAATTTTGTTTATAATGTTTATGACTTCTGTAACAAGTTCCTACAAATACTTCTTTTTTTTTAAGATTTTATTTATTTATTTGAGAGAGAGAGAATGAGAAATAGAGAGCATGAGAGGGAAGAGGGTCAGAGGGAGAAGCAGACTCCCCGCTGAGCAGGGAGCCCGATGCGGGACTCGATCCCGGGACTCCAGGATCATGACCTGAGCCGAAGGCAGTCGCTTAACCAACTGAGCCACCCAGGCGCCCCTACAAATACTTCTTTATCACAGGAAGTCACCAACGTTTACTTGAGTAGGTAAAACCCCTAAACTGTTTCTTTAAATAAGAAATCTAACAAAGCTGTAGGAGAGATCAAGTAAGATCGCAAAAAATAACAAAAACTGAATCAATGCATTTTTTTTTTTTACCTTGGGAACGCAGAAATAAAAACTTACCGGCATTACCAAGACCACAGATTCTTCAGTAAAATTATAGACTTCCTAGAGGTTAATTTACTTTCACAGACCTTAGTAGCTGTGCCTGATGCAGAGATTACAATAAGACTCTTTTGCTGAAAAACAAACAACCCCATTCCCCCCCCCAAAAAAAAACCCCCAAAACTCCTTGCATGGGCAGTTCTGGATGCAAAGGAATATATGCCTTTCTTTAGTTGCAGGGAAATGGGCACATTTTCATTTTTCTTACAGATACTCTTCTCTTTTAGTCCCTAGCCTTTAGAAGGCTAGCACTGTTAACAGTAAAGCCAGCACTGCCTGTGATCTTTCTTAACAGCTAACATGCCAACGTCCGTGATGTTGCTGACCCTATTTGGAGCTGCGGGCCTCCACTGGGCACCAGCTTACAAACCACTAAAGCCAGAGGTTTTCTTCTTCTGCGTGGAATGGGAGAATTTCTTGTTGAGTAGCTCTCTCTAGCTTTTAACAATAGAAGGGTTTAACCCTTTGTTTAACCAGAGCCTGGGGGCGGGTGTGGTGCAGTGGGAAGCTGGGTTAGGGTATAACCAAATACAGTTTCACACTGTCACTCATCCAGACATTTCCAAAAGTACAGACCTCTGGCCCCCCTTGGCCCTTGGGCTAGAGTTCTGGATATATGCTGGTTTTCCCTGAGACGTGCCTCTGTGTTGTCCCCATCAATCTGGCATGTCCAAAAGCTGTCTGGGCTACCAGATGTTCTAAACGTGTCTACCACACTCACTTGGTGAGTAAGTTCCATCTTCTCAAATTCCTTGCCATTGGGTTTCTGGACCCAGAGGATGTGTCTGGATGACTAATTCAAAATGCCAGAGCACTCTTACCACAGTTAAGAATGTCTCACATTGCGCGCTGTGAAGTGTGCAAGACTGTTGAATCACAGATCTGTACCTCCGAAGCAAATAATACATTATATGTTAAAAAAAAAGAAGAAGAAGAAGATAGCAGGAGGGGAAGAATGAAGGGGAGTAAGTCGGAGGGGGAGACGAACCAGGAGAGACGATGGACACTGAAAAACAAACTGAGGGTTCTAGAGGGGAGGGGGTGGGGGGATGCGTTAGCCCGGTGATGGGTATTAAGGAGGGCACATTCTGCGTGGAGCACTGGGTGTTATATGCAAACAATGAATCATGGAACACTGCCTCAAAAACTAATGATGTAATGTATGGTGATTACCATAACATAAAAAAAAAAAGGAATGTCTCACATATTAACTGGCAGCTAGAAGCCTGCCCAGCCCTACATAAACTGGGACCATCTTTGGCATATCTGGGTCTCCTCTACATGGCAGCAGATCAGGTCTTAGGTCTGTGTCAGTTTGAACGGTGAGGACTTGGGATTGCAGCCACAAAGACGGAGGGAAGCATTAGGCAGGGTTTCTAACCCAGAGCTCTTCTCCCGGTCATGGGCCCTCGGGGAGCAGCTGTGGAGTTCCTGTGAACAGATATAAATGGACCTTTTCTGTCTATGGTGGGCCAGACACACACACTCACGGAGCTTCTGTGAGCAGCCTCTGTCAGCCTGCCCCGTGTTTGCACCCACCACCAGGGAGGACCCCTCAGAGTTTCAGCTGCCGATGCTCGTTATGCTCAAGCCCATCCTGAGCGACTGTCCTTCCCTCTGCCTCTGAGAGTAACGCAGGAACAGTGTGTCCAAAGCAAACACGCGTTGACATGTTTTTTGGCATAGCGATGAGTCCCTCTTAAGTAAAAATACGTTCATTTAGGTGTGAACGCGCCAACTGTAGAAATTTTAAAAATATAGTCGGGGAAGGAAACTGTTTCCCCAAATCCCTTTTAGCCATAAAATCGGAGTTAGCATTTTACTGTATTTCCTCTTGGTTCTAAGCACAGTTTTAGATCATAGTTGTTATCATGCTTTAATGAAGTTGTGTATTTTGCTTTCCCACTTCCCACGGAATAAGCATTCTGTCTGGTAAACATCATTCTAATGGGGTGCTTATTATGTATTTGACCAGTCTGATCACAACATAATCAGTTAGCCCCTCACCTGGGGGGATCTTTTGTCTCCAGATCGTTACTGTCTGAGGGCCCCCCATATTTATAGATATAGATAGATAGATAGATAGATAGATGGATAGTTGGGTGGGTAGGTGGGTGGATGGATGGATAGATGGATGGATGGATGATAGTAAGGGAGTTCAGAACATGCCACCCCTAAATATGCCACTTTGTCATATTGATTATTTTGAGCTGAAAGCACTTGAGAAACAGTTTGAGAAGAGTTTTCTCACCTCCCCTTTCCTACTTGAAAGTGAGTCCTAAGATCTCCCCTGAAGGAGGGGCCCTCCCTGCACCAGGAAGAGAAGAACATTCTTTTCACCAGAGACAGGAAGCTGACCCTGACGTGGAGCTGGACAAACACACGCCCTGAATAAGCATGCCCTTGCACTCACTCCCCTGTGTCTCTCCCATCCCTGGCCTGCAAGTCACCACCTGGCCCGGGCCCGGCGTCTTGTCACAGCCCCATGATTGATTGTTCTTTGTGTAGAAACGTGTGGAAGCCTTTGGGCCTGGCAGCTCCCCGCAAGTCCCTATTTTCCTTCTAAAGACTCCCTTGTACATGTAAAAGTGGTCAATAAATGTGTAGGTTTTTCTCCTGTTAGTCTGTCTTAGGTTGGTTTAATTCTTAGGCCAGCCACAGATTCTGAGAGGCAGGAGGGAGGCTTTCCTCTCCTGAGGTGGGAAGACAGAGAAATCGAGAGACAGGTAGGTACAGAGATAGATCAATACAGGAGCTCCTGGGTGGCTCAGTGGTTAAGCGTCTGCCTTCAGCTCAGGTCATGATCTCAGGGTCCTGGGATCGAGCCCCACGTGGGCTCCCCGCTCCGCAGAGAGCCTGCTTCTCCCTCTGCCTCTGTCCCAACCCCCACTCATGCTCTCTCTCTCTCGAGGGTGTTCTCAAATAAACAAATAAAATCTTTATTAAAAAAGTAGATCAATATACACACATATTTAGATCTCTCTCAATCAATCAGTTTATCTACATACGGGTAGTTAGATAAATAGATCGATGGAAAGGTATAGATAGATCTATGGATATAGTAAAATGTAGTGGTTTTCCCCTTTGTGTCTTTAAGGCAAACCTAGAGCATATTAGGTGCTCCACAAAAACCTGATGCTGAAGCAAATGACTGGCTAATGGAGGATGTGTTGCGACATAAAACCTTGAGAGTAAGGTACACCGTGCTCTTCCCAACACCTGGTGCTTCGTTCCGTGGCTGCTGTGGCAGCAGCAGGCACTCTGTGGCCCTGTGGCACCCCCGGGGCAGAGGTCCCCAGGCAGCCTGGGCAGTCTACGCCGAGCTCTGCTTTCCCTCCACACGTTTTTGTGTTTCTTTTTAATACAGCCTGAAAAGGGATGAGACAGAACTATGTAATCTTTTCTAACAAGATAAAGAAGGATGTCCTCTTTATATTCTGGGGCAGATTAGATTGAAGTCAAAAAGAGACACAAGGGACAATCATATAATTCATGGGCAATATAATCACCATGAAACACAATCTCTTTTTCCTTCAGAAACCTCATTGCTGTCTTTTAGAAAGTGCTTGTGTAGGGAAAATCGGCTCATTAAAATGCATAAGGTTGGGCTTGCCTGACTGTCACCATGCAGTCCGTACCACAATCTCCGCTTTGCAAGAAATGGGCTTCTTCCAAGTTTTGCAAATATGGAAAACCATGTCCATTTGATGTCTCCATCATCACTCATTTGTGTGGCCCGTCCCAAGACAGTCACTGTCACCTTCCCTTGTCTGTGCTGTCCCCTTCCGTAACAGGCCATCAGCCTCCCCCACAAAGGGCTTAAACCGCGGGAAACATCCAGAAGCTGCAAATAGGTGAAATACACTGTTTCTTTGTTTCTATTCTGTTATCTCTGCCATGTCACTTGAAATGGGAAACCACCTTCTCCCTTCCCAGCCCTGCCTGTGCTGACTTTTAATCTGCATTGATTTTCCTCCAACACTCTCTCCCCCAGAGACTCGCAGGAAGACTGAAATCGCTGAGAGATTTTGGAATAAATATACATGTCTCCAATCACTTGAAATCTTGCTTCCTAACACAATTGACTGGGACAGAGAGAAGAAGCTCAAGTCTCAGAAACATTCGCAAAGGATGAGTCTGGAGTGACGGTCTGAATTTTATTCCGGGGCGGGGGGGATTGCTTCAGTGGTGATTCAGTTGTTTATAGCAACAACTGCATGGACTAATGATTGTGGGAAATCGGTGAGTGTGTTTTTCTGAACACGAGACTGGAATATCTCCAAGGAAGAAAAAAGCAACTTTCCCCAAACCCACTGCACGTGCGGATGGATGTAGACTTTTACTGGACGGACCTTCCGAGGTCTGCTGTCCCTGGACTGCCAGCCAGGAGCTCCCGACCCGGGATTGTGAAAGCTTCTTTCGGGTTAAAAAGTGGCCCGTTGAAGAAAATCATTGGGGAGAAGGGAGCGGAAGGGTCATGCAAAGACATTGTATTATTCAGCAGCTTTTGCGAAGTCCACTTTGTTTTCAGGAGGTGGGTCTAGCCCAAGAGTGTGCTTCTATTCTTTTTGCTTTTCCGTAGCAATAAAATAAAACACAACAGAACAAAAAGTAAATTTCCCAAACCACATCAACACCCAGGGTTTTTTGTTTTTTTTTTATTTGGAAGACCAATTTGACAAGAGGAAAAAGAAACATATATAATGACATGAAAAGAATGTTTCGTGTTAAGTGTTCAGGAAGGACCAAAGCGCCAAACAATCCAAACGGACTCATGTATATTTTAAGAGTATTTTCTTATACTTTCTAACCAAGCAGAGAAAGCCAGAGCCCATCCAGGTCAGCAAGCATACGGGAAGTGTGTTTGCAAGCGTGTGGATAAAGCAAGTATACACCATTCTTCATCCAGCGTGGGAGGACATGAGCATCCGTGGGGCTCAGCCATTCCCACGGCTGCTGCCCTGCCTTGTGATATTTCCAGCCGATTCCGGAACAAGTCTACACTCATTGAAATCAACGCAGAAAACACTGCCAAAGGACAGAGGTGTATCCAGTGAGACTCCCAATCACTTTTTATGCCTTCTTAAACTACTTTTCTCTCTCTGTATTTTAATTCTTCTACTAAGTAAAGCTGAGAGCACATCCAGTGATATAATCTTGTCTGTCTTTCCAACCTCACCCAACACTGTATGTATATACACACACATACGCTCATGTACATGCAAATCTGTTTTCTGATTTTAAAAAGTGGCGTGTTTGTTCTGTGATATTTGGAAAGTATAGATTGCTTAGAATATAATAATGTTGAGCATGATCCCATCATTTGTGACAAACCACTATTATCATTATTAAAATTTATTTGTCATCTTTTATTTTTTTTTAATTTGTTTTAAAAGATTTTATTTATTTGTCAGAGAGAGAGAAAGAGCACAAGCAGGGGCAGTGGCAGAGGCAGAGGGAGAAGCAGGCTCCCCGCTGAGCAAGGAGCCCGATGCGGGACTCGATCCCAGGACCCTGGGATCATGACCTGAGTGGAAGGCAGATGCTTAACCGACTGAGCCACCCAGGCGCCCCTATTTGCAATCTTTCAAGGGGCACCTGAGTGGCCAGTCCATTAAGCATCTGACTCTTGATTTAGGCTCAGGTCATGATCTCAGGGTCCTGGGATAGGGCCTTACATAGGGCTCTGTGCTCAGTAGGGAGTCTGCTTGAGATTCTCTCCCTCTGCCCCCCCCACCCTACCCTCGCTCACGCACTCTCTCTCTCTAAAAAAATAAATAAATAAACTTCATTTGCCATCTTTTAAAAGAAATTCCTCTGATCCTGATTTTACCTAATAATAATGATATGTCCCATGGCATCGATATATTTAAATGTAGTTTGGCTGAATGTATATGATCCAATGGTGAGGGTTCATCATAATTCACATAAGTATTTTCTTACATGGGGCATTTAGATTGTTTTCTGATTCTCATAATTGTGGAAATGTTCTTGTCAGACGTGCCAGCATCCTAAGGGTTATTAAGGTAGAACTCATAGTTTGAAAGTATCATCATTTTGAAGGGGCTGATAATTACCAGCAAAAGCACCCCAAAGTTTGTACATATTTACTCTGTGAATGTCAGTGTTTGTGTGCACATTGCTCCGTCCTGAGCTGCAAACATGGACAAATGTGACATCTACTCATTTTAGTTCTCAGTCATTGCCTTAACAAACTCCTTGGAATATTCTAAAGAAAGTTCTCAAAGAATTGGGAAAAATAGGGGCGCCTGGGTGGCTCAGACGGTGAAGCGTCTGCCTTCAGTTCAGGTCATGATCTTGGAGTCCTGGGATTGAGCCCAGCATTGGGCTCCCTGCTCGGTGGGGAGCCTGCTTCACCCTCTCCCTCTGCCTCTCCCCCTGCTCATGCTCTCTCTCTCTCTCAAATAAATAAATACAATCTTTTTAAAAAATGGGGAAAAATAAATGCACCTCAGAAAAATGGAGTTTTTATAATGTGAAACAAACCCTATCAGTAGCTGGTGGCATTGGAGAGAAGCCCAGGACGGGAAGGAGGAGGGTGTTTTCCCAGTGGGTTGTCGCTTGGGAGGTGCTGCAGAGCCCAGAGAGGAGTAACATTCAAAATGTGGGCACCAGCCAACCATAAGAGACTCAGGCCATGACAGATTGACTGATTGTGGGGCGGGGTGGGGGGTGGATGGGGCTTCCACTGGCAGTGGTAAGTTTGGGTCAGAAGCATTGGATCTCCTGGTGGAGAAATCTCAATGTATGACAAGCAGTCTGTCTATGTTGTTGGCATTGGCTGAACCACTGGCTAAATGCAGGAACCAGTGCTGGTGCCCAGGGGTCCACCAAGATGCAAGCAGGTAGCCAGAAACCTGTGGGTGGTTCAGGGGCAGGATGCATTCTCAGCAGGAGAACAATTATCACAAAGGAATGGGGGTAAGGAATCTTAATTGCACAGCTTCTATCAATGCAGTGGACCAGAAGGAGGCTCAGGCCCGGGGTCCTGTCTAGCTCTCAGCACCAGGCCCCCCAAGGCTGGCTGGGTTGCTGGGAGGCCCATCACTCTGTCATCAGTCTCTTAAATCAGGTGGGCTCGGCTGTGGGGGCAACACAAGAGCTGGGCTCTGGCTGAAGCTTGGAGACAGATGCCCACAGGACGATGATCCTCCGAGCCCAGTCTTGAGGTGGTAGGGGGACCGAAGGAAGCTGATTCTCCAATAAATATGCAGGGGACTAAACTCCAGATGCATTCTGCATCCTCATAACTAAAGAAAATATCTTTCGCTTGCGCGCTGTGGAGACTCTAGAAGTGTGTGGACTAGTAAAGCAGGCACTGACCCTGGATGGCTATGTAAATTTTAATTAATTAAAATGCAATGAAAAATTCAGTCCTGCCATCCCACCAGTCACATTCCACATGCCCTGCAGCACCAGGGCTGGTGTCTGCTGTGTTGGAGGGCCCAGGTAAGCAGCCCCATCCTCACGGAATCCCTTTGCTAGGACGCGTTATAACGACAGCACGGTGGCTTGCTTTCTTTTCTTTCTTTCTTTCTTTCTTTCTTTCTTCCTTCCTTCCTTCCTTTTCTTTCTTTCTTTCTTCGTTCTTTCTCCTTCTCCTTCTTCTTCTTCCTCTTCTTTTTGGTGCAAAATTGTAGTTTCTTAAAGCATGGGGACAGAACAAGCTCCTGCACTGGGATTGTGAGATGTGACTGATTCTATACTATGGGGTTGGGGGAGGTTAGGAAAAAGGGAAGTTTCAAAAGGATTTTCATATGTTAAAGAAGACTCACAGGGTACGGGAGGCCTTGCCATTGTCAAGTTAAGGTTGTTTTTCCCCTCTGGGAAGGCATTAACATGAAGATAGTTGGGAGCTTCCTGGAAGAAGGTCACACCCCCCAGGAGTGGGGGGTGGGGGGAGGTTGCAGGGTGTTGGCTTATGCTTTGTCTTCAGCCAGCCTTCTCTTCCCTCATCATTTCCCCCCTGAGCAATTTTGACCCTTAAATCTTTAAGGTTGTTGAAGGTGGAAGGTCTCATCTTCTGTAACGTCTTCCTGCTGAACAGGGGCGTAGAGATGTCCCTACGTATGGGTCAATATTGGTCAGTTGGGGAATGTATAGGGGAGTTATGAAAGGGGAGGCAGCCGAATCCAACGAGGTCAACATAGATGAACCTCCTTGAGGAGAAAGGATCTGTTAGCTGGAAGTTATGGCAGTAAGGAGTCTTGGCACCAGGAAGGGAGACACCGGAAATGACAAAATAAGGTTAATATTGGTGGCTTTATTGGTTCGTGCCTGATAAATGCTACCACCTTGCATCTCCTCTTGCCAAGAGGAGGAGCTCAAGGTAAACACACAGAAATGGCACAAAAAGGTATAAAATAATTAAAAAAAAACAAAAACAAAAACAAGAAATGTCTCCAAAGAGCAGAAAAAAGCACTCTGTAGGTCTTTAAGAAGAATGGTTCTAGACGAAATGTGATAGTCGGAGGACTTCTGGGTTATTTTTAAATAAAAAGCACTATTTTGAAAATATATAAGCTGAAATTTTAATAAAAATTAAAAATGACTAAGAAATAAATCACTTTATTTTGCCCAGGAATTGGATTTAGACTTTGTGTTTTTCCACTAATTGAAAGTCGGAAATTCAATTTCAAAATAATATATACCTTAAAACTCTGGTAATTTTGTAACTCTGTGCCAAATACGTGTTATAAGTAAACATATGGATTAAGTAAACTTTTTTTTTTTAAGTTTCAAGAACATTTGATTTTTCAAGCCATTGAGCCATGGTTGTTTAATTATGTAAGGATGTTAATGAAGCCCAGGGGGCGGGGATGGTCTAATATTTGGGTGTATATTTTGATATTTCCCAAGGAAACCATTGATTAAAATTCTATAGTTATCATTTACATTTCTCACTGATGCTGACATTTATTTATTTTAAATTTATTTATTTATTTATTTTAGATTTTATTCTATTTATTTATTTGACAGAGAGAGAGCACAAGCAGGGGGAGAGGCAGAGGGTGAGGGAGAAGCAGATTCCCCGCTGAGCAGGGGGCCCAATGTGGGGCTTGATCCCATGACCCTGGGATCCTGATCTGAGCAGAAGACAGACGCTTCACGGACTCAACCACCGAGGTGCCCTTGAGGCTGACATTTGCCAAATTGCATGGTGTTCCATTGAACAAAATCACCTCTTAAGACATAAATCTTGCATTTCCTTGTCAAATTATCCAACAGAAGCAACATGGCCTGTCTGCTCCCGGGAGGGGGCGGGGTTTGGGGGTGGGGAGGCAGTGATGGTTGAGGCAGACCAATCAGGAATGATGAGCCATAAAAGAAACAACTGACCATTTCATTTGACTGTTTAATTTAAAAATATGCACAAGGCTTGGGGGTTCCCTGTCGCGTAGGCAAACCCTTCTCACTTCCCATATTTCTTTCATTCCTTTGGAAGACATTTGTGGGATGGAGCAGGGTGGGGGAGTGCTCATTTAGTGTCTGTTATTCTGCTAACCTCTGGAACACCTGGTCCTGTAGGGGAAGATCCCACGGTCCCCTTCCTCAGGCCCCTGTGACACATGCATTCTCTGATCATTGTGTGTCTGGAGAGTTCCAGGTCCAGGGGTGTCTACAACAACACGCAGGCAGACATGCGGTATTCGGAGCGATTACAACAATAATAGGGAGCACCGAGGGAAGGTTTCTCAGAAGAAGCAACATTCGTGCATGCCAACGTGGCCATGGCCTGGATGTGTGCTCTTGGGGAAGGGACCAGAGCTCTGTCTCTCATCTTCCCCAGAAGGATCTTTCACGTGTTCACCTCAAGCCGTTTGAAGGGGTGAAGCAACTGAGTGAATGAGGTAGGGATGTGGGGGAGAGCCAAGGTGGAAGGAGGGGTTGTCATTTGGAAATCTCTGACACTGTGCTTAACTCTCGCTTTCAACTTGCTCGTAAGTGACTCATAAGTGGGCACTAAAAACCAGAGCAAAAAGTAGAATAGAATAGAAAAATGCCCCTTGGTATGAGATTTGGGAAAGGGTTTGTAGGAAAAAGGGTCTCGGGGCTTTTGGAGGTTCATCCTGCACAACTCAGAAGAGAGATGTGGCGGGAGCATAGGCAGGCTTTCCAAGCCCAGGGCTGGTGCATAGTGGATCTTGAATTTGGATTTCTGTCTTCTGAGTCAGCAGCCCTGGGGCCTCTCTATGAGGCTGCCTCCTAAGAGCATTTTTGAGGCCTCCTTCATTATGGCGACTGGGTTGTGGGGGTTGTCAGAGTAGGAGAACCGCCAGGCATTGGGCCCCAGAAGAGGAGGCGAGGGTGGGTGGGCTGGGGAGCCTGGGAGGGTGCTCCCTGGGCCCAGAGACCAGCCTGGGGAGGAGCGGCTTCCCAGACGAGGCACCTTCAAAGCACATCCAGAAACGGGCCTTCGCGGGACGAGCAATGCCAACTCAGCTAACTGCAAATGTTGAATTTCTCAGCACACAAGTCCAAGCAGAGATCCATGCAAGAGTCTGAGACCAGACAAGGAAGGTAAGCCCTGCAGCATCCTTGGCATCACACAGCATTCTGGTCTCCCAGGATGTGTTTACCCTGTTGTGTCCGCACTGACGCACTAGATAGACTTTCCTCCCAGAGCTAGTGACTTCAGCGAGTGAACAGCCTTTGTGTTCATGTGGGGTTTGTCTCCTCCAGGCCCTGCGATTGCCTGACGGGTTTGTGCATCTCCCTGGGCGCTGGGCACCTGCAGCATCCACTCTCGCCCTAAAGACGATATGCTTCTCTGTCCTGATTTCCCTTGGCTTTTATCTACTGCCTGAAGGAGAAATATTCTGTAGAACGTCATGTACAGTGTGAGTCCCATTTCTTTAGAAAGACAACTTAACAAAGCAATTTGTACATGTGCAGAAGGTGTCTGGGAAATCATGTTAACTGTGCTTCCTTCCGCAATGGGTGCAGGTGCTGGGCGTGGGAGGATTTCACTCGTGATTCCATATAGTTTCTACTGTCTGCCTTTTTAATGCCTGAATTGTTTCCATCCTTTAAAACCATGTTATGCACTAAAACTCAAAGGCTGATTAAACATTTGAAAATGAGTACATTAAATTTTAAAATAAAAGGAAATTCTGATTGGGGTTTTACTTCTATGGATTTCAGAAAATGAAGAGTGTCCTAGGACAAAATGGGCAGGTTTCCAGGAGTATGTCCAAGCTAGAGTTCAGTTTCCAGGTATGGGATTTCCTGGGTGACATGTTTAGAAAAATTAGCTCTTTTAACTATTTCTGCCCTGTGAAGACTTAAAAACACCTTTCACCTATGGCACCTCCCTCCCCTGGTCATCTGTACCCCCTCCCTCCGCCCCCCTGTACCTCCTCCCTCCCCCCAACTCCAGACCTCCTCCCTCCCTTGAATGAGCCTCTTAGTTAAGCAAAAGATTCAATGGGAAATGGTCATGGGCTAGACATCCTGCATCGGGGGTGTTGACTGACAGGAGCTGCCGACTACAATTAAAATACCCTGAATATGAGGATTTGGACCAGATGGGCGGATCTCAGCACAGGAATTTTATATAAGGTAGTTGACTACGTTCCACGTTTTAGTACCAAAGATCAAAATCCACTGTCTCAGTAAAAGTCTTATGTTCTTTGCAGAACAAAGGTAAAACTATTATGTGTTTGTCTCAATAATAAATAGTTTAAAGAAAAAGAGTTCGCTTTTCTCAGCCTGATACACTTCTTTATCTCAGGCCTCTGTAATACATGCTAGAATTTGTCCATTTCTGGCATAATGGTTCATGCAAGTGTGCATTTCATTCTAGGAGGTGGCTAAGGCCACAGCAGTGCCATGTCTTCGAGAACACACTGGGACAGAACTTGAGGCACAGGGTCCACCCTCCACATCCACATCCGGACACCTGAGCCACACAAGAGGCATCAGGAGCCGGTTATCGCTCTGGAGGCACATTGACGTGATGTTCTGTCTCTTGGGGCTTTACAAACACCTAGTTATTTACTCTACAAGGCAACTCATTTCTCCAGATGAAGAAACCGTGTTTTAGGAACTCCCCCAAGTTTTCAGCTAATGCAAGGGGACAGAATGGATACTCCAATTCTCAGAAATGAAAAGGGACAGAGATGTCACAATTATGTAGTTTCACGGGGTGAAAAACAACAGTTTCTGTGAAGCCCCAGTATGAAGGCAGGCCTGAGGAAATGCATGGAATGACACAGACCCAGAGGAGCCTCTCTTGGGTTGTTACAAGGAGCCAAGGCAAACCTCCAGGGACAGCCACTAACTTCCCACCTCTCGTTCCAAGCTGGTCAGGCGCAGCCTGGCTTGGGTTCGAAGAGTGTGGAAGGTGGACGTCAAAGAAATATGGAAAATTTGAGAACTACCTCAAAAAGAATTTTGGGTGTGGTTCTCGACACGGAACTACCTGGAAAATAGTGAATTTTCCAAATTCTAACGAACTTATTTTTCCTTCTCTGCATTTTAACATCGATCAGATAAGATGTCCGAGTATAATTGGCTTTTTTGTTGTTGTTTTCATATTCTTAGTGGTACATAAATTAACAATGCCTCTTGCAACAGATGACAGAGCGGGAATTTCTAGGGGGAGCTGTGTAGAAAACAAAGCAAAACAAGAACAAAAGAGAAAAAAAGGCAAAAAAAAAAATCCCATCTCTGCAAAATACAAATGCATCTGACCCTCGGGCCTGGGCCTCCAGAGCTGTGTGCTGTCCGATGCCCACGCCATAGGTGGCCCAGGGAGAGGGTGGAAAGAAGAAGCTCCCACAGGACAGGGCATGTCTCCGGAAAGCTGACTCAGGACCTTGTCCTCCCCCCATGCAGGTATCTGCTGCTTACATGGTTTTGCTTTGTTCTCAACACAATTCTCTACGGGCTTTATTATCTTCCTAATGCCAACTTTCTCTGTCTCTCTCCCTTTCTTTTTTTTTTTTTTTGGTAGACAATCATTCCCCCCCACCTCTTCTAGTTTATCCTATACTTTTTTTAAATTTAATTTTATTATGTTATGTTAATCACCATACAGTACATCATTAGTTTTTGATGCAGTGTTCCGTGATCCATCGTTTGCATATAACACCCAGTGCTCCATGCAGTACCTGCCCTCCTTAATAACCCACCCCCCACCCCCCTCCCTTCTAGAACCCTCAGTTTGTTTCTCAGAGTCTATCGTCTCTCATGGTTCGTCTCCCCCTCCGATTCCCCCCCACCCTTCATTTTTCCCTTCCTTCTCTTACACATTTTTATATTGGTTCCCTTTATTTTGGAAAAATACAAAAATTTGCCAAGGTGTGTCTGGATATTCGTCTCCTTTCATTATTTTTTCTTCCGTTGAAAACTTTCTTCAGATTTAGAATATTTTTCTCTGTGAGTCCTGTGACTTTGCCAGGTGGTCACATCCTGGAGAGGTGTAGGCGGATGCATGCGCGTGCGCACATACACACACGCGTGCCCTCGCCTGTCCCACAGGCATGCACATGCCTCTGCGCACACACAGAGCTGTTTCTCTTCCTCCTGGATCTATAGCTTATGGCTCGTATGCTTCTCACTCAAAAGTCTTCATCTGTTTGTACATTTTCCTTTTAAGTTGGGGGGAATGTCTTCTGAACAATGTATTCAATTTCCTTCCTGTTCAATACCATCATTGATTCTGTTCTTGAAATTGTGATAACCGTGTTTTTCATCTGAAAGCAATCTTTCCCCCCGCCTGGTGGTTCTCACGCCATAGCCGCACTCCCTTCTTAATCTGTTAAAGAATATGGATCAGAGCTCTTTGAAACATATAAAACGTTATTTTTTCTCATCCTATGTGTCTGTTTAATACCGTCACATTGAAGCTGGCTCCTCCCAGGTGTTCTTCCCCACCGCCCCCTAACATTTTCATACGTTGTCTTCTGTTGTTGTTTGTCCAGACATGGATGTGAGATGTGTTCATTTGTTTGTTTCCCAAGAGTACAGCTGGGGTGCTTGTTTGAAGCACACAATCCTCAATGTCTCTGGTGGCTCTGTCTGGCTGGGTTAGGGGTTTGGTGATCGTGAGGGAGGCTGTCACCGTGATGACACCCATATTCTGTCCTCCTTCACAACGTCGGGTGGAGGGGACCGCGGTTCCACCCACCGCGCTGGCTGCTTGCAGGGTGGCCCCCGTACACAGGGACAGAATGCAGCGGAGTTCCCCAAGAGAAAGAAGGACCACTGCTTTCTGTTCAGATAATAGTTTGTGGACAGAGATGCTTCACCTGCACCGTAGATTCCTCTTCCTTAAGCCTCTCCAGAAGGTCTTCAGACTGTTTTCTCAGCTTTTTGAAGGGAGACATCATATCTCATCTAGCGCTGAGGCAGGAAATTAATTCTGCGTTTTGGTGGGAGGAACTGTCTTAGGAATTCTTAGGAATGAATGAATGAATGAATGAATGAATGAATGAAGCAGCAACCAGGCGATCAGTGGGCGAGTGCTCCCAGAAACACTGTTCATCTGCAGTCTTTCTCACTGTGTCCCCTCACCAGGACAGCTATCATGGGGCACTGGCCCTGGTGCCTCCATCTCTGCACTGTCCTCCCTGCCCGGCCAGACTGAGAGGAGCATCGTCACACCAGTGGATGTGATGACTTTGTCTTTTTAAGAATTAGCGGTTACATGGCAAGTCAGTTTCTCCTTCTTTGAGACCCAGTGTCTCTCTGTGGGCCCCAGACACTGGGCTGGATGCCTCTGAGGTCTGTCTGGGTTTCCTTACTCACCAATCAGTTATCAGTCCTGCCCATGGTCTGGGCACTCAGCTCCTGTAGCCTCCAGGTAGGCCCTGTGTTAATCTGGGTTCTCCAGAGAAACAGAACAGACAGGTTCTATATATGCATGGGACTGGTTCACAAGATTATGCTTGGAAGCTGAGAAGTCCCAAGTTTGCAAGGTGGGGACCCAGCGGAGCCAGTGGTACGGTTCCAGTTGGAGTGTGGAAGGTCAAGAACCGGGGAGCCAATGGCGTAAGAACCCCAGTTTAAGGGCAGAAGAAGACTGACGGCCCAGCCTAGCCAGGCAAAGAGAGCAAATTCTTCCCTTCTCCACCTTTGTGTTCTATTCAGGTCCTCGATGAATTGGCTGAGGCCACCCACACCAGGGAGGACCCTCTGCTTTACTCAGTGTGCTGATTCAAATCCCAGTGTCAGCCAGAAACACCCTCCCGGACACAACCAGAGTAAGGTTTAGCTGAATATCTGGGCTCCTCATGGTCCCGCAAAGCTGAAACATCGATGTGAACATGACTTTCCTCTGACTTGGGACTGAGTTCCCAATTCTGAGGGCATCCCCCCCTGCCTGTGGGCCATTCCTCCCTGTAGATGACTCCCAGGCGCCAATTCAGGGTGCAGAGAGGTGACTGGTCTTAGCCCTCCACTCAGAGGTTAATGAACACTGCCCTTGTCTGTGACATCCTGGAGTGCTGGTCCACCTCTCGGGTCAGCGGTGGGCAAGGGTTACTGCAGACGTAGGAGCGGCCCTGTGGGCTGCCCCAAAGGAGACCTGATATGGGACCCAGTGGGTGAGGGCTTGTCTGCATTTGCAAGCCACCCGCCAATTCTTCAGATGATTCCAGCACACTTTGTAAACTCCAAGCACAGCATTTTTTTTTTTTTTTAATCCAAACTGCTGCACTTGAACCAAGTCAGATCATATTGTTTATGACTCAGGGTGTAGAGAGGCAACAAGGCTGGCAACAGCGAGCTGGTGTCCAAAGGGAAAAGCCTCATTTCTAGGTAACATCTGCCTGAAGGGCCAGGGACCCCTGAGAACACTTTCCAAGGAGGCCATTAAATATGCAAACAGTCTCCAAACTCCAACCTTGTGTTTTACTTCAGCGAGCCAGAATCATCAAATGCTCTTACTGTTCAATGGCCCTGATCATGGAGCCAAGTAAACACTAAATTGGCCCATGATTACTCTGAAGAATGAACCCGTACAGTAAGGTCTGATCGATATCTTTGTGGCTTGTTCTATTCTTTTGGTGAGGGTTCATTCAAAATACAGAAACTATATTTTATTTGCATTTTTGAAGGATGCTAGTTTCATTTATATGGCCGTTCCATTAAAAATGAATGGTTTTCTGGTACACTCCCCCACAGAAACATGGACAAATTACAGATCAGCCATTCAACTCAGAATAGGGCAATTTCAAAATAAACCTCAGGATCCAGAATTCTTGCACTGCATGTGAATTAACTATTTTTAGCCTAAACATAAGATTTATATTTAGAGGCTGAAGTCAGCTGATATAGCCTTACTTATGGTGTGACCCCACTGAAATAGGAAGATAGCTGTGATTATGGATCCAGACACATCAATTTTAACTTTAATATCTGGGGTGCCTGATGACCAAAGGTAATGTTGTCTTGGATTTTTCAGGCCTCACAAAATATTTTCCCTTTATTAACTGTTTTTAAACTTGAGACAGACTTAGATTAAATCTCCCCCAAACTGGAAATACCTCTTTGAACTCGGTAGCTAACTTCCAATAAAATGATTTGGCGTCTTATCCTGGTTACTAATGTGAGTAACCAGGATAAGATGCTGGAAACTCTGGAAAACATCTTTCAGGTTCTCATTCGTGCTGTGGCGAAAGTTGTCTCAGTTAGCTTTCATTTGCATTTTGTAAACTCTGGTTAATTTCACTGGGAAGTCTTCCAGCAGAATTAACAAGCTTGTATTTTGCAGGGAACATAGTGTACTAGCTGACCTAAATGTGGTAGTCAACTGTATTCTTCTCTGTAGAGTGGTGGTCCATACCCTAATTTATTTTATTTTATTTATTTTTATTTCATTCTGTTTCATTTCATTGTATTGATTCTCTCTCTCTCTCTTTTTAAAAGATTTTCTTTATTTATTTGAGAGAGAGAAGAGCGCGAGAGAGAGCACACCAGCAGGGGGAGGGGCAGAGGGAAAGGGACAAGCAGACTCCCAGCTGAGCAGGGAGCCCAACGTGGGGCTCGATCCCAGGTCCCTGGGATCATGACCTGAGCCGAAGGCAGACCCTTAACTGACTTGGCCACCCAGGCGCCCCAGTTGTATTGATTCTCATCTGCAGAGAGAGTAAGCCGAGAGGACTCGAGAGTCAGGCCAGTGGGATGAGGGCACAGATGCCAGCCCCAGGTGACTGTCACCCTGGTACACCTCAGACTGGTTGAAAACTGATCCAGCTAAATGGTATTTCATGTAATTGGTGTATTTCCCTTCTTTGCTTGTGAGAGCAACTTTATTTATTTTTTCTTTTCCTTTAACACTTTATTTTTTTCTTTTTCTTATTATGTTGTTAGTCACCAAAAAGTACATCATTAGTTTTTGATGTAGTGTTCCATGATTCATTGTTTGTGCATAACACCCGGGGCTCCGTGCAGAACGTGCCCTCTTTAATACCCATCACCAGGCTAATCCATCCCCCCACCCCCCTCCCCTCTAGAACCCTCAGTTTGTTTTTCAGAGTCCATCGTCTCTCATGGTTCGTCTCCCCCTCCGACTTACTCCCCTTCATTCTTCCCCTCCTGCTATCTTCTTCTTTTTCTTTTTTCTTAAAATATGTTGCATTATTTGTTTCAGAAGTACAGATCTGTGATTCAACAGTGTTGCACAATTCACAGCGCTCACCATAGCACATACCCTCCCCAATGTCTATCACCCAGCCACCCTGTCCCTCCCACCCCCGACCACTCCAGCAACCCTCACTTTGTTTCCTGAGATGAAGAATTCCTCATATCAGTGAGGTCATATGATACATGTCTTTCTCTGATTGACTTATTTCACTCCGCATAACTGGAACTCCAGTTCCATCCATGTCGTAGCAAATGGCAAGATCTCATTCTTTTTGATGGCTGCATCATATTCCATTGTGTGTATATACCACCTCTTCTTTATCCATTCATCTATCGATGGACATCTTGGCTCTTTCCACAGTTTGGCTATTGTGGACATTGCTGCTATAAACATTGGGGTGCATGTACCCCTTTGGATCCCTACATTTGTATCTTTTGGACCACATCTTCTTTATCCATTCGTCTGTTGAAGGGCATCTCGGCTTTAAAATGTATGAATGAATATAGGAGCAGACATAGCAGGAAACAGTAAAAGGTAGGGACAACTGAAATCACAATTTATTTCTTTCTTGGCATCTCTGATGAGTATGTCGGAGTTGATACCTTTACAAATTAGAATGAAAGGAAATTACCTCTTCACTTCATCACAAAAGATGGTTTCTGGTTAATTTCCCACTGTGGATCTTCAGGTATATGAAAAATATACATTTTTTTGGTTTTCCTGCTTAGCAGGAGTCTGCTTCTCCCCCTTTCTCTGCCCCTCCAACCCACTTGTGCTCTCTCTCTCAAATAAGTAAACAAACCTTAATAAACCTTTGAAAAAATGGGGTACCTGGGTGGCTCAGTCGGTTAAGCATTTGCCTTCAGCTCAGGTAATAATCTCAGGGTCCTGGGATCGAGCCCCGCATCGGGCTCCCTGCTCAGCAGGGAGTCTGCTTCTCCCTCTCCTTCTGCTTCTCCCCTCTGCTTGAGCTCTCTCTCTCTCTCTTTGTTAAATAAATAAATAAACAAACAAATCTTTAAAGGAAAAGAAAAATACACAGCTCTAAAATATCATTTTTTTATTTTTAAAGATTTTATTTATTTTTTGACAGAGAGACACAGCGAGAGAGGGAACACAAGCAGGGCGAGTGGGAGAGGGAGAAGCAGGCTCCCCGCCGAGCAGGGAACCCGATGCGGGGCTTGATCCCAGGACCCTGGGATCATGACCTGAGCCGAACGCAGACACTTAACAACTGAGCCACCCAGGTGCCCCTAAAACATCATTTTAAATCCTTTTTCTTTGGCCACATTCTCCTTACTAAATCTATATTTCCCCTAAAGAATGAGTATTGACAGATGAATGGATAAAGAAGATGTGGTTCATATACACAATGGACTATTACTCAGCCAACACAAAATGAAATCTTGCCATTTGCAATGATATGGATGGAACTAGAGGGTATATGCTGAGCGAAATAGTCAACCAGAGAAATACAATTATCATATGGTTTCTATAAGAAATAGTGCAGAAGATCATAGGGGAGGGGAGGGAAAACTGAATGGGAAGCCATCAGAGAAGGAGAAAACCATGAGAGACTCTTAACTCTAGAAAACAAATTGAGGGTTGCTGGAGGGGAGGTGGTGGGGGGATGAGGTAATTGGTTGATGAGCATTAAGGAAGGCATGTGATGTGATGAGCACTGGGTGTTATATGCAACTGATAAATTATTGAACACTACATCTGAAACTAATGATGTACTATATGTTGGCTAATTGAATTTAAATAATAATAATAATAAAAGAATGAGTATTGTCCAGGAGCCTGCATGGCTCAGTCAGTTAAGAGTCCCACTCTTGATTTTAACTCAGGTCATGATCTCAGGGTCCTGGGATCCAGCCCTGTGTCAGGCTCTGCACTGGGAATGGAATTTGCTTGAGATTCTCTTTCTCCCTTTCCCTCTGCACCCAGGCCCCCACCCACTTGTGTGTGCACACTCTCTAAATAAATAAATAAATAAATAAATAAACAAAATCTAAAAAAATAAAGAATGAGTATGGCCCAAATTCATTATTTTATTTCCATACTTCAGAGGATGTTGGATTTAATATAACCTAGGTGTAACATTGCTCGGCCATTTGCCGGTTGAGTGAAATGGGGTAACGGTCCCTACCTCATGGAATTTGCTAAGTTGCACCTACAATATATAGGAAATTCCTAGCACACACAATGTCTGGTAGACAGTGGTCTTTCATAAATATGTGCTGACCTAGGAAATCTTTTTATGAAATTTCTGAAGGATCATATATGCAAAGGATATGGACCAAGATCACATAATTAAGTGGTAGAGACAGAATATGAACCCACGCCCCATGGTGTTGTTCTAGCTACCTTTATAGACGCAAAGATAGCCAGCTAAAACAAAATAAAGTATAGATGATAATGTCTCATATTATGTATATAATAGTGTCATAGTATATTAATATATCGGGCACCAGGCAGAGTCCTGAGCAGCTATGGCCTCCATATGAGGGATGAGGGGACCAAGGAGTATCAGCTAGAATTCACCAAGCCAGAAAGCAGTTCATTGACCAAAGTCTGCCTTCCAACTCAAGCCACAGACACTACAGTGTGTGCTGCTTAAGAAGCAAGATCCTTCATCCTGGTGTACTTTCTTTAAGCTTTTTTCCACCCACTGTTCTGATTTTTTTTTATTTTCCACAAAACGAATGCCTCAAATGTATAAAGAGCAAACAAACCATCACATTTGACTGATTCCAGGTAACCCAACTTTGGCAAAAAGAATCGTCGTAGGCAAGAATCTTAAGTGTCTTTCGCATAATGTATTCATTTGTAATGAATCAAATACAATCAATACTTTTGACAAATGAACAGTCATAAAAACCCTCATTCTTTAATCTTTTTATCTCATCTCATTTTACTCTCAACCTGAGAGTATTTAAAAATCTCTTTCGGTTCTTGGACTTGATTAGACTCTGGAGAGGGCAGATTTAGAACTCATCGATTCTGGATGCGTGGTGTCTGAGAAAGAGCAGATGTGCACTTTAACAAGATCCTTTGGTCAAGAGACTGAGATTATCCAGATGTTGTGGGGACAACTTCCCCGGGTTAGTGACGGGCCTTGGTAGCTCTCGTAAAAACCTGTAAGATAAAATTATGATCACGGGATGAGATAATACTGCAGCCCCTGCCTAGAGAAAAATGCTTCTCAAAAGAGACAAAGACATTCTCCTCCCTTTTCCTGTAATGATGAGCTTCCAAATTATTACTGGATATGAATAACAAAGACAAGGGATGAGACAAGATTCTGGTTCTTACACTTAGGAAAGAGCAAATTTGGAAAAATCATCTAAGTCTCTTTAATAACCAGGGGTCTGCATCGAATGTGGGGAGGGGAAACATAGTGAATTGCAGAATAAAAATATGGCACAGTGTCTCTACAAGTTAAAGAGAGAGGTCCGGGCCAGCTGAGGGGGGAAAGAAGGCCACGGGGGGCTCCATCATGCAGATGACCGCAACCAGCCTGACGTCCACCTGGTAAAGCAAATGGACTTGTACTTTGATTTCTGTACTTTGATTTCCCACTCTTCAATCAAATTCTTGCTTTTAATTCATCTTCTACCATAATGCTTGTACACAGAGAGTGGGCATAGGGCACATCCATCCGTTTAACAATTACGTTTTTCACGCTGCTTGGAAACACTGGCATTGTGGTCCATCTGGTTAACGTGGAGCATCACCTTGATGAGATTTTCTCAAACTTTGAAAATGGAGGACTCTTCTTAAGAGAGGACAAAACCAGGTTTGACTTAAATGAATTATAATGTACTCAACATATTCAGATGTAAATCTCTGTGTAAACTGCTTACACTTACAGTTGTAATACACCTGCAAGGTCAAAATGCATCGACCGACAGAATTTAAATTCCAATTCACATTAATTAAATATAGTGCATTATGATTTTCTGAAGCTAAACTGCCAATCATGATGGGAATGTGAACTTCCTCTGGGGTGGGCCCTTCTGAGTTCTGTGTATCTGTCACATGCAGCATGACCTGATGCCCACACCATTTTCCTCAGTTTGAACGCTGGCCATTTTTTATGTCCATCATACCGTCGAAGGTCCGGCTCAACCCAACCGCTCAGCTCTTCTCCACCTCCCCAGAACAGCTAACCTCACTGGAGGTAAGTTTTCACACACACACTTGCTGCAGGATTTTACTTTAAATCCATGCTCAAAAGCTCAAATTGGGAATTAAACACCATCCCCAAATCCTACTACATGTTCTTCATATGTTAGTTTTCCTATTTTCCAGGACTTCCATTTCACAATTCTTTCTCTCTTTCCAACCCCGTCTATGCTGCCGCCCCGTCACCAGCAAGCACACAGGCATGCATACAACAATGTTCTCAGTTGCCCTGTTCCCATGACAGGGAGACATTAGAAGCCCTCAGAATATGGTTCTTCATCTTCCCACAACCGTCACTACCACTTCACGGGCATCCTTTTCCATATTCTGTATAGATTTTCCTCATAAATTACCTGGATGAAATGTCCCAGTTTTTATTAAAAGTTAACCCTCCTACTTGTGTCTGGATTTCAAATCCCCTCACCTTATCAAGATTTGGCTTCTTCAATTTCTGTCGGTCATGCAGCGCGAGTTTCTCCCTCAACTCTGGGCCATTCCCATCAGGGTCTCTCCTGGTTCTATATCTTCCAGTTTAAAAGGAAAATCCCTTTAAAAATCCATATCTATCCTTCCACCCTCTCGGTAGTGCCTCACCTCAACTTTCCCACAGGAAGACTGCTTAGCAATTACCTACATTTTCTGTCTCCACTTGCTCACAGCATCTTTGATCTTCAGCCTCCTCATTCGCTGCTGTGTCCCCTCTGACACGGTCCCTACGAAGGCTGTCAACGACACTGGTGTCAAATCCCAGGGTCACACATCGTTATCCCACGCAGCCCTCTCTTTACTTCTGGAAACCTTTCTATTCTTGACTGCAGGGACATGGGAATTTGAATAATTTCCCTTCCACACGCCCGGCTTCTCCTTTTTGGAGAAGTGAGGTGATCAGTATTGCCTCCTCATCAACTTGACTTCAAAATGCAAGTGCTCCAGGGTTCTTTCTCATTCTTTCTCTCTCTGTGTCATGTTACTAAATCCCATGGATCTTCACATGATATGGACATTCTTTAAGTCTTGGCATCTACAGACTCATATACCGTTATCTCCCTGACATTACCACTTGGATACCCAATTGGTATTTTCAAATGAATATGGGCAAAACAGAACTCTTGACTCCTTTTCCCCCCAAACTTGCTGTCTCCCCAGTCTTTTCTGTCTCAATAAAGAATAGTTGCTCTTTTTCCTCATGGCTCAAATCAAAAACCCAAGGTGGACTTTGACCTCTCTCTTTTCTATAGCCACCATACTTAAGCTCTTAGAAAGTCCTCAGCAGCATTACTTTTAGAATATATACAGAATTATTTTACTTTTCCCCGCTGCCACTTCCATCACACTTCTTTCTCACCTCATTCATCTAGATCACAATAGTCACCTAAGCCATTTATTCATGCATTTTTTTCTCCTGACTCCCTATTGTTATTTATCTCCACAACACCCTGAGTTGTTATTTATGAGCGAAAATCAGTTTACAACATTTCCATCCATTTACAATCATCCAGGGTTCCAGTCCAAGATGGTGACATAAGAACCTCCTGAACTCACTGCCTCACATGGGTACACTGAATCCACAGCTAACACAGAGCAGTTTCCTCTTAGAGAAGCCCAGAAACCAGCTGAGTGACTCCTACATGTTGGGCAAATCAGAAAATAACCACATCACCATCATTAAAATGGGAGCAGAAAGATTGAAACAGTCTCACCGTAAACCCCATCCCTGCCATAGAACCACATAATCAGAAGGGTACTCCCAACTAACACAAGGAAGACATCTGGATGGCCAGTGGGTACATGAAATGTCCTCAACATCATTAATCATTGTAGAAATGCAAATCAAAACCACAATGCGATATCACCTTACACCTTATACCTTACACACCTTTATGAGAAAACAAGTGTGGAGTGAGGATATGCACTATTGGTGGGAATGTACATTGGTGCAGCCACTGTGGAAATCACTATGGAGGTTCCTCAATAAATGAAAAATAGAACTACCAGATGATCCAGCAATCTCATTCCTGGGCATAGAGCCAAATGAAATAAAAACCAGATATGGAAGAGATATCTACACTGCCATGTTCTTTGCAGGGTTATTCACAATAGCCAAGATATGGACGCAACCTAAATGTCTGTCAATGGATGAGTGGAAAAAGAAGATATCATATATACACATGCATATGTAGATGGATTGATCGATCAATAGAGTGATCAATAGATATTCACAATATTTCTACATCTGGAATATATGGAACTATGTACATATTTTTATTTTTTAAATGATTTACTTACTTATTTATTTTTAGAAAGAGAGAGGGAGAGCACAAGCAGGGGGAGGGGCAGAGGGAGAGAAATCTCAAGCAGACTCCCCACCAAGTGCAGAGCCAGATGCCAGGCTCCATCTCAAGATCCTGAGATCATGACTAGAGCTGAAATCAAAAGGTGGACGCTTAACTGACTGAGCCACCCCGGCGCCCCTGGAACTACATACATATTATATACATAATGTGATATTATTCGGCCATAAGAAAGAAGGAAATCCTGCTATCCATGATGGATCCATGGTGATACCATGGATGCACCTTGAGGGAATTATGCTAAGTGAGATCAATCAGAGAGAGAAAGTGGACCCCAAATGGTGTCATTTATATACAGAATCTAAAAGAAGTCAAAGTCCTAGATATGGACAGTAGAAAAATGGATGCCAGGGGCTGGAGGGTCAGGGGATTAAGAAGAGGTGGGTAAAGGGTATAGACTTTCAACTACAAGATGAAGAAGGTCTTGTACCTTTAAAACAAATAATACATTATAGGTTAAAAAAAAAAAGAAGAAGAAGACAGCAGGAGGGGAAGAATGAAGGGGGGGAAATCGGAGGGGGAGACGAACCATGACAGACTATGGACTCTGAGAAACAAACTGAGGGTTCTAGAGGGGAGGGGGGTGGGGGGATGGGTCAGCCTGGTGATGGGTATTAAGGAGGGCACGTTCTGCACGGAGCACTGGGTGTTATACGCAAACAATGAATCATGGAACACTACATCAAAAACTAATGATGTAATGTATGGTGATTAACATAACATAATAAAAAAAGTAAAAAAAAAGATGAAGAAGGTCTGAGGATCGAATGTATAACATGGTGATTCTAGTTAATAACACTACGTGTACTTGAAATTTGATGAGTGTGTCAATTAACTTGGTGGGGGACACTTTCACAATGTACACACAGATCAAAGGATTATGCTGTACGCTTTCAGTATCTTATAATTTATTTGTCAATTATAAATCAATAAAACTTAAAAAATTAAAAATACATATATACAGCCATCCAAATGCTTCCCATCACATTCAGCATAAATCCTCTCTCTTTGCCATGACTTACACACTTCTGCATGATCTCCCACAGGTGCTGCGCCAACCTCCTTCCACACCAACCGTGGGCTAGCTACCTGTTCTCCAGCACAGAGGCTTTTATGCGTGTGCAGAATTGTGTGGTTCAGATGTAGGGACTCCATACGAGGAGGTGTCCCCGGCCTGGGATCCTCCTTCCAATGGCATGCGTCCTGCAGCTTCATTCTCACCATTCAGATCAGAGAAAGCTTTCTGATCAGACAGCTTTAGCTTGCTGGCCAGGCATGTCTATAGAACCATATTCCCTTCCCAGCACATTACCGTGATATTCTAGTTTTCTAATGAATGAATGAATGTGTGTGTATCAATTCATTGGCTTCCTCTCTGTCTGACTCATGAGGATGCATATCCCTGAGAGTACATTTTCTCATTCAAGACCATTTCTCCAGGGCGAAGGACAGAGGAGTGCCTGCCTGATGGAGAGAATCTCTTCCAAAAAGGTTTTCAATTAAGAAAAGTGAGACATTCATATGGACAGCATACATCAAAGTAATTTGACACAAATGAACAATTTACAGGGGAAATCTACCTTAATTCTTTACTGGTGACTGCCTTAAAATTAAAATAACGTTTGCCATGCATTTGATCACAAACACATGCAGAAGTAAGCTACATAATTATATAACAGGACGGCACTATCCAGGTGGCACAACGATAATGCTGGTGTCACATGCCTTAGGGCATCTTTTATTATCACCTTCAAAATGGAGGCAGAAAACTAAACCGTTCTTGTGGGCAATTCACAAATCTTGGGATGTTGTCTATGGGTTTCAGTAATTTTTTTAAAGATTTTATTTATTTATTTGAGACAGAGAGAGTGAGAGAGAGGGAACAAGCACAAGCAGAGGGAGAGGCAGAGGGAGAAGCAGACGCCCCGTGGAACACGGAGCCCGATGCGGGACTCAATCCCAGGACCCCAGGATCATGACCTGAGCTGAAGGTAGGTGCTTCGCCGACTGAGTCACCCAGGCGCCCCGGCATTCCAGTAATTTTTAACACCCTGGACGTGTACTGAAGGAGGTACCCCAGGAAGCAGGGATTCACAGTGCTCTGGACACCCGATCTGAAATCAGTGGTGGTCCCAGGAATTCCTGATTCCTTGAGAGGCCTGAATCAAGCAGCAGATTTTTTTCTCCTTCAACATCTTAATGGAATCATCTGAGTGCAAAGTCATTCCCTTGTCTGAGAGAAGCATTTAGTACAGTTAATAATTTGATGAATTGCCAAGATGGTTGCTGCCTCAGTCACAAATGTGTCCACCAGTAAGTTCCTTTGTATTTTAAAAGCAGACAGATGGGTCAGTGTGTTTTCTTTTGTTTTTATTTTATTCTGTTACCCTGGGATGATTTACTATTAGATGTCATTGCTACCACACAAACAAAGGAAGCTGGATTTCCATAGAGAAGCGTGTATATCTTCAGCTTCAGTGAAAACAGCATGCAGCTTTGGAATGCAATGGCCAGCTTTGCCAAAGACATCACCGGGTGTCTGAACTGAACTTTGATAATGAAGTTCAGGTGTGGCTGTCGCGCACTGCACAATGTGGGCATGCATCATAGGTCCGAGCAACAGCTGATTTCCCATTTGGTTGTTTCGTGGCTGGTATAATTCCAAAGTGACTGTGTTCACGAGAGGAAAGGAAATTCTAAAGAACTTGCACAATTCAGGCTCTGGGCTTTCATTAGGAATAATCCACGGCCATCATGCTAGCCCACCTTTTCCTTATACTGATCTTTTGGATCTTACAGTTAGTTTTATATATATATATATAAAAGGATAATATAACTATCAGGATTTTGTCATGCTTCCTTTTATAAAAAACGTATTATTTCCCTGCCTGAGAAGAGACAAACTCCTGGGATGCCATTTTTGGAACACACACTCCCTGCCTGCTTGAATTTGCATTTGTTACATTTTAACTGAGGCCCTGTCCACAGGAAGAAGTAAAAAGAAGAAGAGGTCACAGAGCTGCCGCAGGACCCGTGAAGGAAAGGCACCCTGCCTGTGTGAGATTTAATAATACACCCTCTTTTATATGGGGCCTCTCAAAGTTACAGGGTCACAGAGTGCCTTGAAATAAATCTCAGAGGGAACAGCAAGTTCTGGAGTCACATCCAAATGCATTATGTCCATGGCTATGACGGAGTTAATAAATCGTGGGTCGGAGTGAATAAATGTGCGCAGACCCAGGGACGAGTATGTACCGCAGATAAAAATGACCAGGTGTTGAGGCACAATAGAGAAGAGTTCCGAGCAGCGGGGGTTAGTACAGAAACCTCAGGAATTTAATGTTGCAG